>NW_026734534.1:0-326241 GCF_949786415.1 Peromyscus eremicus | reverse complement strand
TACAAAAAGCAAATAGCACTGTCGTCTGTTCCCAGCATGTACAGTGTATTGGACTGAAGAGGATCTACTGTTCTTGTCAGTTTCCTAAGCAGAATTGAACTAGATATGGCCGTGTGTGTAGGAAGCACAGTTCTTTTGTTCTGAGCAAGCTCACTGTTCTGGCCCTATAGGAAACACAGTAGAGTAGAAGAGTGCTCTTTTCTCAAAAGCAGAGTGTGTTGCTTGTAAGGCGTGCTAGCCTTTGTTTTCCAGTCCTAAATGGAGTTGAATCACATGCAGTTGTTGGTCCCACGAGCAAGAGTTGTTTTCTGGTAAGGAAAGTCACTATTGTGCTCCCATTGCCATGCACAGTGCAAAGAGCCCTCGCGTCTGATCCCAGCTAGTACAATGTATGGTACTGAAGAGGAGGTATTGTTCTTGTCAGTTTCCTAAGCAGAGTTGAACTAGATATGGACTGTGTGTGTAGGAAGCACAGTTCTTTTGTTCTGAGCAAGCTCACTGTTCGGACCCCATGGGAAACACGTTAGAGTAGAAGAGTGCTCTTTCCTACAAAGCAGAGTTTGTTTTTTGTAATGCGAGCTAGCGTTTGTTTCCCAGTCCTAAATGGAGTTGAATCACATGCAGTTTCTGGTCCTAGGAGCAATAGTTGTTTTCTGGTAAGAAGAGTCACTATTGTGATCCCATTGTCATACAAAAAGCAAATATCACTGTCGTCTGTTCCCAGCATGTACAGTGTATTGGACTGAAGAGGATCTACTGTTCTTGTCAGTTTCCTAAGCAGAATTGAACTAGATATGGCCGTGTGTGTAGGAAGCACAGTTCTTTTGTTCTGAGCAAGCTCACTGTTTTGGCCCTATAGGAAACACAGTAGAGTAGAAGAGTGCTCTTTTCTCAAAAGCAGAGTGTGTTGTTTGTAAGGCAAGCTAGCCTTTGTTTTCCAGTCCTAAATGGAGTTGAATCACATGCAGTTGTTGGTCCCACGAGCAATAGTTGTTTTCTGGTAAGGAAAGTCACTATTGTGCTCCCATTGCCATGCACAGTGCAAAGAGCACTCGCGTCTGATCCCAGCTAGTACAATGTCTTGTACTAAAGAGGAGGTATTGTTCTTGTCAGTTTCCTAAGCAGAGTTGAACTAGATATGGACTGTGTGTGTAGGAAGCACAGTTCTTTTGTTCTGAGCAAGCTCACTGTTCGGACCCCATAGGAAACACATTAGAGTAGAAGAGTGCTCTTTCCTAAAAAGCAGAGTGTGTTTCTTGTAAGGCAAGCTAGTGTTTGTTTCCCAGTCCTAAATGGAGTTGAATCACATGCAGTTTCTGGTCCTACGAGCAATAGTTGTTTTCTGGTAAGAAGAGTCACTATTGTGCTCCCATTGTCATACAAAAAGCAAATAGCACTGTCGTCTGTTCCCAGCATGTACAGTGTATTGGACTGAAGAGGATCTACTGTTCTTGTCAGTTTTCTAAGCAGAATTGAACTAGATATGGCCGTGTGTGTAGGAAGCACAGTTCTTTTGTTCTGAGCAAGCTCACTGTTCTGGCCCTATAGGAAACACAGTAGAGTAGAAGAGTGCTCTTTTCTCAAAAGCAGAGTGTGTTGCTTGTAAGGCAAGCTAGCCTTTTTTTCCAGTCCTAAATGGAGTTGAATCACATGCAGTTGTTGGTCCCACGAGCAAGAGTTATTTTCTGGTAAGGAAAGTGACTATTGTGCTCCCATTGCCATGCACAGTGCAAAGAGCACTCGCGTCTGATCCCAGCAAATACAGTGTATTGTACTGAAGATTAGGTATTGTTCTTGTCAGTTTCCTAAGCAGAGTTGAACTAGATATGGACCGTGTGTGTAGGAAGCACAGTTCTTTTGTTCTGAGCAAGCTGAATGTTCGGACCCCAATGAAAACACAGTAGAGTAGAAGAGTGCTCTTTTCTCAAAAGCAGAGTGTGTTTCTTGTAAGGCGAGCTAGCGTTTGTTTCCCAGTCCCAAATGTCGTTGAATCCCATGCAGTTTTTCGTCCTATGAGCTAGAGTTGTTTTCTGGTAAGAAGAGTCACTATTGCGCTCCCATTGCCATACACACTGCAAATAGCACTCGCGTCTGTTCTCAGCAAGTAATGTGTGTTGGACTGAAGAGAAGCTACTGTTCTTGTCAGATTCCTAAGCAGAGTTGAACTAGATATGGCCCGTGTGTGCAGGAAGCACAGTTCTTTTGTTCTGAGCAAGCTCACTTTTCGGACCCCATAGGAAACACATTAGAGTAGAAGAGTGCTCTTTTCTAAAAAGCAGAGTGTGTTTCTTGTAAGGAGAGCTTGCGTTTGTTTCCCAGTCCTAAATGGAGTTGAATCACATGCAGTTTCTGGTCCAACGAGCAAGAGTTGTTTTCTTGTAAGAAGAGTCACTATTGCGCTCCCATTGTCATACACAGGGCAAATAGCACTGGCGTCTGTTCCCAGCATGTACAGTGTATTGGACTGAAGAGGATCTACTGTTCTTGTCAGTTTCCTAAGCAGAATTGAACTAGATATGGCCGTGTGTGTATGAAGCACAGTTCTTTTGTTCTGAGCAAGCTCACTCTTTTGGCCCTATAGGAAACACAGTAGAGTAGAAGAGTGCTCTTTTCTCAAAAGCAGAGTGTGTTTCTTGTATGGAGAGCTTACGTTTGTTTCCCAGTCCTAAATGGAGTTGAATCACATGCAGTTTTTGGTACCACGAGCAAGAGTTGTTTTCTGGTAAAGAAAGTCACTATTCGCTCCCTTTCTCATACATAGTGCAAATAGCACACGTGTATTTTCCCAGCAAGTACAGTATATTGGACTGAAGAGGAGCTACTGTTCTTGTCAGATTCCTAAGCAGAGTTGCACTAGATATTGCCCATGTGTGTAGGAAGCACAGTTCTTTTGTTCTGAGCAAGCTCAATGTTCTGGCCCTATAGGAAACACATTAGAGTAGAATAGTGCTCTTTTCTCAAAAGCAGAGTGTGTTTCTTGTAAGGAGAGCTAGCGTTTGTTTCCCAGTCCTAAATGGAGTTGAATCCCATGCAGTTTCTGGTCCTACGAGCAAGAGTTGTTTTCTGGTAAGAAGAGTCACTATTGTGCTCCCATTGTCATACACAGGGCAAATAGCACTGGGGTCTGTTCCCAGCATGTACAGTGTATTGGATGGAAGAGGATCTACTGTTCTGGTCAGATTCCTAAGCAGAGTTGAACTAGATATGGCCCGTGTGTGTAGGAAGCACAGTTCTTTTGTTCTGAGCAAGCTCACTTTTCGGACCCCATAGGAAACACATTAGAGTAGAAGAGTGCTCTTTTCTAAAAAGCAGAGTTTGTTTATTGTAAGGCGAGCTTGCGTTTGTTTCTGAGTCCTAAATGGAGTTGAATCACATGCAGTTTCTGGTCCTTCGAGCAAGAGCTGTTTTCTGGTAAGAAGAGTCACTATTGTGCTCCCATTGTCATACACAGTGCAAATAGCACTGGCGTCTGGTCCCAGCATGTACAGTGTATTGGACTGAAGGGGATCTACTGTTCTTGTCAGTTTCCTAAGCAGAATTGAACAAGATATGGGCATGTGTGTAGGAAGCACATTATTTTGTTCTGAGCAAGCTCACTGTTTTGGCCCTATAGGAAACACAGCAGAGTAGAAGAGTGTTCTTTTCTCAAAAGTAGAGTGTGTTTCTTGGAAGGCGAGCTAGCCTTTGTTTTCCAGTCCTAAATGGAGTTGAATCACATGCAGTTGTTGGTCCCACGAGCAAGAGTTGTTTTCTGGTAAGGAAAGTCACTATTGTGCTCCCATTGCCATGCACAGTGCAAAGAGCCCTCGCGTCTGATCCCAGCTAGTACAATGTATGGTACTGAAGAGGAGGTATTGTTCTTGTCAGTTTCCTAAGCACAGTTGAACTAGATATGGACTGTGTGTGTAGGAAGCACAGTTCTTTTGTTCTGAGCAAGCTCACTGTTCGGACCCCCATGGGAAACACGTTAGAGTAGAAGAGTGCTCTTTCCTACAAAGCAGAGTTTGTTTTTTGTAATGTGAGCTAGCGTTTGTTTCCCAGTCCTAAATGGAGTTGAATCACATGCAGTTTCTGGTCCTAGGAGCAATAGTTGTTTTCTGGTAAGAAGAGTCACTATTGTGATCCCATTGTCATACAAAAAGCAAATATCACTGTCGTCTGTTCCCAGCATGTACAGTGTATTGGACTGAAGAGGATCTACTGTTCTTGTCAGTTTCCTAAGCAGAATTGAACTAGATATGGCCGTGTGTGTAGGAAGCACAGTTCTTTTGTTCTGAGCAAGCTCACTGTTTTGGCCCTATAGGAAACACAGTAGAGTAGAAGAGTGCTCTTTTCTCAAAAGCAGAGTGTGTTGTTTGTAAGGCAAGCTAGCCTTTGTTTTCCAGTCCTAAATGGAGTTGAATCACATGCAGTTGTTGGTCCCACGAGCAATAGTTGTTTTCTGGTAAGGAAAGTCACTATTGTGCTCCCATTGCCATGCACAGTGCAAAGAGCACTCGCGTCTGATCCCAGCTAGTACAATGTCTTGTACTAAAGAGGAGGTATTGTTCTTGTCAGTTTCCTAAGCAGAGTTGAACTAGATATGGACTGTGTGTGTAGGAAGCACAGTTCTTTTGTTCTGAGCAAGCTCACTGTTCGGACCCCATAGGAAACACATTAGAGTAGAAGAGTGCTCTTTCCTAAAAAGCAGAGTGTGTTTCTTGTAAGGCAAGCTAGTGTTTGTTTCCCAGTCCTAAATGGAGTTGAATCACATGCAGTTTCTGGTCCTACGAGCAATAGTTGTTTTCTGGTAAGAAGAGTCACTATTGTGCTCCCATTGTCATACAAAAAGCAAATAGCACTGTCGTCTGTTCCCAGCATGTACAGTGTATTGGACTGAAGAGGATCTACTGTTCTTGTCAGTTTTCTAAGCAGAATTGAACTAGATATGGCCGTGTGTGTAGGAAGCACAGTTCTTTTGTTCTGAGCAAGCTCACTGTTCTGGCCCTATAGGAAACACAGTAGAGTAGAAGAGTGCTCTTTTCTCAAAAGCAGAGTGTGTTGCTTGTAAGGCAAGCTAGCCTTTTTTTCCAGTCCTAAATGGAGTTGAATCACATGCAGTTGTTGGTCCCACGAGCAAGAGTTATTTTCTGGTAAGGAAAGTGACTATTGTGCTCCCATTGCCATGCACAGTGCAAAGAGCACTCGCGTCTGATCCCAGCAAATACAGTGTATTGTACTGAAGATTAGGTATTGTTCTTGTCAGTTTCCTAAGCAGAGTTGAACTAGATATGGACCGTGTGTGTAGGAAGCACAGTTCTTTTGTTCTGAGCAAGCTGAATGTTCGGACCCCAATGAAAACACAGTAGAGTAGAAGAGTGCTCTTTTCTCAAAAGCAGAGTGTGTTTCTTGTAAGGCGAGCTAGCGTTTGTTTCCCAGTCCCAAATGTCGTTGAATCCCATGCAGTTTTTCGTCCTATGAGCTAGAGTTGTTTTCTGGTAAGAAGAGTCACTATTGCGCTCCCATTGCCATACACACTGCAAATAGCACTCGCGTCTGTTCTCAGCAAGTAATGTGTGTTGGACTGAAGAGAAGCTACTGTTCTTGTCAGATTCCTAAGCAGAGTTGAACTAGATATGGCCCGTGTGTGCAGGAAGCACAGTTCTTTTGTTCTGAGCAAGCTCACTTTTCGGACCCCATAGGAAACACATTAGAGTAGAAGAATGCTCTTTTCTAAAAAGCAGAGTGTGTTTCTTGTAAGGAGAGCTTGCGTTTGTTTCCCAGTCCTAAATGGAGTTGAATCACATGCAGTTTCTGGTCCAACGAGCAAGAGTTTTTTTCTTGTAAGAAGAGTCACTATTGCGCTCCCATTGTCATACACAGGGCAAATAGCACTGGCGTCTGTTCCCAGCATGTACAGTGTATTGGACTGAAGAGGATCTACTGTTCTTGTCAGTTTCCTAAGCAGAATTGAACTAGATATGGCCGTGTGTGTATGAAGCACAGTTCTTTTGTTCTGAGCAAGCTCACTCTTTTGGCCCTATAGGAAACACAGTAGAGTAGAAGAGTGCTCTTTTCTCAAAAGCAGAGTGTGTTTCTTGTATGGAGAGCTTACGTTTGCTTCCCAGTCCTAAATGGAGTTGAATCACATGCAGTTTTTGGTACCACGAGCAAGAGTTGTTTTCTGGTAAAGAAAGTCACTATTCGCTCCCTTTCTCATACATAGTGCAAATAGCACACGTGTATTTTCCCAGCAAGTACAGTATATTGGACTGAAGAGGAGCTACTGTTCTTGTCAGATTCCTAAGCAGAGTTGCACTAGATATTGCCCATGTGTGTAGGAAGCACAGTTCTTTTGTTCTGAGCAAGCTCAATGTTCTGGCCCTATAGGAAACACATTAGAGTAGAATAGTGCTCTTTTCTCAAAAGCAGAGTGTGTTTCTTGTAAGGAGAGCTAGCGTTTGTTTCCCAGTCCTAAATGGAGTTGAATCCCATGCAGTTTCTGGTCCTACGAGCAAGAGTTGTTTTCTGGTAAGAAGAGTCACTATTGTGCTCCCATTGTCATACACAGGGCAAATAGCACTGGGGTCTGTTCCCAGCATGTACAGTGTATTGGATGGAAGAGGATCTACTGTTCTGGTCAGATTCCTAAGCAGAGTTGAACTAGATATGGCCCGTGTGTGTAGGAAGCACAGTTCTTTTGTTCTGAGCAAGCTCACTTTTCGGACCCCATAGGAAACACATTAGAGTAGAAGAGTGCTCTTTTCTAAAAAGCAGAGTTTGTTTATTGTAAGGCGAGCTTGCGTTTGTTTCTGAGTCCTAAATGGAGTTGAATCACATGCAGTTTCTGGTCCTTCGAGCAAGAGCTGTTTTCTGGTAAGAAGAGTCACTATTGTGCTCCCATTGTCATACACAGTGCAAATAGCACTGGCGTCTGGTCCCAGCATGTACAGTGTATTGGACTGAAGGGGATCTACTGTTCTTGTCAGTTTCCTAAGCAGAATTGAACAAGATATGGGCATGTGTGTAGGAAGCACATTATTTTGTTCTGAGCAAGCTCACTGTTTTGGCCCTATAGGAAACACAGCAGAGTAGAAGAGTGTTCTTTTCTCAAAAGTAGAGTGTGTTTCTTGTAAGGCGAGCTAGCGTTTGTTTACCAGTCCTAAATGGAGTTGAATCACATGCAATTGTTTGTCCCACGAGTAAGAGTTGTTTTCTGGTAAGGAAAGTCACTATTGTGCTCCCATTGCCACACAGTGCAAATAGCACTCCCGTCTGTTCCCAGCAAGTACAGTGTATTGGACTGAAGATGAGCTACTGTTCTTGTCAGTTTCCTAAGCACAGTTAAACTATATATGGCCCGTGTGTGTAGGAAGCACAGTTTTTTTGTTCTGAGCAAGCTCACTGTTCGGACACCATAAGAAACACAGTAGAGTAGAAGAGTGGTCTTTTCTTAAAAGCAGAGTGTGTTTCTTGTAAGGCGAGCTAGCGTTTGTTTCCCAGTCCTAAATGGGAGTAGAATCACATGCATTTTCTGGTCCTACGAGCAAGAGTTGTTTTCTGGTAAGAAGAGTCACTATTGCGCTTCCACTGTCATACACAGGGAAAATATCACTGGCGTCTGTTCCCAGCATGTACAGTGTATTGGACTGAAGAGTAGCTACTGTTCTTGTCAGTTTCCTAAGCAGAGTTGAACTAGATATGGCCGTGTGTGTAGGAAGCACAGTTCTTTTGTTCTGAGCAAGCTCACTGTTCGGACACCATTGGAAACACAGTAGAGTAGAAGAGTGCTCTTTTCTCAAAAGCAGAGTGTGTTTCTTGTAATGCGAGCTAGCGTTTGTTTCCCAGTCCTAAATGGGAGTTGAATCACATGCAGTTTCTGGTCTTACGAGCAAGAATTCTTTACTGGTAAGAAGAGTCACTATTGTGCTCCCACTGTCATACACAGGGCAAATAGCACTGGCGTCTGTTCCAGCAAGTACAGTGTATTGGACTGAAGAGGAGCTATTGTTCTTGTCAGTTTCCTAAGCAGAGTTGAACTAGATATGGCCCGTGTGTGTAGGAAGCACAGTTCTTTTGTTCTAAGCAAGCACGCTGTTCGGACCCCATAGAAAACACCGTAGAGTAGAAGAGTGCCCTTTTCTCAAAAGCATAGTGTGTTTCTTGTAAGGCGAGCTAGTGTTTGTTTCCCTGTCCTAAATGGATTTGAATCACATGCAGTTTCTGGTCCAACGAGCAAGAGTTGTTTTCTGGTAAGAAGAGTCACTATTGTGCTCCCATTGTCATACACAGGGCAAATAGCACTGGCGTCTGTTCCCAGCATGTACAGTGTATTGGACTGAAGAGGAGCTACTGTTTTTTTCAGTTTCCTAAGCAGAATTGAAGTAGATATGGCCGTGTGTGTAGGAAGCACAGTTCTTTTGTTCTGAGCAACCTCACTGTTCGTACCCCAAAGGAAACACAGTAGAGTAGAAGAGTGTTCTTTTCTCAAAAGCAGAGTGTGTTTCTTGTAAGGTGAGATAGCGTTTGTTTCCCAGTCCTAAATGGTGTTGAATCACATGCAGTTTCTGGTCCTACGAGCAAGAGTTGTTTTCTGGTAAGAAGAGTCTCTCTTGCACTCCCATTGCCATACACAGTGCAAATAGCACTGGCGTCTGTTCCCAGCATGTACAGTGTATTGCAGTGAAGAGGATCAAATGTTCTTGTCAGTTTCCTAAGCAGAGTTGAACTAGATATAGCCCGTGTGTGTAGGAAGCACAGCTCTTTTGTTCTGAGAAACCAGACTGTTCGGACCCCATAGGAAACACAGTAGAGTAGAAGAGTGCTCTTTTCTCAAAAGCAGAGTGTGTTTCTTGTAAGGCGAGCTAGCGTTTGTTTCGCAGTCCTAAATAGAGTTGAATCACATTCAGTTTCTGCTCACACGAGCAAGAGTTGTTTTCTGGTAAGAAGAGTCACTATTGTGCTCCCATTGTCATACACAGGGCAAATAGCACTGGCGTCTGTTCCCAGCATGTACACTGTATTGGACTGAAGAGGATCTACTGTTCTTGTCATTTTCCTAAACTGAGTTGAACTAGATATGGCCGTGTGTGTAGGAAGCACAGTTCTTTTGTTCTTAGCAAGCTCACTGTTCTGGCCATATAGAAAACACATTAGAGTAGAATAGTGCTCTTTTCTCAAAAGCAGAGTGTGTTTCTTTTAAGGCTAGCTATTGTTTGTTTCCCAGTCCTAAATGGAGTTGAATCCCATGCAGTTTCTGGTCCTACGAGCAAGAGTTGTTTTCTGGTATCAAGAGTCACTATTTTGTTCCCATTGTCATACACAGGGCAAATAGCACTGTCGTCTGTTCCCAGCATGTACAGTGTATTGGACGGAAGAGTATCTACTGTTCTTGTCAGTTTCCTAAGCAGAATTGAACTAGCTATGGCCGTGTGTGTAGGAAGCACATTTCTTTTCTTCTGAGCAAGCTCACTGTTCGGACCGCATAGGAAATACAGTAGAGTGGAAGAGTGCCCTTTTCTCAAAAGCAGAGTGTGTTTCATGTAAGGCGAGATAGCGTTTGTTTCTCAGTCCTAAATGGAGTTGAATCACATGCAGTTTCTGGTCCTACGAGCAAGAGTTGTTTTCTGGTAAGAAGAGTCACTAGTGCGCTCCCATTGTCATACACAGGGCATATAGCACTGGCATCTGTTCCCAGCATGTACAGTGTATTGGACTGAAGAGGAGCTACTGTTCTTGTCATTTTCCTAAGCATAGTTGAACTAGATATGGCCTGTGTGTGTAAGAAGCACAGTTCTTTTGTTCTGAGCAAGCTCGCTGTTCAGACCCCATAGGAAACACCTTAGAGTAGAAGAGTGCCCTTTTCTCAAAAGCATAGTGTGTTTCTTGTAAGGCGAGCTAGCGTTTGTTTCCCTGTCCTAAATGGATTTGAATCACATGCAGTTTCTGGTCCAACGAGCAAGAGTTGTTTTCTGGTAAGAAGAGTCACTATTGCGCTCCCATTGTCATACACAGGGCAAATAGCACTGTCGTCTGTTCCCAGCATGTACAGTGTATTGGACTGAAGAGGATATACTGTTCTTGTCAGTCTCCTAAGCAGAGTTGAACTAGATATGCCAGTGTGTTTAAGAAGCACAGTTCTTTTGTTCTGAGCAAGCTCACTCTTCGGACCCCATAGACAACATATTAGAGTAGAAGAGTGCTCTTTCCTAAAAAGCATAGTTTGTTTTTTGTAAGGCGAGCTAGCGTTTGTTTGGCAGTCCTAAATGGAGTTCAATCACATGCAGTTTCTTGTCCTACGAGCAATAGTTGTTTTCTGGTAAGAAGAGTCACTATTGTGCTCCCATTGTCATACAAAAAGCAAATAGCACTGTCGTCTGTTCCCAGCATGTACAGTGTATTGGACTGAAGAGGATCTACTGTTCTTGTCAGTTTCCTAAGCAGAATTGAACTAGATATGGCCGTGTGTGTAGGAAGCACAGTTCTTTTGTTCTGAGCAAGCTCACTGTTCTGGCCCTATAGGAAACACAGTAGAGTAGAAGAGTGCTCTTTTCTCAAAAGCAGAGTGTGTTGCTTGTAAGGCGTGCTAGCCTTTGTTTTCCAGTCCTAAATGGAGTTGAATCACATGCAGTTGTTGGTCCCACGAGCAAGAGTTGTTTTCTGGTAAGGAAAGTCACTATTGTGCTCCCATTGCCATGCACAGTGCAAAGAGCCCTCGCGTCTGATCCCAGCTAGTACAATGTATGGTACTGAAGAGGAGGTATTGTTCTTGTCAGTTTCCTAAGCAGAGTTGAACTAGATATGGACTGTGTGTGTAGGAAGCACAGTTCTTTTGTTCTGAGCAAGCTCACTGTTCGGACCCCATGGGAAACACGTTAGAGTAGAAGAGTGCTCTTTCCTACAAAGCAGAGTTTGTTTTTTGTATTGCGAGCTAGCGTTTGTTTCCCAGTCCTAAATGGAGTTGAATCACATGCAGTTTCTGGTCCTAGGAGCAATAGTTGTTTTCTGGTAAGAAGAGTCACTATTGTGATCCCATTGTCATACAAAAAGCAAATATCACTGTCGTCTGTTCCCAGCATGTACAGTGTATTGGACTGAAGAGGATCTACTGTTCTTGTCAGTTTCCTAAGCAGAATTGAACTAGATATGGCCGTGTGTGTAGGAAGCACAGTTCTTTTGTTCTGAGCAAGCTCACTGTTTTGGCCCTATAGGAAACACAGTAGAGTAGAAGAGTGCTCTTTTCTCAAAAGCAGAGTGTGTTGTTTGTAAGGCAAGCTAGCCTTTGTTTTCCAGTCCTAAATGGAGTTGAATCACATGCAGTTGTTGGTCCCACGAGCAATAGTTGTTTTCTGGTAAGGAAAGTCACTATTGTGCTCCCATTGCCATGCACAGTGCAAAGAGCACTCGCGTCTGATCCCAGCTAGTACAATGTATTGTACTAAAGAGGAGGTATTGTTCTTGTCAGTTTCCTAAGCAGAGTTGAACTAGATATGGACTGTGTGTGTAGGAAGCACAGTTCTTTTGTTCTGAGCAAGCTCACTGTTCGGACCCCATAGGAAACACATTAGAGTAGAAGAGTGCTCTTTCCTAAAAAGCAGAGTGTGTTTCTTGTAAGGCAAGCTAGTGTTTGTTTCCCAGTCCTAAATGGAGTTGAATCACATGCAGTTTCTGGTCCTACGAGCAATAGTTGTTTTCTGGTAAGAAGAGTCACTATTGTGCTCCCATTGTCATACAAAAAGCAAATAGCACTGTCGTCTGTTCCCAGCATGTACAGTGTATTGGACTGAAGAGGATCTACTGTTCTTGTCAGTTTTCTAAGCAGAATTGAACTAGATATGGCCGTGTGTGTAGGAAGCACAGTTCTTTTGTTCTGAGCAAGCTCACTGTTCTGGCCCTATAGGAAACACAGTAGAGTAGAAGAGTGCTCTTTTCTCAAAAGCAGAGTGTGTTGCTTGTAAGGCAAGCTAGCCTTTTTTTCCAGTCCTAAATGGAGTTGAATCACATGCAGTTGTTGGTCCCACGAGCAAGAGTTATTTTCTGGTAAGGAAAGTGACTATTGTGCTCCCATTGCCATGCACAGTGCAAAGAGCACTCGCGTCTGATCCCAGCAAATACAGTGTATTGTACTGAAGATTAGGTATTGTTCTTGTCAGTTTCCTAAGCAGAGTTGAACTAGATATGGACCGTGTGTGTAGGAAGCACAGTTCTTTTGTTCTGAGCAAGCTGAATGTTCGGACCCCAATGAAAACACAGTAGAGTAGAAGAGTGCTCTTTTCTCAAAAGCAGAGTGTGTTTCTTGTAAGGCGAGCTAGCGTTTGTTTCCCAGTCCCAAATGTCGTTGAATCCCATGCAGTTTTTCGTCCTATGAGCTAGAGTTGTTTTCTGGTAAGAAGAGTCACTATTGCGCTCCCATTGCCATACACACTGCAAATAGCACTCGCGTCTGTTCTCAGCAAGTAATGTGTGTTGGACTGAAGAGAAGCTACTGTTCTTGTCAGATTCCTAAGCAGAGTTGAACTAGATATGGCCCGTGTGTGCAGGAAGCACAGTTCTTTTGTTCTGAGCAAGCTCACTTTTCGGACCCCATAGGAAACACATTAGAGTAGAAGAGTGCTCTTTTCTAAAAAGCAGAGTGTGTTTCTTGTAAGGAGAGCTTGCGTTTGTTTCCCAGTCCTAAATGGAGTTGAATCACATGCAGTTTCTGGTCCAACGAGCAAGAGTTGTTTTCTTGTAAGAAGAGTCACTATTGCGCTCCCATTGTCATACACAGGGCAAATAGCACTGGCGTCTGTTCCCAGCATGTACAGTGTATTGGACTGAAGAGGATCTACTGTTCTTGTCAGTTTCCTAAGCAGAATTGAACTAGATATGGCCGTGTGTGTATGAAGCACAGTTCTTTTGTTCTGAGCAAGCTCACTCTTTTGGCCCTATAGGAAACACAGTAGAGTAGAAGAGTGCTCTTTTCTCAAAAGCAGAGTGTGTTTCTTGTATGGAGAGCTTACGTTTGTTTCCCAGTCCTAAATGGAGTTGAATCACATGCAGTTTTTGGTACCACGAGCAAGAGTTGTTTTCTGGTAAAGAAAGTCACTATTCGCTCCCTTTCTCATACATAGTGCAAATAGCACACGTGTATTTTCCCAGCAAGTACAGTATATTGGACTGAAGAGGAGCTACTGTTCTTGTCAGATTCCTAAGCAGAGTTGCACTAGATATTGCCCATGTGTGTAGGAAGCACAGTTCTTTTGTTCTGAGCAAGCTCAATGTTCTGGCCCTATAGGAAACACATTAGAGTAGAATAGTGCTCTTTTCTCAAAAGCAGAGTGTGTTTCTTGTAAGGAGAGCTAGTGTTTGTTTCCCAGTCTTAAATGGAGTTGAATCCCATGCAGTTTCTGGTCCTACGATCAAGAGTTGTTTTCTGGTAAGAAGAGTCACTATTGTGCTCCCATTGTCATACACAGGGCAAATAGCACTGGGGTCTGTTCCCAGCATGTACAGTGTATTGGATGGAAGAGGATCTACTGTTCTGGTCAGATTCCTAAGCAGAGTTGAACTAGATATGGCCCGTGTGTGTAGGAAGCACAGTTCTTTTGTTCTGAGCAAGCTCACTTTTCGGACCCCATAGGAAACACATTAGAGTAGAAGAGTGCTCTTTTCTAAAAAGCAGAGTTTGTTTATTGTAAGGCGAGCTTGCGTTTGTTTCTGAGTCCTAAATGGAGTTGAATCACATGCAGTTTCTGGTCCTTCGAGCAAGAGCTGTTTTCTGGTAAGAAGAGTCACTATTGTGCTCCCTTTGTCATACACAGTGCAAATAGCACTGGCGTCTGGTCCCAGCATGTACAGTGTATTGGACTGAAGGGGATCTACTGTTCTTGTCAGTTTCCTAAGCAGAATTGAACAAGATATGGGCGTGTGTGTAGGAAGCACATTATTTTGTTCTGAGCAAGCTCACTGTTTTGGCCCTATAGGAAACACAGCAGAGTAGAAGAGTGTTCTTTTCTCAAAAGTAGAGTGTGTTTCTTGTAAGGCGAGCTAGCGTTTGTTTACCAGTCCTAAATGGAGTTGAATCACATGCAATTGTTTGTCCCACGAGTAAGAGTTGTTTTCTGGTAAGGAAAGTCACTATTGTGCTCCCATTGCCACACAGTGCAAATAGCACTCCCGTCTGTTCCCAGCAAGTACAGTGTATTGGACTGAAGATGAGCTACTGTTCTTGTCAGTTTCCTAAGCAGAGTTAAACTATATATGGCCCGTGTGTGTAGGAAGCACAGTTTTTTTGTTCTGAGCAAGCTCACTGTTCGGACACCATAAGAAACACAGTAGAGTAGAAGAGTGGTCTTTTCTTAAAAGCAGAGTGTGTTTCTTGTAAGGCGAGCTAGCGTTTGTTTCCCAGTCCTAAATGGGAGTAGAATCACATGCATTTTCTGGTCCTACGAGCAAGAGTTGTTTTCTGGTAAGAAGAGTCACTATTGCGCTTCCACTGTCATACACAGGGAAAATATCACTGGCGTCTGTTCCCAGCATGTACAGTGTATTGGACTGAAGAGTAGCTACTGTTCTTGTCAGTTTCCTAAGCAGAGTTGAACTAGATATGGCCGTGTGTGTAGGAAGCACAGTTCTTTTGTTCTGAGCAAGCTCACTGTTTTGGCCCTATAGGAAACACAGTAGAGTAGAAGAGTGCTCTTTTCTCAAAAGCAGAGTGTGTTGTTTGTAAGGCAAGCTAGCCTTTGTTTTCCAGTCCTAAATGGAGTTGAATCACATGCAGTTGTTGGTCCCACGAGCAATAGTTGTTTTCTGGTAAGGAAAGTCACTATTGTGCTCCCATTGCCATGCACAGTGCAAAGAGCACTCGCGTCTGATCCCAGCTAGTACAATGTCTTGTACTAAAGAGGAGGTATTGTTCTTGTCAGTTTCCTAAGCAGAGTTGAACTAGATATGGACTGTGTGTGTAGGAAGCACAGTTCTTTTGTTCTGAGCAAGCTCACTGTTCGGACCCCATAGGAAACACATTAGAGTAGAAGAGTGCTCTTTCCTAAAAAGCAGAGTGTGTTTCTTGTAAGGCAAGCTAGTGTTTGTTTCCCAGTCCTAAATGGAGTTGAATCACATGCAGTTTCTGGTCCTACGAGCAATAGTTGTTTTCTGGTAAGAAGAGTCACTATTGTGCTCCCATTGTCATACAAAAAGCAAATAGCACTGTCGTCTGTTCTCAGCATGTACAGTGTATTGGACTGAAGAGGATCTACTGTTCTTGTCAGTTTTCTAAGCAGAATTGAACTAGATGTGGCCGTGTGTGTAGGAAGCACAGTTCTTTTGTTCTGAGCAAGCTCACTGTTCTGGCCCTATAGGAAACACAGTAGAGTAGAAGAGTGCTCTTTTCTCAAAAGCAGAGTGTGTTGCTTGTAAGGCAAGCTAGCCTTTTTTTCCAGTCCTAAATGGAGTTGAATCACATGCAGTTGTTGGTCCCACGAGCAAGAGTTATTTTCTGGTAAGGAAAGTGACTATTGTGCTCCCATTGCCATGCACAGTGCAAAGAGCACTCGCGTCTGATCCCAGCAAATACAGTGTATTGTACTGAAGATTAGGTATTGTTCTTGTCAGTTTCCTAAGCAGAGTTGAACTAGATATGGACCGTGTGTGTAGGAAGCACAGTTCTTTTGTTCTGAGCAAGCTGAATGTTCGGACCCCAATGAAAACACAGTAGAGTAGAAGAGTGCTCTTTTCTCAAAAGCAGAGTGTGTTTCTTGTAAGGCGAGCTAGCGTTTGTTTCCCAGTCCCAAATGTCGTTGAATCCCATGCAGTTTTTCGTCCTATGAGCTAGAGTTGTTTTCTGGTAAGAAGAGTCACTATTGCGCTCCCATTGCCATACACACTGCAAATAGCACTCGCGTCTGTTCTCAGCAAGTAATGTGTGTTGGACTGAAGAGAAGCTACTGTTCTTGTCAGATTCCTAAGCAGAGTTGAACTAGATATGGCCCGTGTGTGCAGGAAGCACAGTTCTTTTGTTCTGAGCAAGCTCACTTTTCGGACCCCATAGGAAACACATTAGAGTAGAAGAGTGCTCTTTTCTAAAAAGCAGAGTGTGTTTCTTGTAAGGAGAGCTTGCGTTTGTTTCCCAGTCCTAAATGGAGTTGAATCACATGCAGTTTCTGGTCCAACGAGCAAGAGTTGTTTTCTTGTAAGAAGAGTCACTATTGCGCTCCCATTGTCATACACAGTGCAAATAGCACTGGCGTCTGTTCCCAGCATGTACAGTGTATTGGACTGAAGAGGATCTACTGTTCTTGTCAGTTTCCTAAGCAGAATTGAACTAGATATGGCCGTGTGTGTATGAAGCACAGTTCTTTTGTTCTGAGCAAGCTCACTCTTTTGGCCCTATAGGAAACACAGTAGAGTAGAAGAGTGCTCTTTTCTCAAAAGCAGAGTGTGTTTCTTGTATGGAGAGCTTACGTTTGTTTCCCAGTCCTAAATGGAGTTGAATCACATGCAGTTTTTGGTACCACGAGCAAGAGTTGTTTTCTGGTAAAGAAAGTCACTATTCGCTCCCTTTCTCATACATAGTGCAAATAGCACACGTGTATTTTCCCAGCAAGTACAGTATATTGGACTGAAGAGGAGCTACTGTTCTTGTCAGATTCCTAAGCAGAGTTGCACTAGATATTGCCCATGTGTGTAGGAAGCACAGTTCTTTTGTTCTGAGCAAGCTCAATGTTCTGGCCCTATAGGAAACACATTAGAGTAGAATAGTGCTCTTTTCTCAAAAGCAGAGTGTGTTTCTTGTAAGGAGAGCTAGCGTTTGTTTCCCAGTCCTAAATGGAGTTGAATCCCATGCAGTTTCTGGTCCTACGAGCAAGAGTTGTTTTCTGGTAAGAAGAGTCACTATTGTGCTCCCATTGTCATACACAGGGCAAATAGCACTGGGGTCTGTTCCCAGCATGTACAGTGTATTGGATGGAAGAGGATCTACTGTTCTGGTCAGATTCCTAAGCAGAGTTGAACTAGATATGGCCCGTGTGTGTAGGAAGCACAGTTCTTTTGTTCTGAGCAAGCTCACTTTTCGGACCCCATAGGAAACACATTAGAGTAGAAGAGTGCTCTTTTCTAAAAAGCAGAGTTTGTTTATTGTAAGGCGAGCTTGCGTTTGTTTCTGAGTCCTAAATGGAGTTGAATCACATGCAGTTTCTGGTCCTTCGAGCAAGAGCTGTTTTCTGGTAAGAAGAGTCACTATTGTGCTCCCATTGTCATACACAGTGCAAATAGCACTGGCGTCTGGTCCCAGCATGTACAGTGTATTGGACTGAAGGGGATCTACTGTTCTTGTCAGTTTCCTAAGCAGAATTGAACAAGATATGGGCGTGTGTGTAGGAAGCACATTATTTTGTTCTGAGCAAGCTCACTGTTTTGGCCCTATAGGAAACACAGCAGAGTAGAAGAGTGTTCTTTTCTCAAAAGTAGAGTGTGTTTCTTGTAAGGCGAGCTAGCGTTTGTTTACCAGTCCTAAATGGAGTTGAATCACATGCAATTGTTTGTCCCACGAGTAAGAGTTGTTTTCTGGTAAGGAAAGTCACTATTGTGCTCCCATTGCCACACAGTGCAAATAGCACTCCCGTCTGTTCCCAGCAAGTACAGTGTATTGGACTGAAGATGAGCTACTGTTCTTGTCAGTTTCCTAAGCACAGTTAAACTATATATGGCCCGTGTGTGTAGGAAGCACAGTTTTTTTGTTCTGAGCAAGCTCACTGTTCGGACACCATAAGAAACACAGTAGAGTAGAAGAGTGGTCTTTTCTTAAAAGCAGAGTGTGTTTCTTTTAAGGCTAGCTATTGTTTGTTTCCCAGTCCTAAATGGAGTTGAATCCCATGCAGTTTCTGGTCCTACGAGCAAGAGTTGTTTTCTGGTATCAAGAGTCACTATTTTGCTCCCATTGTCATACACAGGGCAAATAGCACTGTCGTCTGTTCCCAGCATGTACAGTGTATTGGACGGAAGAGTATCTACTGTTCTTGTCAGTTTCCTAAGCAGAATTGAACTAGCTATGGCCGTGTGTGTAGGAAGCACATTTCTTTTCTTCTGAGCAAGCTCACTGTTCGGACCGCATAGGAAATACAGTAGAGTGGAAGAGTGCCCTTTTCTCAAAAGCAGAGTGTGTTTCATGTAAGGCGAGATAGCGTTTGTTTCTCAGTCCTAAATGGAGTTGAATCACATGCAGTTTCTGGTCCTACGAGCAAGAGTTGTTTTCTGGTAAGAAGAGTCACTAGTGCGCTCCCATTGTCATACACAGGGCATATAGCACTGGCATCTGTTCCCAGCATGTACAGTGTATTGGACTGAAGAGGAGCTACTGTTCTTGTCATTTTCCTAAGCATAGTTGAACTAGATATGGCCTGTGTGTGTAAGAAGCACAGTTCTTTTGTTCTGAGCAAGCTCGCTGTTCAGACCCCATAGGAAACACCTTAGAGTAGAAGAGTGCCCTTTTCTCAAAAGCATAGTGTGTTTCTTGTAAGGCGAGCTAGCGTTTGTTTCCCTGTCCTAAATGGATTTGAATCACATGCAGTTTCTGGTCCAACGAGCAAGAGTTGTTTTCTGGTAAGAAGAGTCACTATTGCGCTCCCATTGTCATACACAGGGCAAATAGCACTGTCGTCTGTTCCCAGCATGTACAGTGTATTGGACTGAAGAGGATATACTGTTCTTGTCAGTCTCCTAAGCAGAGTTGAACTAGATATGCCAGTGTGTTTAAGAAGCACAGTTCTTTTGTTCTGAGCAAGCTCACTCTTCGGACCCCATAGACAACATATTAGAGTAGAAGAGTGCTCTTTCCTAAAAAGCATAGTTTGTTTTTTGTAAGGCGAGCTAGCGTTTGTTTGGCAGTCCTAAATGGAGTTGAATCACATGCAGTTTCTTGTCCTACGAGCAATAGTTGTTTTCTGGTAAGAAGAGTCACTATTGTGCTCCCATTGTCATACAAAAAGCAAATAGCACTGTCGTCTGTTCCCAGCATGTACAGTGTATTGGACTGAAGAGGATCTACTGTTCTTGTCAGTTTCCTAAGCAGAATTGAACTAGATATGGCCGTGTGTGTAGGAAGCACAGTTCTTTTGTTCTGAGCAAGCTCACTGTTCTGGCCCTATAGGAAACACAGTAGAGTAGAAGAGTGCTCTTTTCTCAAAAGCAGAGTGTGTTGCTTGTAAGGCGTGCTAGCCTTTGTTTTCCAGTCCTAAATGGAGTTGAATCACATGCAGTTGTTGGTCCCACGAGCAAGAGTTGTTTTCTGGTAAGGAAAGTCACTATTGTGCTCCCATTGCCATGCACAGTGCAAAGAGCCCTCGCGTCTGATCCCAGCTAGTACAATGTATGGTACTGAAGAGGAGGTATTGTTCTTGTCAGTTTCCTAAGCAGAGTTGAACTAGATATGGACTGTGTGTGTAGGAAGCACAGTTCTTTTGTTCTGAGCAAGCTCACTGTTCGGACCCCATGGGAAACACATTAGAGTAGAAGAGTGCTCTTTCCTAAAAAGCAGAGTTTGTTTCTTGTAAGGCAAGCTAGTGTTTGTTTCCCAGTCCTAAATGGAGTTGAATCACATGCAGTTTCTGCTCCTACGAGCAATAGTTGTTTTCTGGTAAGAAGAGTCACTATTGTGCTCCCATTGTCATACAAAAAGCAAATAGCACTGTCGTCTGTTCTCAGCATGTACAGTGTATTGGACTGAAGAGGATCTACTGTTCTTTTCAGTTTTCTAAGCAGAATTGAACTAGATATGGCCGTGTGTGTAGGAAGCACAGTTCTTTTGTTCTGAGCAAGCTCACTGTTCTGGCCCTATAGGAAACACAGTAGAGTAGAAGAGTGCTCTTTTCTCAAAAGCAGAGTGTGTTGCTTGTAAGGCGAGCTAGCCTTTTTTTCCAGTCCTAAATGGAGTTGAATCACATGCAGTTGTTGGTCCCACGAGCAAGAGTTATTTTCTGGTAAGGAAAGTGACTATTGTGCTCCCATTGCCATGCACAGTGCAAAGAGCACTCGCGTCTGATCCCAGCAAATACAGTGTATTGTACTGAAGATTAGGTATTGTTCTTGTCAGTTTCCTAAGCAGAGTTGAACTAGATATGGACCGTGTGTGTAGGAAGCACAGTTCTTTTGTTCTGAGCAAGCTGAATGTTCAGACCCCAATGAAAACACAGTAGAGTAGAAGAGTGCTCTTTTCTCAAAAGCAGAGTGTGTTTCTTGTAAGGCGAGCTAGCGTTTGTTTCCCAGTCCCAAATGTCGTTGAATCCCATGCAGGTTTTCGTCCTATGAGCTAGAGTTGTTTTCTGGTAAGAAGAGTCACTATTGGGCTCCCATTGCCATACACACTGCAAACAGCACTCGCGTCTGTTCTCAGCAAGTAATGTGTGCTGGACTGAAAAGAAGCTACTGTTCTTGTCAGATTCCTAAGCAGAGTTGAACTAGATATGGCCCGTGTGTGCAGGAAGCACAGTTCTTTTCTTCTGAGCAAGCTCACTTTTCGGACCCCATAGAAAACACATTAGAGTAGAAGAGTGCTCTTTTCTAAAAAGCAGAGTGTGTTTCTTGTAAGGAGAGCTTGCGTTTGTTTCCCAGTCCTAAATGGAGTTGAATCACATGCAGTTTCTGGTCCAACGAGCAAGAGTTGTTTTCTGGTAAGAAGAGTCACTATTGCGCTCCCATTGTCATACACAGGGCAAATAGCACTGGCGTCTGTTCCCAGCATGTACAGTGTATTGGACTGAAGAGGATCTACTGTTCTTGTCAGTTTCCTAAGCAGAATTGAACTAGATATGGCCGTGTGTGTATGAAGCACAGTTCTTTTGTTCTGAGCAAGCTCACTCTTTTGGCCCTATAGGAAACACAGTAGAGTAGAAGAGTGCTCTTTTCTCAAAAGCAGAGTGTGTTTCTTGTATGGAGAGCTTACGTTTGTTTCCCAGTCCTAAATGGAGTTGAATCACATGCAGTTTTTGGTACCACGAGCAAGAGTTGTTTTCTGGTAAAGAAAGTCACTATTCGCTCCCTTTCTCATACATAGTGCAAATAGCACACGTGTATTTTCCCAGCAAGTACAGTATATTGGACTGAAGAGGAGCTACTGTTCTTGTCAGATTCCTAAGCAGAGTTGCACTAGATATTGCCCATGTGTGTAGGAAGCACAGTACTTTTGTTCTGAGCAAGCTCAATGTTCTGGCCCTATAGGAAACACATTAGAGTAGAATAGTGCTCTTTTCTCAAAAGCAGAGTGTGTTTCTTGTAAGGAGAGCTAGCGTTTGTTTCCCAGTCCTAAATGGAGTTGAATCCCATGCAGTTTCTGGTCCTACGAGCAAGAGTTGTTTTCTGGTAAGAAGAGTCACTATTGTGCTCCCATTGTCATACACAGGGCAAATAGCACTGGGGTCTGTTCCCAGCATGTACAGTGTATTGGATGGAAGAGGATCTACTGTTCTGGTCAGATTCCTAAGCAGAGTTGAACTAGATATGGCCCGTGTGTGTAGGAAGCACAGTTCTTTTGTTCTGAGCAAGCTCACTTTTCGGACCCCATAGGAAACACATTAGAGTAGAAGAGTGCTCTTTTCTAAAAAGCAGAGTTTGTTTATTGTAAGGCGAGCTTGCGTTTGTTTCCGAGTCCTAAATGGAGTTGAATCACATGCAGTTTCTGGTCCTTCGAGCAAGAGCTGTTTTCTGGTAAGAAGAGTCACTATTGTGCTCCCATTGTCATACACAGTGCAAATAGCACTGGCGTCTGGTCCCAGCATGTACAGTGTATTGGACTGAAGGGGATCTACTGTTCTTGTCAGTTTCCTAAGCAGAATTGAACAAGATATGGGCGTGTGTGTAGGAAGCACGTTATTTTGTTCTGAGCAAGCTCACTGTTTTGGCCCTATAGGAAACACAGCAGAGTAGAAGAGTGTTCTTTTCTCAAAAGTAGAGTGTGTTTCTTGTAAGGCGAGCTAGCGTTTGTTTACCAGCCCTAAATGGAGTTGAATCACATGCAATTGTTTGTCCCACGAGTAAGAGTTGTTTTCTGGTAAGGAAAGTCACTATTGTGCTCCCATTGCCACACAGTGCAAATAGCACTCCCGTCTGTTCCCAGCAAGTACAGTGTATTGGACTGAAGATGAGCTACTGTTCTTGTCAGTTTCCTAAGCACAGTTAAACTATATATGGCCCGTGTGTGTAGGAAGCACAGTTTTTTTGTTCTGAGCAAGCTCACTGTTCGGACACCATAAGAAACACAGTAGAGTAGAAGAGTGGTCTTTTCTTAAAAGCAGAGTGTGTTTCTTGTAAGGCGAGCTAGCGTTTGTTTCCCAGTCCTAAATGGGAGTAGAATCACATGCATTTTCTGGTCCTACGAGCAAGAGTTGTTTTCTGGTAAGAAGAGTCACTATTGCGCTTCCACTGTCATACACAGGGAAAATATCACTGGCGTCTGTTCCCAGCATGTACAGTGTATTGGACTGAAGAGTAGCTACTGTTCTTGTCAGTTTCCTAAGCAGAGTTGAACTAGATATGGCCGTGTGTGTAGGAAGCACAGTTCTTTTGTTCTGAGCAAGCTCACTGTTCGGACACCATTGGAAACACAGTAGAGTAGAAGAGTGCTCTTTTCTCAAAAGCAGAGTGTGTTTCTTGTAATGCGAGCTAGCGTTTGTTTCCCAGTCCTAAATGGGAGTTGAATCACATGCAGTTTCTGGTCTTACGAGCAAGAATTCTTTACTGGTAAGAAGAGTCACTATTGTGCTCCCACTGTCATACACAGGGCAAATAGCACTGGCGTCTGTTCCAGCAAGTACAGTGTATTGGACTGAAGAGGAGCTATTGTTCTTGTCAGTTTCCTAAGCAGAGTTGAACTAGATATGGCCCGTGTGTGTAGGAAGCACAGTTCTTTTGTTCTAAGCAAGCACGCTGTTCGGACCCCATAGAAAACACCGTAGAGTAGAAGAGTGCCCTTTTCTCAAAAGCATAGTGTGTTTCTTGTAAGGCGAGCTAGTGTTTGTTTCCCTGTCCTAAATGGATTTGAATCACATGCAGTTTCTGGTCCAACGAGCAAGAGTTGTTTTCTGGTAAGAAGAGTCACTATTGTGCTCCCATTGTCATACACAGGGCAAATAGCACTGGCGTCTGTTCCCAGCATGTACAGTGTATTGGACTGAAGAGGAGCTACTGTTTTTTTCAGTTTCCTAAGCAGAATTGAAGTAGATATGGCCGTGTGTGTAGGAAGCACAGTTCTTTTGTTCTGAGCAACCTCACTGTTCGTACCCCAAAGGAAACACAGTAGAGTAGAAGAGTGTTCTTTTCTCAAAAGCAGAGTGTGTTTCTTGTAAGGTGAGATAGCGTTTGTTTCCCAGTCCTAAATGGTGTTGAATCACATGCAGTTTCTGGTCCTACGAGCAAGAGTTGTTTTCTGGTAAGAAGAGTCTCTCTTGCACTCCCATTGCCATACACAGTGCAAATAGCACTGGCGTCTGTTCCCAGCATGTACAGTGTATTGCAGTGAAGAGGATCAAATGTTCTTGTCAGTTTCCTAAGCAGAGTTGAACTAGATATAGCCCGTGTGTGTAGGAAGCACAGCTCTTTTGTTCTGAGAAACCAGACTGTTCGGACCCCATAGGAAACACAGTAGAGTAGAAGAGTGCTCTTTTCTCAAAAGCAGAGTGTGTTTCTTGTAAGGCGAGCTAGCGTTTGTTTCGCAGTCCTAAATAGAGTTGAATCACATTCAGTTTCTGCTCACACGAGCAAGAGTTGTTTTCTGGTAAGAAGAGTCACTATTGTGCTCCCATTGTCATACACAGGGCAAATAGCACTGGCGTCTGTTCCCAGCATGTACACTGTATTGGACTGAAGAGGATCTACTGTTCTTGTCATTTTCCTAAACTGAGTTGAACTAGATATGGCCGTGTGTGTAGGAAGCACAGTTCTTTTGTTCTTAGCAAGCTCACTGTTCTGGCCATATAGAAAACACATTAGAGTAGAATAGTGCTCTTTTCTCAAAAGCAGAGTGTGTTTCTTTTAAGGCTAGCTATTGTTTGTTTCCCAGTCCTAAATGGAGTTGAATCCCATGCAGTTTCTGGTCCTACGAGCAAGAGTTGTTTTCTGGTATCAAGAGTCACTATTTTGTTCCCATTGTCATACACAGGGCAAATAGCACTGTCGTCTGTTCCCAGCATGTACAGTGTATTGGACGGAAGAGTATCTACTGTTCTTGTCAGTTTCCTAAGCAGAATTGAACTAGCTATGGCCGTGTGTGTAGGAAGCACATTTCTTTTCTTCTGAGCAAGCTCACTGTTCGGACCGCATAGGAAATACAGTAGAGTGGAAGAGTGCCCTTTTCTCAAAAGCAGAGTGTGTTTCATGTAAGGCGAGATAGCGTTTGTTTCTCAGTCCTAAATGGAGTTGAATCACATGCAGTTTCTGGTCCTACGAGCAAGAGTTGTTTTCTGGTAAGAAGAGTCACTAGTGCGCTCCCATTGTCATACACAGGGCATATAGCACTGGCATCTGTTCCCAGCATGTACAGTGTATTGGACTGAAGAGGAGCTACTGTTCTTGTCATTTTCCTAAGCATAGTTGAACTAGATATGGCCTGTGTGTGTAAGAAGCACAGTTCTTTTGTTCTGAGCAAGCTCGCTGTTCAGACCCCATAGGAAACACCTTAGAGTAGAAGAGTGCCCTTTTCTCAAAAGCATAGTGTGTTTCTTGTAAGGCGAGCTAGCGTTTGTTTCCCTGTCCTAAATGGATTTGAATCACATGCAGTTTCTGGTCCAACGAGCAAGAGTTGTTTTCTGGTAAGAAGAGTCACTATTGCGCTCCCATTATCATACACAGGGCAAATAGCACTGTCGTCTGTTCCCAGCATGTACAGTGTATTGGACTGAAGAGGATATACTGTTCTTGTCAGTCTCCTAAGCAGAGTTGAACTAGATATGCCAGTGTGTTTAAGAAGCACAGTTCTTTTGTTCTGAGCAAGCTCACTCTTCGGACCCCATAGACAACATATTAGAGTAGAAGAGTGCTCTTTCCTAAAAAGCATAGTTTGTTTTTTGTAAGGCGAGCTAGCGTTTGTTTGGCAGTCCTAAATGGAGTTGAATCACATGCAGTTTCTTGTCCTACGAGCAATAGTTGTTTTCTGGTAAGAAGAGTCACTATTGTGCTCCCATTGTCATACAAAAAGCAAATAGCACTGTCGTCTGTTCCCAGCATGTACAGTGTATTGGACTGAAGAGGATCTACTGTTCTTTTCAGTTTCCTAAGCAGAATTGAACTAGATATGGCCGTGTGTGTAGGAAGCACAGTTCTTTTGTTCTGAGCAAGCTCACTGTTCTGGCCCTATAGGAAACACAGTAGAGTAGAAGAGTGCTCTTTTCTCAAAAGCAGAGTGTGTTGCTTGTAAGGCGTGCTAGCCTTTGTTTTCCAGTCCTAAATGGAGTTGAATCACATGCAGTTGTTGGTCCCACGAGCAAGAGTTGTTTTCTGGTAAGGAAAGTCACTATTGTGCTCCCATTGCCATGCACAGTGCAAAGAGCCCTCGCGTCTGATCACAGCTAGTACAATGTATGGTACTGAAGAGGAGGTATTGTTCTTGTCAGTTTCCTAAGCAGAGTTGAACTAGATATGGACTGTGTGTGTAGGAAGCACAGTTCTTTTGTTCTGAGCAAGCTCACTGTTCGGACCCCATGGGAAACACGTTAGAGTAGAAGAGTGCTCTTTCCTACAAAGCAGAGTTTGTTTTTTGTAATGCAAGCTAGCGTTTGTTTCCCAGTCCTAAATGGAGTTGAATCACATGCAGTTTCTGGTCCTAGGAGCAATAGTTGTTTTCTGGTAAGAAGAGTCACTATTGTGATCCCATTGTCATACAAAAAGCAAATATCACTGTCGTCTGTTCCCAGCATGTACAGTGTATTGGACTGAAGAGGATCTACTGTTCTTGTCAGTTTCCTAAGCAGAATTGAACTAGATATGGCCGTGTGTGTAGGAAGCACAGTTCTTTTGTTCTGAGCAAGCTCACTGTTTTGGCCCTATAGGAAACACAGTAGAGTAGAAGAGTGCTCTTTTCTCAAAAGCAGAGTGTGTTGTTTGTAAGGCAAGCTAGCCTTTGTTTTCCAGTCCTAAATGGAGTTGAATCACATGCAGTTGTTGGTCCCACGAGCAATAGTTGTTTTCTGGTAAGGAAAGTCACTATTGTGCTCCCATTGCCATGCACAGTGCAAAGAGCACTCGCGTCTGATCCCAGCTAGTACAATGTCTTGTACTAAAGAGGAGGTATTGTTCTTGTCAGTTTCCTAAGCAGAGTTGAACTAGATATGGACTGTGTGTGTAGGAAGCACAGTTCTTTTGTTCTGAGCAAGCTCACTGTTCGGACCCCATAGGAAACACATTAGAGTAGAAGAGTGCTCTTTCCTAAAAAGCAGAGTGCGTTTCTTGTAAGGCAAGCTAGTGTTTGTTTCCCAGGCCTAAATGGAGTTGAATCACATGCAGTTTCTGGTCCTTCGAGCAATAGTTGTTTTTTGGTAAGAAGAGTCACTATTGTGCTCCCATTGTCATACAAAAAGCAAATAGCACTGTCGTCTCTTCCCAGCATGTACAGTGTATTGGACTGAAGAGGATCTACTGTTCTTGTCAGTTTTCTAAGCAGAATTGAACTAGATATGGCCGTGTGTGTAGGAAGCACAGTTCTTTTGTTCTGAGCAAGCTCACTGTTCTGGCCCTATAGGAAACACAGTAGAGTAGAAGAGTGCTCTTTTCTCAAAAGCAGAGTGTGTTGCTTGTAAGGCAAGCTAGCCTTTTTTTCCAGTCCTAAATGGAGTTGAATCACATGCAGTTGTTGGTCCCACGAGCAAGAGTTATTTTCTGGTAAGGAAAGTGACTATTGTGCTCCCATTGCCATGCACAGTGCAAAGAGCACTCGCGTCTGATCCCAGCAAATACAGTGTATTGTACTGAAGATTAGGTATTGTTCTTGTCAGTTTCCTAAGCAGAGTTGAACTAGATATGGACCGTGTGTGTAGGAAGCACAGTTCTTTTGTTCTGAGCAAGCTGAATGTTCGGGCCCCAATGAAAACACAGTAGAGTAGTAGAGTGCTCTTTTCTCAAAAGCAGAGTGTGTTTCTTGTAAGGCGAGCTAGCGTTTGTTTCCCAGTCCCAAATGTCGTTGAATTCCATGCAGTTTTTCGTCCTATGAGCTAGAGTTGTTTTCTGGTAAGAAGAGTCACTATTGCGCTCCCATTGCCATACACACTGCAAATAGCACTCGCGTCTGTTCTCAGCAAGTAATGTGTGTTGGACTGAAGAGAAGCTACTGTTCTTGTCAGATTCCTAAGCAGAGTTGAACTAGATATGGCCCGTGTGTGCAGGAAGCACAGTTCTTTTGTTCTGAGCAAGCTCACTTTTCGGACCCCATAGGAAACACATTAGAGTAGAAGAGTGCTCTTTTCTAAAAAGCAGAGTGTGTTTCTTGTAAGGAGAGCTTGCGTTTGTTTCCCAGTCCTAAATGGAGTTGAATCACATGCAGTTTCTGGTCCAACGAGCAAGAGTTGTTTTCTTGTAAGAAGAGTCACTATTGCGCTCCCATTGTCATACACAGGGCAAATAGCACTGGCGTCTGTTCCCAGCATGTACAGTGTATTGGACTGAAGAGGATCTACTGTTCTTGTCAGTTTCCTAAGCAGAATTGAACTAGATATGGCCGTGTGTGTATGAAGCACAGTTCTTTTGTTCTGAGCAAGCTCACTCTTTTGGCCCTATAGGAAACACAGTAGAGTAGAAGAGTGCTCTTTTCTCAAAAGCAGAGTGTGTTTCTTGTATGGAGAGCTTACGTTTGTTTCCCAGTCCTAAATGGAGTTGAATCACATGCAGTTTTTGGTACCACGAGCAAGAGTTGTTTTCTGGTAAAGAAAGTCACTATTCGCTCCCTTTCTCATACATAGTGCAAATAGCACACGTGTATTTTCCCAGCAAGTACAGTATATTGGACTGAAGAGGAGCTACTGTTCTTGTCAGATTCCTAAGCAGAGTTGCACTAGATATTGCCCATGTGTGTAGGAAGCACAGTTCTTTTGTTCTGAGCAAGCTCAATGTTCTGGCCCTATAGGAAACACATTACAGTAGAATAGTGCTCTTTTCTCAAAAGCAGAGTGTGTTTCTTGTAAGGAGAGCTAGCGTTTGTTTCCCAGTCCTAAATGGAGTTGAATCCCATGCAGTTTCTGGTCCTACGAGCAAGAGTTGTTTTCTGGTAAGAAGAGTCACTATTGTGCTCCCATTGTCATACACAGGGCAAATAGCACTGGGGTCTGTTCCCAGCATGTACAGTGTATTGGATGGAAGAGGATCTACTGTTCTGGTCAGATTCCTAAGCAGAGTTGAACTAGATATGGCCCGTGTGTGTAGGAAGCACAGTTCTTTTGTTCTGAGCAAGCTCACTTTTCGGACCCCATAGGAAACACATTAGAGTAGAAGAGTGCTCTTTTCTAAAAAGCAGAGTTTGTTTATTGTAAGGCGAGCTTGCGTTTGTTTCTGAGTCCTAAATGGAGTTGAATCACATGCAGTTTCTGGTCCTTCGAGCAAGAGCTGTTTTCTGGTAAGAAGAGTCACTATTGTGCTCCCATTGTCATACACAGTGCAAATAGCACTGGCGTCTGGTACCAGCATGTACAGTGTATTGGACTGAAGGGGATCTACTGTTCTTGTCAGTTTCCTAAGCAGAATTGAACAAGATATGGGCGTGTGTGTAGGAAGCACATTATTTTGTTCTGAGCAAGCTCACTGTTTTGGCCCTATAGGAAACACAGCAGAGTAGAAGAGTGTTCTTTTCTCAAAAGTAGAGTGTGTTTCTTGTAAGGCGAGCTAGCGTTTGTTTACCAGTCCTAAATGGAGTTGAATCACATGCAATTGTTTGTCCCACGAGTAAGAGTTGTTTTCTGGTAAGGAAAGTCACTATTGTGCTCCCATTGCCACACAGTGCAAATAGCACTCCCGTCTGTTCCCAGCAAGTACAGTGTATTGGACTGAAGATGAGCTACTGTTCTTGTCAGTTTCCTAAGCACAGTTAAACTATATATGGCCCGTGTGTGTAGGAAGCACAGTTTTTTTGTTCTGAGCAAGCTCACTGTTCGGACACCATAAGAAACACAGTAGAGTAGAAGAGTGGTCTTTTCTTAAAAGCAGAGTGTGTTTCTTGTAAGGCGAGCTAGCGTTTGTTTCCCAGTCCTAAATGGGAGTAGAATCACATGCATTTTCTGGTCCTACGAGCAAGAGTTGTTTTCTGATAAGAAGAGTCACTATTGTGCTTCCACTGTCATACACAGGGAAAATATCACTGGCGTCTGTTCCCAGCATGTACAGTGTATTGGACTGAAGAGTAGCTACTGTTCTTGTCAGTTTCCTAAGCAGAGTTGAACTAGATATGGCCGTGTGTGTAGGAAGCACAGTTCTTTTGTTCTGAGCAAGCTCACTGTTCGGACACCATAGGAAACACAGTAGAGTAGAAGAGTGCTCTTTTCTCAAAAGCAGAGTGTGTTTCTTGTAATGCGAGCTAGCGTTTGTTTCCCAGTCCTAAATGGGAGTTGAATCACATGCAGTTTCTGGTCTTACGAGCAAGAATTCTTTACTGGTAAGAAGAGTCACTATTGTGCTCCCACTGTCATACACAGGGCAAATAGCACTGGCGTCTGTTCCAGCAAGTACAGTGTATTGGACGGAAGAGGAGCTATTGTTCTTGTCAGTTTCCTAAGCAGAGTTGAACTAGATATGGACTGTGTGTGTAGGAAGCACAGTTCTTTTGTTCTAAGCAAGCACGCTGTTCGGACCCCATAGAAAACACCGTAGAGTAGAAGAGTGCCCTTTTCTCAAAAGCATAGTGTGTTTCTTGTAAGGCGAGCTAGTGTTTGTTTCCCTGTCCTAAATGGATTTGAATCACATGCAGTTTCTGGTCCAACGAGCAAGAGTTGTTTTCTGGTAAGAAGAGTCACTATTGTGCTCCCATTGTCATACACAGGGCAAATAGCACTGGCGTCTGTTCCCAGCATGTACAGTGTATTGGACTGAAGAGGAGCTACTGTTTTTTTCAGTTTCCTAAGCAGAATTGAAGTAGATATGGCCGTGTGTGTAGGAAGCACAGTTCTTTTGTTCTGAGCAACCTCACTGTTCGGACCCCAAAGGAAACACAGTAGAGTAGAAGAGTGTTCTTTTCTCAAAAGCAGAGTGTGTTTCTTGTAAGGCCAGCTAGCATTTGTTTCCCAGTCCTAAATCGCGTTGAATATCATGCAGTTTCTGGTTCTACGAGCAAGAATTGTTTTCTTTTAAGGAAAGTCACTATTGTGCTCCCATTGCCATACACAGTGCAAATAGCACTCGTGTCTGTACCCAGCAAGTACAGTGTATTGGACTGAAGAGGAGCTACTGTTCTTGTCAGTTTCCTAAGCAGAGTTGAACTAGATATGGCCCGTGTGTGTAGGAAGCACAGTTCTTTGTTCTCAGCAAGCTCACTGTTCGGACCACATAGAAAACACATTAGAGTAGAAGAGTGCTCTTTTCTCAAAAGCAGAGTGTGTTTCTTGTAAGGCGAGCTAGCGTTTGTTTCCCAGTCCTAAATGGAGTTGCATCAAATGCAGTTTTTGGTCCTACGAGCAAGAGTTGTTTTCTGGTAAGAAGAGTCACTATTGCGCTCCCATTGCCATACATAGTACAAATAACACTCGCATCTGTTTCCAGCAAGTACAGTGTATTGGTCTGAAGAGGAGCTACTGTTCATGTCAGTTTCCTAAGCAAAGTTGAACTAGATAAGGCCCGTGTGTGTAGGAAGCACAGTTCTTTTGTTCTGAGCAAGCTCACTGTTCGAACTCATAGGAAACACAGTAGAGAGAAGAGTGCTCTTTTCTCAAAAGCTGAGTGTGTTTCTTGTAAGGCGAGCTACCGTTTGTTTCCCAGTCCTAAATGGAGTAGAATCAAATGCAGTTTTTGGTCCTATGAGCAAGAGTTGTTTTCTGGTAAGAAGAGTCACTATTGCGCTCCTATTGCCATACACAGTGCAAATAGCTCTCGCGTATGTTCCCAGCAAGTACAGAGTATTGGACTGAAGAGGAGCTACTGTTCTTGTCATTTTCCTAAGCAGAGTTGAACTAGATATGGCCCATGTGTGTAGGAAGCACAGTTCTTTTGTACTCAGCAAGCTCACAGTTCTGGCCCTATAGGAAACACAGTAGAGTAGAAGAGTGCTCTTTCCTCAAAAGCAGAGTGTGTTTTTGTAAGGCGAGCTAGCGTTTGTTTTGCAGTCCTAAACGGAGTTGAATCACATGCAGTTTCCGTTCCTACGAGCAAGAGTTGTTTTCTGGTAAGGAAAGTCACTATTGCGCTCCCATTGCCATACACAGTGCAAATAGCTCTCGCGTCTGTTCCCAGGAAGTACAGTGTATTGGACTGAAGAGGAGCTACTTTTCTTGTCAGTTTCCTAAGCAGAATTGAACTAGATATGGCCCGTGTGTGTAGGAAGCACAGTTCTTTTGTTCTGAGCAACCTCACTGTTTGGACCCCATAGGAAACACAGTAGAGTAGAAGAGTGCTCTTTTCTCAAAAGCAGAGTGTGTTTCTTGTAAGGCGAGCTAGTGTTTGTTTCCCAGTCCTAAATGGAGTTGAATCACATGCAGTTTCTTGTCCTACGAGCAAGAGTTGTTTTCTGGTAAGAAGAGTCACTATTGCGCTCCCTTTGCCATACACAGTGCAAATAGCACTCGCGTCTGTTCCCAGCAAGTACAGTGTATTGGACTGAAGAGGAGCTACTGTTCTTTTCAGTTTCCTAAGCAGAATTGAACTAGATATGGCCCGTGTGTGTAGGAAGCACAGTTCTTTTGTTCTGAGCAAGCTCACTGTTTGGACCCGATAGGAAACACAGTAGAGTAGAAGAGTGCTCTTTTCTCAAAAGCAGAGTGCGTTTCATGTAAGGCGAGCTAGCATTTGTTTCCCAGTCCTAAATGGAGTTGAATCACATGCAGTTTCTGGTCCTTCAAACCAGAGTTGTTTTCTGGTAAGAAGAGTCACTATTGTGCTCCCATTGTCACACACAGGGCAAATAGCACTGGCGTCTGTTCCTAGCATGTACAGTCTATTGGACTGAAGAGGTTCTACTGTTCTTGTCAGTTTCCTAAGCAGAATTGAACATGATATAGCCCGTGTGTGTAGGAAGCACAGTTCTTTTGTTCTGAGCAAGCTCACATTTCGAACCCCATAGGAAACACAGTAGAGAGAAGAGTGCTCTTTTCTCAAAAGCAGAGTGTGTTGCTTGTAAGGCGAGATAGCGTTTGTTTCCCAGTTCTAAATGGAGTTGAAATACACATGCAGTTTCTGGTCCTACGAGGAAGAGTTGTTTTCTCGTAAGAAGAGTCACTATTGCACTCCCTTTGCCGTACACAGTGCAAAAAGCCCTCGCGTCTCTTCCCAGCAAGTACAGTGTATTGGACTGAAGAGGAGCTACTGTTCTTGTCAGTTTCCTAAGCACAGTTAAACTATATATGGCCAGTGTGTGTAGGAAGCACAGTTCTTTTGTTCTGAGCAAGCTCACTGTTCGGACACCATAGGAAACACAGTAGAGTAGAAGAGTGGTCTTTTCTTAAAAGCAGAGTGTGTTTCTTGTAAGGCGAGCTAGCGTTTGTTTCCCAGTCCTAAATGGGAGTAGAATCACATGCATTTTCTGGTCCTACGAGCAAGAGTTGTTTTCTGGTAAGAAGAGTCACTATTGCGCTTCCACTGTCATACACAGGGAAAATATCACTGGCGTCTGTTCCCAGCATGTACAGTGTATTGGACTGAAGAGTAGCTACTGTTCTTGTCAGTTTCCTAAGCAGAGTTGAACTAGATATGGCCGTGTGTGTAGGAAGCACAGTTCTTTTGTTCTGAGCAAGCTCACTGTTCGGACACCATAGGAAACACAGTAGAGTAGAAGAGTGCTCTTTTCTCAAAAGCAGAGTGTGTTTCTTGTAATGCGAGCTAGCGTTTGTTTCCCAGTCCTAAATGGGAGTTGAATCACATGCAGTTTCTGGTCTTACGAGCAAGAATTCTTTACTGGTAAGAAGAGTCACTATTGTGCTCCCACTGTCATACACAGGGCAAATAGCACTGGCGTCTGTTCCAGCAAGTACAGTGTATTGGACTGAAGAGGACCTATTGTTCTTGTCAGTTTCCTAAGCAGAGTTGAACTAGATATGGCCCATGTGTGTAGGAAGCACAGTTCTTTTGTTCTAAGCAAGCACGCTGTTCGGACCCCATAGAAAACACCGTAGAGTAGAAGAGTGCCCTTTTCTCAAAAGCATAGTGTGTTTCTTGTAAGGCGAGCTAGTGTTTGTTTCCCTGTCCTAAATGGATTTGAATCACATGCAATTTCTGGTCCAACGAGCAAGAGTTGTTTTCTGGTAAGTAGAGTCACTATTGCGCTCCCATTGTCATACACAGGGCAAATAGCACTGGCGTCTGTTCCCAGCATGTACAGTGTATTGGACTGAAGAGGAGCTACTGTTTTTTTCAGTTTCCTAAGCAGAATTGAAGTAGATATGGCCGTGTGTGTAGGAAGCACAGTTCTTTTGTTCTGAGCAACCTCACTGTTCGGACCCCAAAGGAAACACAGTAGAGTAGAAGAGTGTTCTTTTCTCAAAAGCTGAGTGTGTTTCTTGTAAGGCCAGCTAGCGTTTGTTTCCCAGTCCTAAATCGCGTTGAATATCATGCAGTTTCTGGTTCTACGAGCAAGAATTGTTTTCTTTTAAGGAAAGTCACTATTGTGCTCCCATTGCCATACACAGTGCAAATAGCACTCGTGTCTGTACCCAGCAAGTACAGTGTATTGGACTGAAGAGGAGCTACTGTTCTTGTCAGTTTCCTAAGCAGAGTTGAACTAGATATGGCCCGTGTGTGTAGGAAGCACAGTTCTTTGTTCTCAGCAAGCTCACTGTTCGGACCACATAGAAAACACATTAGAGTAGAAGAGTGCTCTTTTCTCAAAAGCAGAGTGTGTTTCTTGTAAGGCGAGCTAGCGTTTGTTTCCCAGTCCTAAATGGAGTTGCATCAAATGCAGTTTCTGGTCCTACGAGCAAGAGTTGTTTTCTGGTACGAAGAGTCACTATTGCGCTCCCATTGCCATACATAGTACAAATAACACTCGCATCTGTTTCCAGCAAGTACAGTGTATTGGTCTGAAGAGGAGCTACTGTTCATGTCAGTTTCCTAAGCAAAGTTGAACTAGATAAGGCCCGTGTGTGTAGGAAGCACAGTTCTTTTGTTCTGAGCAAGCTCACTGTTCGAACTCATAGGAAACACAGTAGAGAGAAGAGTGCTCTTTTCTCAAAAGCTGAGTGTGTTTCTTGTAAGGCGAGCTACCGTTTGTTTCCCAGTCCTAAATGGAGTAGAATCAAATGCAGTTTTTGGTCCTATGAGCAAGAGTTGTTTTCTGGTAAGAAGAGTCACTATTGCGCTCCTATTGCCATACACAGTGCAAATAGCTCTCGCGTATGTTCCCAGCAAGTACAGTGTATTGGACTGAAGAGGAGCTACTGTTCTTGTCATTTTCCTAAGCAGAGTTGAACTAGATATGGCCCATGTGTGTAGGAAGCACAGTTCTTTTGTACTCAGCAAGCTCACAGTTCTGGCCCTATAGGAAACACAGTAGAGTAGAAGAGTGCTCTTTCCTCAAAAGCAGAGTGTGTTTTTGTAAGGCGAGCTAGCGTTTGTTTTGCAGTCCTAAACGGAGTTGAATCACATGCAGTTTTCCTTCCTACGAGCAAGAGTTGTTTTCTGGTAAGGAAAGTCACTATTGCGCTCCCATTGCCATACACAGTGCAAATAGCTCTCGCGTCTGTTCCCAGGAAGTACAGTGTATTGGACTGAAGAGGAGCTACTTTTCTTGTCAGTTTCCTAAGCAGAATTGAACTAGATATGGCCCGTGTGTGTAGGAAGCACAGTTCTTTTGTTCTGAGCAACCTCACTGTTTGGACCCCATAGGAAACACAGTAGAGTAGAAGAGTGCTCTTTTCTCAAAAGCAGAGTGTGTTTCTTGTAAGGCGAGCTAGCGTTTGTTTCCCAGTCCTAAATGGAGTTGAATCACATGCAGTTTCTGGTCCTACGAGCAAGAGTTGTTTTCTGGTAAGAAGAGTCACTATTGCGCTCCCTTTGCCATACACAGTGCAAATAGCACTGGCGTCTGTACCCAGCATGTACAGCGTATTGGACTGAAGAGGATCTACTGTTCTTTTCAGTTTCCTAAGCAGAGTTGAACTAGATATGGCCCGTGTGTGTAGGAAGCACAGTTCATTTGTTCTGAGCAAGCTCACTGTTCGGACCCCATAGGAAACACAGTAGAGTAGAAGAGTGCTCTTTTCTCAAAAGCAGAGTGTGTTTCTTGTAAGGCGAGCTAGCTTTTGTTTCCCAGTCTTAAATGGAGTTGAATCACACGCAGTTTCTGGTCCTACGAGCAAGTGTTGTTTTCTGGTAGAAGAGTCACTATTGTGCTCCCATTGTCACACACAGGGCAAATAGCACTGGCGTCTGTTCCTAGCATGTACAGTCTATTGGACTGAAGAGGTTCTACTGTTCTTGTCAGTTTCCTAAGCAGAATTGAACATGATATAGCCCGTGTGTGTAGGAAGCACAGTTCTTTTGTTCTGAGCAAGCTCACATTTCGAACCCCATAGGAAACACAGTAGAGAGAAGAGTGCTCTTTTCTCAAAAGCAGAGTGTGTTGCTTGTACGGCGAGATAGCGTTTGTTTCCCAGTTCTAAATGGAGTTGAAATACACATGCAGTTTCTGGTCCTACGAGGAAGAGTTGTTTTCTCGTAAGAAGAGTCACTATTGCACTCCCTTTGCCGTACACAGTGCAAATAACCTCGCGTCTCTTCCCAGCAAGTACAGTGTATTGGACTGAAGAGGAGCTACTGTTCTTGTCAGTTTCCTAAGCACAGTTAAACTATATATGGCCAGTGTGTGTAGGAAGCACAGTTCTTTTGTTCTGAGCAAGCTCACTGTTCGGACACCATAGGAAACACAGTAGAGTAGAAGAGTGGTCTTTTCTTAAAAGCAGAGTGTGTTTCTTGTAAGGCGAGCTAGCGTTTGTTTCCCAGTCCTAAATGGGAGTAGAATCACATGCATTTTCTGGTCCTACGAGCAAGAGTTGTTTTCTGGTAAGAAGAGTCACTATTGCGCTTCCACTGTCATACACAGGGAAAATATCACTGGCGTCTGTTCCCAGCATGTACAGTGTATTGGACTGAAGAGTAGCTACTGTTCTTGTCAGTTTCCTAAGCAGAGTTGAACTAGATATGGCCGTGTGTGTAGGAAGCACAGTTCTTTTGTTCTGAGCAAGCTCACTGTTCGGACACTATAGGAAACACAGTAGAGTAGAAGAGTGCTCTTTTCTCAAAAGCAGAGTGTGTTTCTTGTAATGCGAGCTAGCGTTTGTTTCCCAGTCCTAAATGGGAGTTGAATCACATGCAGTTTCTGGTCTTACGAGCAAGAATTCTTTACTGGTAAGAAGAGTCACCATTGTGCTCCCACTGTCATACACAGGGCAAATAGCACTGGCGTCTGTTCCAGCAAGTACAGTGTATTGGACTGAAGAGGACCTATTGTTCTTGTCAGTTTCCTAAGCAGAGTTGAACTAGATATGGCCCATGTGTGTAGGAAGCACAGTTCTTTTGTTCTAAGCAAGCACGCTGTTCGGACCCCATAGAAAACACCGTAGAGTAGAAGAGTGCCCTTTTCTCAAAAGCATAGTGTGTTTCTTGTAAGGCGAGCTAGTGTTTGTTTCCCTGTCCTAAATGGATTTGAATCACATGCAATTTCTGGTCCAACGAGCAAGAGTTGTTTTCTGGTAAGAAGAGTCACTATTGCGCTCCCATTGTCATACACAGGGCAAATAGCACTGGCGTCTGTTCCCAGCATGTACAGTGTATTGGACTGAAGAGGAGCTACTGTTTTTTTCAGTTTCCTAAGCAGAATTGAAGTAGATATGGCCGTGTGTGTAGGAAGCACAGTTCTTTTGTTCTGAGCAACCTCACTGTTCGGACCCCAAAGGAAACACAGTAGAGTAGAAGAGTGTTCTTTTCTCAAAAGCTGAGTGTGTTTCTTGTAAGGCCAGCTAGCGTTTGTTTCCCAGTCCTAAATCGCGTTGAATATCATGCAGTTTCTGGTTCTACGAGCAAGAATTGTTTTCTTTTAAGGAAAGTCACTATTGTGCTCCCATTGCCATACACAGTGCAAATAGCACTCGTGTCTGTACCCAGCAAGTACAGTGTATTGGACTGAAGAGGAGCTACTGTTCTTGTCAGTTTCCTAAGCAGAGTTGAACTAGATATGGCCCGTGTGTGTAGGAAGCACAGTTCTTTGTTCTCAGCAAGCTCACTGTTCGGACCACATAGAAAACACATTAGAGTAGAAGAGTGCTCTTTTCTCAAAAGCAGAGTGTGTTTCTTGTAAGGCGAGCTAGCGTTTGTTTCCCAGTCCTAAATGGAGTTGCATCAAATGCAGTTTCAGGTCCTACGAGCAAGAGTTGTTTTCTGGTACGAAGAGTCACTATTGCGCTCCCATTGCCATACATAGTACAAATAACACTCGCTTCTGTTTCCAGCAAGTACAGTGTATTGGTCTGAAGAGGAGCTACTGTTCATGTCAGTTTCCTAAGCAAAGTTGAACTAGATAAGGCCCGTGTGTGTAGGAAGCACAGTTCTTTTGTTCTGAGCAAGTTCACTGTTCGAACTCATAGGAAACACAGTAGAGAGAAGAGTGCTCTTTTCTCAAAAGCTGAGTGTGTTTCTTGTAAGGCGAGCTACCGTTTGTTTCCCAGTCCTAAATGGAGTAGAATCAAATGCAGTTTTTGGTCCTATGAGCAAGAGTTGTTTTCTGGTAAGAAGAGTCACTATTGCGCTCCTATTGCCATACACAGTGCAAATAGCTCTCGCGTATGTTCCCAGCAAGTACAGTGTATTGGACTGAAGAGGAGCTACTGTTCTTGTCATTTTCCTAAGCAGAGTTGAACTAGATATGGCCCATGTGTGTAGGAAGCACAGTTCTTTTGTACTCAGCAAGCTCACAGTTCTGGCCCTATAGGAAACACAGTAGAGTAGAAGAGTGCTCTTTCCTCAAAAGCAGAGTGTGTTTTTGTAAGGCGAGCTAGCGTTTGTTTTGCAGTCCTAAACGGAGTTGAATCACATGCAGTTTTCCTTCCTACGAGCAAGAGTTGTTTTCTGGTAAGGAAAGTCACTATTGCGCTCCCATTGCCATACACAGTGCAAATAGCTCTCGCGTCTGTTCCCAGGAAGTACAGTGTATTGGACTGAAGAGGAGCTACTTTTCTTGTCAGTTTCCTAAGCAGAATTGAACTAGATATGGCCCGTGTGTGTAGGAAGCACAGTTCTTTTGTTCTGAGCAACCTCACTGTTTGGACCCCATAGGAAACACAGTAGAGTAGAAGAGTGCTCTTTTCTCAAAAGCAGAGTGTGTTTCTTGTAAGGCGAGCTAGCGTTTGTTTCCCAGTCCTAAATGGAGTTGAATCACATGCAGTTTCTGGTCCTACGAGCAAGAGTTGTTTTCTGGTAAGAAGAGTCACTATTGCGCTCCCTTTGCCATACACAGTGCAAATAGCACTGGCGTCTGTACCCAGCATGTACAGCGTATTGGACTGAAGAGGATCTACTGTTCTTTTCAGTTTCCTAAGCAGAGTTGAACTAGATATGGCCCGTGTGTGTAGGAAGCACAGTTCATTTGTTCTGAGCAAGCTCACTGTTCGGACCCCATAGGAAACACAGTAGAGTAGAAGAGTGCTCTTTTCTCAAAAGCAGAGTGTGTTTCTTGTAAGGCGAGCTAGCTTTTGTTTCCCAGTCCTAAATGGAGTTGAATCACACGCAGTTTCTGGTCCTACGAGCAAGTGTTGTTTTCTGGTAGAAGAGTCACTATTGTGCTCCCATTGTCACACACAGGGCAAATAGCACTGGCGTCTGTTCCTAGCATGTACAGTCTATTGGACTGAAGAGGTTCTACTGTTCTTGTCAGTTTCCTAAGCAGAATTGAACATGATATAGCCCGTGTGTGTAGGAAGCACAGTTCTTTTGTTCTGAGCAAGCTCACATTTCGAACCCCATAGGAAACACAGTAGAGAGAAGAGTGCTCTTTTCTCAAAAGCAGAGTGTGTTGCTTGTAAGGCGAGATAGCGTTTGTTTCCCAGTTCTAAATGGAGTTGAAATACACATGCAGTTTCTGGTCCTACGAGCAAGAGTTGTTTTCTCGTAAGAAGAGTCACTATTGCACTCCCTTTGCCGTACACAGTGCAAATAACCTCGCGTCTCTTCCAGCAAGTACAGTGTATTGGACTGAAGAGGAGCTACTGTTCTTGTCAGTTTCCTACGCAGAATTGAACTAGATATGGCCCGTGTGTGTAGGAAGCACAGTTCTTTTGTTCTGATCAAGCTCACTGTTTGAACCCCATAGGAAACACAGTAGAGTAGAAGAGTGCTCTTTTCTCAAAAGCAGAGTGTGTTTCTTGTAAGGCCAGCTAGCATTTGTTTCCCAGTCCTAAATGCAGTTGAATCAAATGCAGTTTTTGTTCCTAGGAGCAAGAGTTGTTTTCTGGTAAGAAGAGTGACTATTGTGCTCCCTTTGCCATACATAGTGCAAATAGCTCTCTCGTCTGTTCCCAGCAAGTACAGTGTATTGGACTGAAGAGGAGCTAGTGTTCTTGTCAGTTTCCTAAGCAGAGTTGAACTAGATATGGCCCGTGTGTGTAGGAAGCACAGTTCTTTTGTTCTCAGCAAGCTCACTGTTCTGGCCCTATAGAAAACACAGTAGAGTAGAAGAGTGCTCTTTTCTCAAAAGCAGAGTGTGTTTCTTATAAGGCGAGCTAGCGTTTGTTTCCCAGTCCTAAATGGAGTTGAATCAAATGCAGTTTTTGATTCTACGAGCAAGAGTTGTTTTCTGGTAAGAAGAGTCACTATTGCGCTCCCATTGCCATACATAGTACAAATAACACTAGCGTCAGTTTCCAACAAGTACAGTGTATTGGTCTGAAGAGGAGTTACTGTTAATGTCAATTTCCTAAGCAAAGTTGAACTAGATAAGGCCCGTGTGTGTAGGAAGCACAGTTCTTTTGTTCTGAGCAAGCTCACTGTTCAAACCCCATAGGAAACACAGTAGAGAGAAGAGTGCTCTTTTCTCAAAAGCACAGTGTGTTTCTTGTAAGGCGAGCTACCGTTTGTTTCCCAGTGCTAAATGGAGTTGAATCAAATGCAGTTTTTGGTCCTACGAGCAAGAGTTGTTTTCTGGTAAGAAGAGTCACTATTGCGCTCCCATTGCCATACACAGTGCAAATAGCACTGGCGTGTGTACCCAGCATGTACAGCGTATTGGACTGAAGAGGATCTACTGTTCTTTTCAGTTTCCTAAGCAGATTTGAACTAGATATGGCCCGTGTGTGTAGGAAGCACAGTTCTTTTGTTCTGAGCAAGCTCACTGTTCGGACCCCATAGGAAACACAGTAGAGTAGAAGAGTGCTCTTTTCTCAAAAGCAGAGTGTGGTTCTTGTAAGGCGAGCTAGCTTTTGTTTCCCAGTCCTAAATGGAGTTGAATCACATGCAGTTTCTGGTCCTACGAGCAAGAGTTGTTTTCTGGTAAGAAGAGTCACTATTGTGCTCCCATTGTCACACACAGGGCAAATAGCACTGGCGTCTGTTCCTAGCATGTACAGTCTATTGGACTGAAGAGGTTCTACTGTTCTTGTCAGTTTCCTAAGCAGAATTGAACATGATATAGCACGTGTGTGTAGGAAGCACAGTTCTTTTCTTCTGAGCAAGCTCACATTTCGAACCCCATAGGAAACACAGTAGAGAGAAGAGTGCTCTTTTCTCAAAAGCAGAGTGTGTTGCTTGTAAGGCGAGATAGCGTTTGTTTCCCAGTTCTAAATGGAGTTGAAATACACATGCAGTTTCTGGTCCTACGAGCAAGGGTTGTTTCTCCTAAGAAGAGTCACTATTGCACTCCCTTTGCCATACACAGTGCAAATAACCTCGCGTCTCTTCCCAGCAAGTACAGTGTATTGGACTGAAGAGGAGCTATTGTTCTTGTCAGTTTCCTAAGCAGAATTGAACTAGATATCGCCCGTGTGTGCAGGAAGCACAGTTCTTTTGTTCTGATCAAGCTCACTGTTTGAACCCCATAGGAAACACAGTAGAGTAGAAGAGTGCTCTTTTCTCAAAAGCAGAGTGTGTTTCTTGTAAGGCGAGCTAGTGTTTGTTTCTCATTCCTAAATGGAGTTGAATCACATGCAGTTTCTGGTCCTACAAGCAAGGGTTGTCTTCTGGTAAGAAGAGTCACTATTGGGGTCCCATTGCCATACACAGTGCAAATAGCACTGGCGTCTGTACCCGCATGTACAGCATATTGGACTGAAGAGGATCTACTGTTCTTTTCAGTTTCCCAAGCAGAGTTGAACTAGATATGGCCTCTGTGTGTAGGAAGCACAGTTCTTTTGTTCTGAGCAAGCTCACTGTTCGGACCCCATAGGAAACACAGTAGAGTAGAAGAGTGCTCTTTTCTCAAAAGCAGAGTGTGTTTCTTGTAAGGCGAGCTGGCGTTTGTTTCCCAGTCCTAAATGGAGTTGAATCAAATGCAGTTTTTGGTCCTACGAGCAAGAGTTGTTTTCTGGTAAGAAGAGTGACTATTGTGCTCCCTTTGCCATATATAGTGCAAATATCCCTCTCGTCTGTTCCCAGCAATACAGTGTATTGGACTGAAGAGGAGCTACTGTTCTTATCAGTTTCCTAAGCAGAGTTGAACTAGATATGGCCCGTGTGTGTAGGAAGCACAGTTCTTTTGTTTTCAGCAAGCTCACTGTTCGGACCCCATAGAAAACACAGTAGAGTAGAAGAGTGCTCTTTTCTCAAAAGCAGAGTGTGTTTCTTGTAAGGCGAGCTAGCGTTTGTTTCCCAGTCCTAAATGGAGTTGAATCAAATGCAGTTTTTGATTCTACGAGCAAGAGTTGTTTTCTGGTAAGAAGAGTCACTATTGTGCTCCCATTGCCATACATAGTACAAATAACACTCGCGTCAGTTTCCAACAAGTACAGTGTATTGGTCTGAAGAGGAGCTACTGTTAATGTCAGTTTCCTAAGCAAAGTTGAACTAGATAAGGCCCGTGTGTGTAGGAAGCACAGTTCTTTTGTTCTGAGCAAGCTCACTGTTCAAACCCCATAGGAAACACAGTAGAGAGAAGAGTGATCTTTTCTCAAAAGCAGAGTGTGTTTCTTGTAAGGCGAGCTAGCGTTTGTTTCCCAGTCCTAAATGGAGTTGAATCAAATGCAGTTTTTGGTCCTACGAGCAAGAGTTGTTTTCTGGTAAGAAGAGTCACTTTTGTGCTCCCATTGCCATACACAGTGCAAATAGCACTGGCGTTTGTACCCAGCATGTACAGTGTATTGGACTGAAGAGGATCTACTTTTCCTGTCAGTTTCCTAAGCAGAATTGAACTAGATATGGCCCGTGTTTGTAGGAAGCACAGTTCTTTTGTTCTGAGCAAGCTCACTGTTTGGACCCCATAGGAAACACAGTAGAGTAGAAGAGTGCTCTTTTCTCAAAAGCAGAGTGTGTTTCTTGTAAGGCGAGGTAGCGTTTGTTTCCCAGTCCTAAATGGAGTTGAATCACATGCAGTTTCAGGTCCTACGAGCAAGAGTTTTTTCTGGTATTAAGAGTCACTATTGCGCTCCCATTGTCATACACAGGGCAAATAGCACTGGTCTCTGTTCTCAGCATGTACAGTGTATTGGAATGAAGAGGATCTACTGTTCTTGTCAGGTTCCTAAGCAGAGTTGAACTAGATATGGCCCATGTGTGTAGGAAGCAGAGTTCGTTTGTACTTAGCAAGCTCACTGTTCTGGCCCTATAGGAAACACAGTAGAGTAGAAGAGTGCTCTTTCCTCAAAAGCAGAGTGTGTTTCTTGTAAGGCGAGCTAGCATTTGTTTCCCAGTCCTAAATGGAGTTGAATCACATGCAGTTTCTAGTCATATGAGCAAGAGTTGTTTTCTGGTAAGAAGAGTCACTATTGCGCTCCCATTGTCACAACAGGGAAAATGGCACTGGCGTCTGTTCCTAGCATGTACAGTCTATTGGACTGAAGAGGTTCTACTGTTCTTGTCAGTTTCCTAAGCAGAATAGAACAAGATATGGCCCGTGTGTGTAGGAAGCACAGTTCTTTTGTTCTGAGCAAGCTCACTGTTTGGACCCCATAGGAAACACATTAGAGTAGATGTGTGCCCTATTCTCAAAAGCAGAGTGTGTTTCTTGTAAGGTGAGCTAGCGTTGGTTTCCCAGTCCTAAATGTAGTTGAAATACACATGCAGTTTCTGGTCCTACGAGCAAGAGTTGTTTTCTGGTAAGAAGAGTCACTATTGCGCTCCCTTTGCCATACACAGTGCAAATATTCCTCGCGTCTGTTCCCAGCAAGTACAGTGTATTGGACTGAAGAGGAGCTACTGTTCTTGTCAGTTTCCTAAGCAGAATTGAAATAGATATGGCCCGTGTGTGTAGGAAGCACAGTTCTTTTGTTCTGAGCAAGCTCACTGTTTGGACCCCATAGGAAACACAGTAGAGTAGAAGAGTGCTCTTTTCTCAAAAGCAGAGTGTATTTCTTGTAAGGCGAGCTAGCGTTTGTTTCCCAGTCCTAAATGGAGTTGAATCACATGCAGTTTCTGGTCCTACGAGCAAGGGTTGTCTTCTGGTAACAAGAGTCACTATTGCGGTCCCATTACCATACACAGTGCAAATAGCACTGGCGTCTGTACCCGCATGTACAGCGTATTGGACTGAAGAGGATCTACTGTTCTTTTCAGTTTCCTAAGCAGAATTGAACTAGATATGGCCCGTGTGTGTAGGAAGCACAGTTCTTTTGTTCTGAGCAAGCTCACTGTTCGGACCCCTTAGGAAACACAGTAGAGTAGAAGAGTGCTCTTTTCTCAAAAGCAGAGTGTGTTTCTTGTAAGGCGAGCTAGCGTTTGTTTCCCAGTCCTAAATGGAGTTGAATCAAATGCAGTTTTTGGTCCTACGAGCAAGAGTTGTTTTCTGGTAAGAAGAGTCACTATTGTGCTCCCTTTGCCATACATAGTGCAAATATCCCTCTCGTCTGTTCCCAGCAAGTACAGTGTATTGGACTGAAGAGGAGCTACTGTTCTTGTCAGTTTCCTAAGCAGAGTTGAACTAGATATGGCCCGTGTGTGTAGGAAGCACAGTTCTTTTGTTCTCAGCAAGCTCACTGTTCGGACCCCATAGAAAACACAGTAGAGTAGAAGAGTGCTCTTTTCTCAAAAGCAGAGTGTGTTTCTTGTAAGGCGAGCTAGTGTTTGTTTGCCAGTCCTAAAAGGAGTTGAATCAAATGCAGTTTTTGGTCCTACGAGCAAGAGTTGTTTTCTGGTAAGAAGAGTCACTATTGCGCTCCCATTGCTATACATAGTACAAATAACACTCGTGTCTGTTTCCAGCAAGTACAGTGTATTGGACTGAAGAGGAGCTACTGTTCATGTCAGTTTCCTAAGAAAAGTTGAACTAGATAAGGCCCGTGTGTGTAGGAAGCACAGTTCTTTTGTTCTGAGCAAGCTCACTGTTCGAACCCCTAGGAAACACAGTAGAGAGAAGAGTGCTCTTTTCTCAAAAGCAGAGTGTGTTTCTTGTAAGGCGAGCTAGTGTTTGTTTCCCAGTCCTAAATGGAGTTGAATCAAATGCAGTTTTTGGTCCTAGGAGCAAGAGTTGTTTTCTGGTAAGAAGAGTCACTATTGCGCTCCCATTGCCATACACAGTGCAAATAGCACTGGCGTCTGTACCCAGCATGTACAGTGTATTGGACTGAAGAGGATCTACTGTTCTTGTCAGTTTCCTAAGCAGAATTGAACTAGATATGGCCCGTGTGTGTAGGAAGCACAGTTCTTTTGTTCTGAGCAAGCTCACTGTTCTAGCCCTATAGGAAACACAGTAGAGTAGAAGAGTGCTCTTTTCTCAAAAGCAGATTGTGTTTCTTGTAAGGCGAGCTAGCTTTTGTTTCCCAGTCCTAAATGGAGTTGAATCACATGCACTTTCTGGTCCTGCAAGCAAGAGTTTTTTCTGGTAATAAGAGTCACTATTGTGCTCCCATTGTCATACACAGGGCAAATAGCACTGGCCTCTGTTCTCAGCATGTACAGTGTATTGGACTGAAGAGGATCTACTGTTCTTGTCAGTTTCCTAAGCAGAATTGAACTAGATATGGCCCGTGTGTGTAGGAAGCACAGTTCTTTTGTTCTGATAAGCTCACTGTTCTAGCCCTATAGGAAACACAGTAGAGTAGAAGAGTGCTCTTTTCTCAAAAGCAGATTGTGTTTCTTGTAAGGCGAGCTAGCGTTTGTTTCCCAGTCCTAAATGGAGTTGAATCACATGCTGTTTCTGGTCCTGCGAGCAAGAGTTTTTTCTGGTAATAAGAGTCACTATTGTGCTCCCATTGTCATACACAGGGCAAATAGCACTGGCCTCTGTTCTCAGCATGTACAGTGTATTGGACTGAAGAGGATCTACTGTTCTTGTCAGGTTCCTAAGCAGAGTTGAACTAGATATGGCCCATGTGTGTAGGAAGCACAGTTCTTTTGTACTCAGCAAGCTCACTGTTCTGTCCCTATAGGAAACACAGTAGAGAAGAAGAGTGCTCTTTCCTCAAAAACAGAGTGTGTTTCTTGTAAGGTGAGCTAGCGTTTGTTTCCCTGTCCTAAATGGAGTTGAATCACATGCATTTTCTGGTCATACGAGCAAGAGTTGTTTTCTGGTAAGAAGAGTCACTATTGCGCTCCCATTGTCACACACAGGGCAAATAGCACTGGCGTCTGTTCCTAGCATGTACAGTCCATTGGACTGAAGAGGTTCTACTGTTCTTGTCAGTTTCCTAAGCAGAATTGAACAAGATATGGCCCGTGTGTGTAGGAAGCACAGTTCTTTTGTTCTGAGCAAGCTCACTGTTTGGACCCCATAGGAAACACAGTAGAGTAGAAGAGTGCAATTTTCTCAAAAGCAGAGTGTATTTCTTGTAATGTGAGCTAGCGTTTGTTTCCCAGTCCTAAATGGAGTTGAATCACATGCAGTTTCTGGTCCTACGAGCAAGGGTTGTCTTCTGGTAACAAGAGTCACTATTGCGGTCCCATTACCATACACAGTGCATATAGCACTGGCGTCTGTACCCGCATGTACAGCGTATTGGACTGAAGAGGATCTACTGTTCTTTTCAGTTTCCTAAGCAGAGTTGAACTAGATATGGCCCGTGTGTGTAGGAAGCACAGTTCTTTTGTTCTGAGCAAGCTCACTGTTCGGACCCCATAGGAAACACAGTAGAGTAGAAGAGTGCTCTTTTCTCAAAAGCCAAGTGTGTTTTTTGTAAGGCGAGCTAGCGTTTGTTTCCCAGTCCTAAATGGAGTTGAATCAAATACAGTTTTTGGTCCTATGAGCAAGAGTTATTTTCTGGTAAGAAGAGTGACTATTGTGCTCCCTTTGCCATACATAGTGCAAATATCCCTCTCGTATGTTCCCAGCAAGTACAGTGTATTGGACTGAAGAGGAGCTACTGTTCTTGTCAGTTTCCTAAGCAGAGTTGAACTAGATATGGCCCGTGTGTGTAGGAAGCACAGTTCTTTTGTTCTCAGCAAGCTCACTGTTCGGACCCCATAGAAAACACAGTAGAGTAGAAGAGTGCTCTTTTCTCAAAAGCAGAGTGTGTTTCTTGTAAGGCGAGCTAGTGTTTGTTTGCCAGTCCTAAAAGGAGTTGAATCAAATGCAGTTTTTGGACCTACGAGCAAGAGTTGTTTTCTGGTAAGAAGAGTCACTATTGCGCTCCCATTGCTATACATAGTACAAATAACACTCGCGTCTGTTTCCAGCAAGTACAGTGTATTGGTCTGAAGAGGAGCTACTGTTCATGTCAGTTTCCTAAGAAAAGTTGAACTAGATAAGGCCCGTGTGTGTAGGAAGCACAGTTCTTTTGTTCTGAGCAAGCTCACTGTTCGAACCCCTAGGAAACACAGTAGAGAGAAGAGTGCTCTTTTCTCAAAAGCAGAGTGTGTTTCTTGTAAGGCGAGCTAGTGTTTGTTTCCCAGTCCTAAATGGAGTTGAATCAAATGCAGTTTTTGGTCCTAGGAGCAAGAGTTGTTTTCTGGTAAGAAGAGTCACTATTGCGCTCCCATTGCCATACACAGTGCAAATAGCACTGGCGTCTGTACCCAGCATGTACAGTGTATTGGACTGAAGAGGATCTACTGTTCTTGTCAGTTTCCTAAGCAGAATTGAACTAGATATGGCCCGTGTGTGTAGGAAGCACAGTTCTTTTGTTCTGAGCAAGCTCACTGTTCTAGCCCTATAGGAAACACAGTAGAGTAGAAGAGTGCTCTTTTTTCAAAAGCAGATTGTGTTTCTTGTAAGGCGAGCTAGCGTTTGTTTCCCAGTCCTAAATGGAGTTGAATCACATGCACTTTCTGGTCCTGCGAGCAAGAGTTTTTTCTGGTAATAAGAGTCACTATTGCGCTCCCATTGTCATACACAGGGCAAATAGCACTGGCCTCTGTTCTCAGCATGTACAGTGTATTGGACTGAAGAGGATCTACTGTTCTTGTCAGTTTCCTAAGCAGAATTGAACTAGATATGGCCCGTGTGTGTAGGAAGCACAGTTCTTTTGTTCTGAACAAGCTCACTGTTCTAGCCCTATAGGAAACACAGTAGAGTAGAAGAGTGCTCTTTTCTCAAAAGCAGATTGTGTTTCTTGTAAGGCGAGCTAGCGTTTGTTTCCCAGTCCTAAATGGAGTTGAATCACATGCACTTTCTGGTCCTGCGAGCAAGAGTTTTTTCTGGTAATAAGAGTCACTATTGTGCTCCCATTGTCATACACAGGGCAAATAGCACTGGCCTCTGTTCTCAGCATGTACAGTGTATTGGACTGAAGAGGATCTACTGTTCTTGTCAGGTTTCTAAGCAGAGTTGAACTAGATATGGCCCATGTGTGTAGGAAGCACAGTTCTTTTGTACTCAGCAAGCTCACTGTTCTGTCCCTATAGGAAACACAGTAGAGTAGAAGAGTGCTCTTTCCTCAAAAGCAGAGTGTGTTTCTTGTAAGGTGAGCTAGCGTTTGTTTCCCAGTCCTAAATGGAGTTGAATCACATGCATTTTCTGGTCATACGAGCAAGAGTTGTTTTCTGGTAAAAAGAGTCACTATTGCGCTCCCATTGTCACACACAGGGCAAATAGCACTGGCCTCTGTTCTCAGCATGTACAGTGTATTGGACTGAAGAGGATCTACTGTTCTTGTCAGGTTTCTAAGCAGAGTTGAACTAGATATGGCCCATGTGTGTAGGAAGCACAGTTCTTTTGTACTCAGCAAGCTCACTGTTCTGTCCCTATAGGAAACACAGTAGAGTAGAAGAGTGCTCTTTTCTCAAAAGCAGAGTGTGTTTCTTGTAAGGCGAGCTAGCGTTTGTTTCCCAGTCCTAAATGGAGTTGAATCAAATACAGTTTTTGGTCCTACGAGCAAGAGTTGTTTTCTGGTAAGAAGAGTGACTATTGTGCTCCCTTTGCCATACATAGTGCAAATATCCCTCTCGTCTGTTCCCAGCAAGTACAGTGTATTGGACTGAAGAGGAGCTACTGTTCTTGTCAGTTTCCTAAGCAGAGTTGAACTAGATATGGCCCGTGTGTGTAGGAAGCACAGTTCTTTTGTTCTGAGCAAGCTCACATTTCGAACCCCTTATGAAACACAGTAGAGTAGAAGTGTGCATTTTTCTCAAAAGCAGAGTGTGTTTCTTGTAAGGCGAGATAGCGTTTGTTTCCCCGTCCTAAATGGAGTTGAAATGCACATGCAGTTTCTGGTCCTACGAGCAAGAGTTTTTTTCTCATAAGAAGAGTCACTATTGCGTTCCCTTTGCCATACACACTGCAAATAGCCCTCGCGTCTGTTCCCAGCAAGTACAGGTTATTGGCTGAAGAGGAGCTACTTTTTTGTCAGTTTCCTAAGCAGAATTGAAATAGATATGGCCCGTGTGTGTAGGAAGCACAGTTCTTTTGTTCTGAGCAAGCTCACTGTTTGGACCCCATAAGAAACACAGTAGAGTAGAAGAGTGCTCTTTCCTCAAAAGCAGAGTGTGTTTTTGTAAGGCGAGCTAGCGTTTGTTTCCCAGTCCTAAATGGAGTTGAATCACATGCAGATTCTGGTACTACGAGCAAGGGTTGTTTTCTGGTAAGAAGAGTCACTATTGCGCTCCCATTGCCATACACAGTGCAAATGGCACTGGCGTCTGTACCCAGCATGTACAGCGTATTCGACTAAAGAGGATCTACTGTTCTTTTCAGTTTCCTAAGCAGAGTTGAACTAGATATGTTCCCTGTGTGTAGGAAGCACAGTTCTTTTGTTCTGAGCAAGCTCACTGTTCGGACCACATAGGAAACACAGTAGAGTAGAAGAGTGCTCTTTTCTCAAAAGCAGAGTGTGTTTCTTGTAAGGCGAGCTAGCATTTGTTTCCCAGTCCTACATGGAGTTGAAACAAATGCAGTTTTTGGTCCTACGAGCAAGAGTTGTTTTCTGGTAAGAAGAGTCACTATTGCGCTCCCATTGCCATACACAGTGCAAATAGCACTGGCCTCTGTTCTCAGCATGTACAGTGTATTGGACTGAAGAGGATCTACTGTTCTTGTCAGGTTCCTAAGCAGAGTTGAACTAGATATGGCCCATGTGTGTAGGAAGCACAGTTCTTTTGTACTCAGCAAGCTCACTGTTCTGGCCCTATAGGAAACACAGTAGAGTAGAAGAGTGCTCTTTTCTCAAAAGCAGAGTGTGTTTCTTGTAAGACGCGGTAGCGTTTGTTTGCCAGTCCTAAAAGGAGTTGAATCACATGCAGTTTCTGGTCCTACGAGCAAGATTTTTTTCTGTTAATAAGAGTCACTATTGCGCTCCCATTGTCATACACAGGGCAAATAGCACTGGCCTCTGTTCTCAGCATGTACAGTGTATTGGACTGAAGAGGATCTACTGTTCTTGTCAGTTTCCAAAGGAGAATTGAACTAGATACGGCCATGTGTGTAGGAAGCACAGTTCTTTTGTTCTGAGTAAGCTCACTGTTCTGGCCCTATAGGAAACACAGTAGAGTAGAAGAGTGCTCTTTTCTCAAAAGGAGAGTATGTTTCTTGTAAGGCGAGATAGTGTTTGCTTCCCAGACCCAAATGGAGTTGAATCACATGCAGTTTCTGGTCCTACAAGCAAGAGTTGTTTTCTGGTAAGAAGAGTCACTATTGCGCTCGCATTGTCATACACAGGGCAAATAGCACTGGCGTGTGTTCCCAGCCTGTACAGTGTATTGGACTGAAGAGGATCTACTGTTCTTGTCAATTTTCTCAGCAGAGTTGAACTAGATATGGCCCGTGTGTGTAGGAAGCACAGTTCCTTTGTTCTGAGCAACCTCACTGTTCTGGCCCTATAGGAAACACATTAGAGTAGAAGGGTGCTCTTTTCTCAAAAGCAGAGTGTGTTTCTTGTAAGGGGAGCTAGCGTTTGTTTCCCAGTCCTAAATGTATTTGATTCACATGCAGTTTCTGGTCCTACGAGTAGAGTTATGTTTTGGTAAGAAGAGTCACTATTGTGTTCCCATTGCCATACACAGTACAAATAGCACTTGTGTCTGTTCCAATCAAGTACAGTGTATTGGACTGAAGAGGAACTACTCTTCTTGTCAGTTTCCTAAGCAGAGTTGAACTAGATATGGCCCGTGTGTATAGGAAGCACAGTTCTTTTGTTCTGAGCATGCTCACTGTTCGGACCATTAGGAAACTCAGTAGAGTAGAAGAGTGCTCTTTTCTCAAAAGCAGAGTGTGTTTCTTGTAAGGTGAGCTAGCGTTTGCTTCCCAGACCTAAATGGAGTTGAATCACATGCAGTTTCTGGTCCAACGAGCAAGAGTTGTTTTCTGGTAAGAAGAGTCACTATTTAGCCGGGCGGTGGTGGCGCACGCCTTTAATCCCAGCACTCGGGAGGCAGAGACAGGCGGATCTCTGTGAGTTCAAGGCCAGCCTGGGCTACCAAGTGAGTTCCAGGAGAGGCGCAAAGCTACACAGAGAAACCCTGTCTCGAAAAACCTTAAAAAAAAAAAAAAAAAAAAAAAAAAAAGAGTCACTATTGTGCTCCCATTGTCATACACAGGGCACATAGCCCCGGTGTCTTTTCCAAGCATGTACAGTGTATTGGACTGAAGAGGAGCTACTGTTCTTGTCAGTTTCCGATGCAGAGTTAAACTAGATATGGCCCGTGTGTGTAGGAAGCACAGTTCGTTTGTTCTGAGCAAGCTCACTGTTCTGGCCCTATAGGAAACACAGTAGAGCAGAAGAGTACTCTTTTCTCAAAAGCAGAGTGTGTTTCTTGTAAGGCGAGTTAGCGTTTGTTTCCCATTCCTAAATGGATTTGAATCACATGCAGTTTCTGGTCCTACAAGCAAGAGTTTTTTCTGGTAAGAACAGTCACTATTGCGCTCCCATTGTTTTACACAGGGCAAATAGCACTGGCATTTGTACCCAGCATGTACAGAGTATTGGACTGAAGAGGATCTACTGTTCTTGTCAGGTTCCTAAGCAGAGTTGAACTAGATATGGCCCGTGTGTGTATGAAGCACATTTCTTTTGTTCTGAGCAAGCTCACTGTTCTGGCCCTATAGGAAACACAGTAGAGTAGAAGATTCATCTTTTCTTAAAAGCAGAGTGTGTTTCTTGTAAGGCAAGCTAGTGTTTGTTTCCCAGTTGTAAATGGAGTTGAATACCATGCAGTTTCTGGAACTAGGAGCAAGAGTTGTTTTGTGGTAAGAAGAGTCACTATTGCGCTCCCATTGTCATACACAGTGCAAATAGCACTGGCGTCTGTTTCCAGCAAGTACAGTGTATTGGACTGAAGGGGATCTACTGTTCTTTTCAGTTTCCTAATCATAATTGAACTAGATATGTCCCGTGTTTGTAGGAAGCACAGTTCTTTTGTTCTGAGCAAGCTCACTGTTCAGACCCCATAGGAAACACAGTAGAGTAGAAGTGTGCCATTTCCTCAAAAGCAGAGCTTGTTTCTTGTAAGGCGAGGTAGCATTTGTTTCCCAGTCCTAAATGGAGTTGAATCACATTCAGTTTTTGGTCCTATGAGCAAGAGTTGTTTTCTGGTAAGGAAAGTCACTATTGCGCTCATTGACATACACAGTGCAAATAGCACTTGTGTCGTTTCCAACAAGTACAGTGTATTGGACTGAAGAGGAGCTACTGTTCTTGTCAGTTTCCTAAGCAGAGTTGAACAAGATATGGGCCGTGTGCGTAGGAAGCACAGTTCTTTTGTTCTGAGCAAGCTCACTGTTCGGAACCCATAGGACACATTGTAGAGAAGAAGAGTGCTCTTTTCTCAAAAGCAGAGTGTGTTTCTTGTAAGGCGAGCTAGCTTTTGTTTCCCAGTCCTAAATGAATTTGAATCACATGCAGTTTCCGGTCCTAAGAGTAGAGATATGTTTTGGTAATAAGAGTCACTATTGCGCTCCCATTGCCATACACAGTGCAAATAACACTTGCGTCTGTTCCAATCAATTACAGTGTATTGGACTGAAGAGGAGCTACTATTCTTGTCAGTTTCCTAAGCAGAATTGAACTAGATAAGGCCCGTGTGTGTAGGAAGCACAGTTCTTTTGTTCTGAGCAAGCTGACTGTTCAGACCACATAAGAAAAACAGTAGAGTAGAAGAGTGCTCTTTTCTCAAAAGCAGAGTGTGTATCTTGTAAGGCGAGCTAGCATTTGTTTCCCAGTCCTAAATGGAGTTGAATCACATGCAGTTTTTGGTCCTATGCGCAAGAGTTGTTTTCTGGAAAGGAAAGTCACTATTGTGCTCCCATTGCCAAACACAGTGCAAATTGATAACGCATCTGTTCCCAGCAAGTACGTGTATTGGACTGAAAAGGAGCTACTGTTCTTGTCCGTTTCCTAAGCAGAATTGAACTGGATATGGCCGTTTGTGTAGGAAGCACAGTTCTTTTGTTCTGAGCAAGCTCAAGGTTCTGGCTTTATAGGAAACACAGTAGAGTAGAAGAGTGCTCTTTTCTCAAAAGCAGAGTGTGTTTCTTGTAAGGCAAGCTAGCGTTTGTTTCCCAGTCCTAAATGGAGTTGAATCACATGCAGTTTCTGGTCCTACAAGCAAGAGTTGTTTTCTGGTAAGAAGAGTCACTATTGTGCTGCCATTGCCATACACAGGACAAATAGCACTGTTGTCCTTTCCCAGCAAGTACAGTGTATTGGACTTAAGAGGAACTACTGTTCTTGTCAGTTTCCTAAGCAGAATTGAACTAGATATGGCCGTGGGTGTAGGAATCACAGTTTTTTTGTTCTGAGCAAGCTCACTGTTTGGACCCCATAGGAAACACAGTAGAGTAGAAGAGTGCTCTATTCTCATAAGCAGAGTGTGTTTCTTGTAAGGCGAGCTAGCGTTTGTTTCCCAGTCCTAAATGGAGTTGAATCACATGCCGTTTCTGGTCCTATGAGAGAGATTTGTTTTTGGTAAGAAGAGTCACTATTGTGCTGCCATTGCCATACACAGGACAAATAGCACTATTGTCTCTTCCCAGCAAGTACAGTGTATTGGACTGAAGAGGATCTGCTGTTCTTGTCAGGTTCCTAAGCAGAATTGAACTAGATATGGCCCATGTGTGTAGGAAGCACAGTATTTTTGTTCTGAGCAAGCTCACTGTTGGGACCCCATACGAAACACAGTAGAGTAGACGAGTGCTCTTTTCTGAAAAGCAGAGTGTATTTCTTGTAAGACGAGCTCGCGTTTTTTTCCCAGTCTTAAATGGAGTTGAGTCACATGCAGTTTTTGGTCCTACGAGCAAGAGTTGTTTTCTGGTAAGAAGAGTCACTATTGCGCTCCAATTGCCATACACAGTGCAAATAGCACTCGCCTCTCTTCCCAGGAAGTACAGTGTATTGGACTGAAGAGGAGCTACTGTTCTTGTCAGTTTCCTAAGCAGAGTTGAACTAGATATGGTCCCTGTGTTTAGGAAGCACAGTACTTTTGTTCTGAGCAAGCTCACTGTTCTGGCCCTATAGGAAACACAGTAGAGTAGAAGAGTGCTCTTTTCTCAAAAGCAGAGTGTGTTTCTTGTAAGGCGAGCTAGCATTTTTTTTCCTGTCATAAATGAAGTTGAATCCCATGCAGTTTCTGATCCTAAAAGCAAGAGTTGTTTTCTGGTAAAAAGAGTCACTATTGCGCTGCCATTGCCATACACAGGACAAATAGCACTGGCGTCTGTTCCCAGCAAGTACAGTATATTGGACTGAAGAGGATCTACTGTTCTTGTCAGGTTCCTAAGCAGAATTGATCTAGAATTGGCCGTGTGTGTAGGAAGCACAGTTCTTTTGTTCTGAGCAAGCTCACTGTTCGGACCCCTTAAAAAACACAGTAGAGTAGAAGAGTGCTTTTTTCTCTAAAGCAGAGTGTGTTTCTTGTAAGGCGAGCTAGCATTTGTTTCCTAGTCATAAATGGAGTTTAATCACATGCAGTTTCTTGTCCTACAAGCAAGAGTTGTTTTCTGGTAAGAAGAGTCACTGTTGTGCTGCCATTGCCATACACAGGACAAATAGCACTGTTGTCTTTTCCCAGCAAGTACAGTGTATTGGACTGAAGAGTATCTGCTGTTCTTGTCAGGTTCCTAAGCAGAATTGAACTAGATATGGCCGTGTGTGAAGGAAGCACAGTTCTTTTGTTCTGAGCAAGCTCAATGTTTGGACCCCATAGGAAACACAGTAGAGTAGAAGAGTGCTTTTTTCTCTAAAGCAGAGTGTGTTTCTTGTAAGGCGAGCTAGAGTTTGTTTCCCAGTCCTAAATGTTGTTGAATCACATGCAGTTTCTGGTCCTACGAGCAAGAGTTGTTTTCTGGTAAGAAGAGTCACTATTGTGCTGCCATTGCCATACACAGGACAAATAGCACTGTTGTCCTTTCCCAGCAAGTACAGTGTATTGGACTGAAGAGGATCTGCTGTTCTTGTCAGGTTCCTAAGCAGAATTGAACTAGATATGGCCCTGTGTGTAGGAAGCACAGTTTTTTTTGTTCTGAGCAAGGTCACTGTTCAGACACCATAGGAAATACAGTAGAGTAGAAGAGTGCTCTTTTCTCTAAAGCAGAGTGTGTTTCTTGGAAGGCGAGCTCGCGTTTGTTTCCCAGTCCTAAATGGAGTTGAGTCACATGCAGTTTTTGGTCCTACGAGCAAGAGTTGTTTTCTTGTAAAAAGAGTCACTGTTGTGCTCCAATTGCCATACACAGTGCAAATAGCACTCGCGTCTGTTCCCAGGAAGTACAGTGTATCGGACTGAAGAGGAGCTACTGTTCTTGTCAGTGTCCTAAGCAGAGTTGAACTAGATATGGCCCGTGTGTGTAGGAAGCACAGTTCTTTTTTTCTGAGCAAGCTCACTGTTCTGGCCCTATAGGAAACACAGTAGAGTAGAAGAGTGCTCTTTTCTCTAAAGCAGAGTGTGTTTCTTGGAAGGTGAGCTCGCGTTTGTTTCCCACTCCTAAATGGAGTTGAGTCACATGCAGTTTTTGGTCCTACGAGTAAGAGTTGTTTTTTGGTAAGAAGAGTCACTATTGTGCTCCAAATGCCAAACACAGTGCAAATAGCACTCACGTCTGTTCCCAGCTAGGACAGTGTATTGGACTGAAGAGGAACTACTGTTCTTGTCAGTTTCCTAAGCAGAATTGAACTAGATATGGCCGTGTGTGTAGGAATCACATTTTTTTTGTTCTGAGCAAGCTAACTGTTTAGACCCCATAGGAAACACAGTAGAGTAGAAGAGTGCTCTTTTCTCATAAGCAGAGTGTGTTTCTTGTAAGGCGAGCTAGCGTTTGTTTCCCAGTCCTAAACGGAGTTGAATCACATGCCGTTTCTGGTCCCACGAGCAAGATTTGTTTTCTGGTAAGAAGAGTCACTATTGTGCTGCCATTGCCATACACAGGACAAATAGCACTGTTGTCTTTTCCCAGCAAGTACAGTGTATTGGACTGAAGAGGATCTGCTGTTCTTGTCAGGTTCCTAAGCAGAATTGAACTAGATATGGCCCGTGTGTGTAGGAAGCACAGTATTTTTGTGCTGAGCAAGCTCACTGTTTGGACCCCATAGGAATCACAGTAGAGTAGACAAGTGCTCTTTTCTCTAAAGCAGAGTGTGTTTCTTGTAAGGCAAGTTAGCGTTTGTTTCCCAGTCCTAAATGGAGTTGAATCACATGCAGTTTTTGGTCCTACGAGCAAGAGTTGTTTTCTGGTAAGAAAAGTCACTATTGCGCTCCGAATGCCATACACAGTACAAATAGCAATTGCGTCTGTTCCAATCAAGTACAGTGTATTGGACTGAAGAGGAGCTACTGTTCTTGTCAGTTTCCTAAGCAGAGTTGAACTAGATATGGCCCGTGTGTATAGGAAGCACAGTTCTTTTGTTCTGAGCAAGCTCACTGTTCGGACCCCATAGGAAACACAGTAGAGTAGAAGAGTGCTCTTTTCTCAAAAGCAGAGTGTGTTTCTTGTAAGGCGAGCTAGCGTTTGCTTCCCAGACCTAAATGGATTTGATTCCCATGCAGTTTCTGGTCCTACAAGCAAGAGTTTTTTCTGGTAAGAAGAGTCACTATTGTGCTCCCATTGTCTTACACAGGGCAAATAGCACTGGCATTTGTTCCCAGCATGTACAGAGTATTGGACTGAAGAGGATCTACTGTTCTTGTCAGGTTCCTAAGCAGAGTTGAACTAGATATGGCCCGTGTGTGTATGAAGCACATTTCATTGTTCTGAGCAAGCTCACTGTTCTGGCCCTATAGGAAACACAGTAGAGTAGAAGAGTCATCTTTTCTTAAAAGCAGAGTGTGTTTCTTGTAAGGCAAGCTAGCGTTTGTTTCCTAGTCATAAATGGAGTTGAATCCCATGCAGTTTCTGGTCCTAGGAGCAAGAGTTGTTTTGTGGTAAGAAGAGTCACTAGTGCGCTCCCATTGTCATACATAGTGCAAATAGCACTGGCGTCTGTTCCCAGCAAGTACAGTGTATTGTACTGAAGGGGATCTACTGTTCTTGTTAGTTTCCTAAGCATAATTGAACTAGATATGGCCCGTGTGTGTAGGAAGCACAGTTCTTTTGTTCTGTTCAAGCTCACTGTTCGTACCCCATAGAAAACACAGTAGAGTAGAAGTGTGCCCTTTTCTCAAAAGCAGAGCTTGTTTCTTGTAAGGCAAGCTAGCGTTTGTTTCCCAGTCATAAGTGGAGTTGAATCACATGCAGTTTCTGGTCCTCAGAGCCAGAGTTGTTTTCTGGTAAGAAGAGTCACTATTGTGCTCCCATTCCTGTACACAGTGCAAATAGCACTCGCATCTGTTCCCAGCAAGTACAGTGTATTGGACTGAAGAGGAGCTACTGTTCTTGTCAGTTTCCTAAGCATAGTTGAACTAGATATGGCCTGTGTATGTAGGAAGCACAGTTCTTTTGTTCTGAGCAAGCTCACTCTTCTGGCCCTATAGGAAACACAGTAGAGTAGAAGAGTGCTCTTATCTCAAAAGCAGAGTGTGTTTCATGTAAGGCGAGCTAGCGTTTGTTTCCCAGTCCTAAATGGAGTTGAATCACATGCAGTTTTTGGTCCTATGCGCAAGAGTTGTTTTCTGGTAACGAAAGTCACTATTGCGCTCCCATTGCCAAACACAGTGCAAATAGCGCTCGCATCTGTTCCCAGCAAGTACAGTGTATTGGAATGAAGAGGAGCTACTGTTCTTGTCAGTTTCCTAAGCAGAGTTGAACTAGATATGGCCCGTGTGCGTAGGAAGCACAGTTCTTTTGTTCTGAGCAAGCTCACTGTTCGGAACCCATAGGACACATAGTAGAGAAGAACAGTGCTCTTTTCTCAAAAGCAGATTGTGTTTCTTGTAAGGCGAGCTAGCTTTTGTTTCCCAGTCCTAAATGAATTTGAATCACATGCAGTTTCCGGTCCTATGAGTAGAGTTATTTTTTGGTAAGAAAAGTCACTATTGCGCTCCCATTGCCATACACAGTGCAAATAACACTTGTGTCTGTTCCAATCAATTACAGTGTATTGGACTGAAGAGGAGCTACTATTCTTGTCAGTTTCCTAAGCAGAGTTGAACTAGATAAGGCCCGTGTGTGTAGGAAGCACAGTTCTTTTGTTCTGAGCAAGCTCACTCTTCTAACCCCATAGGAAACACAGTAGAGAGAAGAGTGTTCTTTTCTCAAAAGCAGAGTGTGTTTCTTGTAAGGCGAGCTACCGTTTGTTTCCCAGTTTTAAATGGAGTTGAAATACACATGCAGTTTCTGGTCCTACGAGCAAGAGTTGTTTTCTGTTTAGAAGAGTCACTATTGCGCTCCCATTGTCATACACAGTGCAAATAGCACTGGTATCTGTTCCCAGCATGTACAGTGCATTGGAGTGAAGAGGTGCCACTGTTCTAGTCAGGTTCCTAAGCAGAGTTGAACTAGATATGGCCAGTGTGTGTAGGAAGCACAGTTCTTTTGTTCTCAGCAAGCTCACTGTTCGGACCCCATAGGAAACACAGTAGAGTAGAAGAGTGCTCTTTTCTCAAAAGCAGAGTGTGTTTCTTGTAAGGTGAGCTAGCGTTTGTTTCCCAACCCTAAATGGAGTTTAATTACATGCAGTTTTTGGTCATAGGAGCAAGAGTTGTTTTCTGGTAAGGAAAGTCACTATTGCGCTCCCTTTGACATACACAGCACAAATAGCACTCACGTCTGTTCCCAGCAAGTACAGTGTATTAGACTGAAGATGAGCTACTGTTCTTGTCAGTTTCCTAAGCAGAGTTGAACTAGATATGGCCCGTGTGTATAGGAAGCACAGTTCTTTTGTTCTGAGCAAGCTCACTGTGCGGACCCCATAGGAAACTCAGTGCTCTATTCTCAAAAGCAGAGTGTGTTAGTTGTAAGCAAGATAGCGTTTGCTTTCAAGACCTAAATGGAGTTGAATCACATGCAGTTTCTGGGCCTACAAGCAAGAGTTGTTTTCTGGTAAGAAGAGTCACTATTGCGCTCGCATTGTCATACACAGTGCAAATAGCACTGGAGTCTTTTCCCAGCATGTACAGTGTATTGGACTGAGGAGGATCTACTGTTCTTGTCAGTTTCCAATGCAGAGTTGAACTAGATATGGCCTGTGTGTGTAGGAAGCACAGTTCTTTAGTTCTGTACAAGCTCACTGTTCTGGCCCTATAGGAAACACAGTAGAGTAGAAGAGTACTCTTTTCTCAAAAGCAGAGTGTGTTTCTTGTAAGTCGAGCTAGAGTTTGTTTCCCAGTCCTAAATGGATTTGAATCACATGCAGTTTCTGGTCCTACAAGCAAGAGTTTTTTCTGGTAAGAAGAGTCACTATTGCGATCCCATTGTCATACACAGGGCAAATAGCACTGGCATTTGTTGCCAGCATGTACAGAGTATTGGACTGAAGAGGATCTACTGTTCTTGTCAGGTTCTTAAGCAGACTTGAACTAGATATGGCGCTTGTGTATAGGAAGCACAGTTCATTTGTTCTGAGCAAGCTCACTGTTCGGACCACATAGGAAACACAGTAGAGTAGAAGAGTACTCTTTTCTCAAAAGCAGAGTGTGTTTCTGTCAGGCGAGCTAGCTTTTGTTTCCCAGTCGTAAATGAAGTTGAATCACACGCAATTTCTGGTCCTACGAGTAGAGTTGTTTTTTGGTAAGAAGAGTAACTATTGTGCTCCCATTGCCATACACAGTGCAAATAGCATTTGCGTCTGTTCCAATCAAGTACAGTGTATTGGAGTGAAGAGGAGATACTGTTCTTGTCAGTTTCCTAAGCAGAGTTGAACTAGATATGGCCCGTGTGTATAGGAAGCACATTTCTTTTGTTCTGAGCAAGCTCACTGTTCTGACAACTTAGGAAACACAGTAGAGTAGAAGAGTGCTCTTTTCTCAAAAGCAGAGTGTGTTTCTTGTAAGGCGAGCGAATGTTTGTTTCCCAGTCCTAAAAGGAGTTGAATGACATGCAGTTTTTGGTCCTACGAGCAAGAGTTGTTTTCTGGTAAGAAGAGTCACTATTGCCCTCCCATTGTCATACACAGGGCAAATAGCACTGGAGTTTGTTCCCAGCATGTACAGTGTATTGGACTGAAGAGGATGTACTGTTCTTGTCAGTTTCCTAAGCAGAATTGAACTAGATACGGCCATGTGTGTAGGAAGCACAGTTCTTTTGTTCTGTGCAAGCTCACTGTTCTGGCCATATAGGAAACACAGTAGAGTAGAAGAGTGCTCTTTTCTCAAAAGCAGAGTGTGTTTCTTGTAAGGTGAGCTAGCGTTTGTTTCCCACCCCTAAATGGAGTTTAATCACATGCAGTTTTTGGTCATACGCGCAAGAGTTGTTTTCTGGTAAGGAAAGTCACTATTGCGCTCCCTTTGCCATACACAGCACAAATAGCATTCACGTCTGTTCCCAGCAAGTACAGTGTATTGGACTGAAGAGGATCTACTGTTCTTGTCAGTTTCCTAAGCAGAGTTGATCTAGATATGGCCCGTGTGTATAAGAAGCACAGCTCTTTTGTTCTGAGCTGGCTCACTGTGCGGACCCCATAGGAAACTCAGTGCTCTTTTCTCAAAAGCAGAGTGTGTTTCTTGTAAGGCGAGCTAGCTTTTGTTTCCCAGTCCTAAATGAATTTGAATCACATGCAGTTTCTGGTCCTACGAGTAGAGTTATATTTTGGTAAGAAGAGTCACTATTGTGCTCCCATTGCCATATACAGTACAAATAACACTTGCGTCTGTTCCAAACAAGTACAGTGTATTGAACTGAAGAGGAGCTAATGTTCTTGTCAGTTTCCTAATTAGAGTTGAACTAGATGTGGCCCGTGTGTATAGGAAGCACAGTTCTTTTGTTCTGAGCAAGCTCACTGTTCGGACCCCATAGGAAACACAGTAGAGTAGAAGAGTGCTCTTTTCTCAAAAGCAGAGTTTGTTTTTTGTAAGGCGAGCTAGAGTTTGTTTCCCAGTCCTAAATGGAGTTGAATCATATGCAGTTTCTGGACTTACGAGCAAGAGTTGTTTTCTGGTAAGTAAAGTCACTATTGCGCTCCCATTGTCATACACAGGGCAAATAGCACTGGCGTCTGTTCCCAGCATGTACAGTGTATTGGACTGAAGAGGATCTACTGTTCTTGTCAGTTTCCTAAGCAGAATTGAACTAGATACGGCCATGTGTGTAGGAAGCACAGTTCTTTTGTTCTGAGCAAGCTCACTGTTCTGGCCCTATAGGAAACACAGTAGAGTAGAAGAGTGCTCTTTTCTCAAAAGCAGAGTGTGTTTCCTATAAGGTGAGCTAGGGTTTGTTTCCCAACCCTAAATGGAGTTTAATTACATGCAGTTTTTGGTCATAGGAGCAAGAGTTGTTTTCTGGTAAGGAAAGTCACTATTGTGCTCCCTTTGCCATACACAGCACAAATAGCACTCACGTCTGTTCCCAGCAAGTACAGTGTATTAGACTGAAGATGAGCTACTGTTCTTGTCAGTTTCCTAAGCAGAGTTGAACTAGATATGGCCCGTGTGTATAGGAAGCACAGTTCTTTTGTTCTGAGCAAGCTCACTGTGCGGACCCCATAGGAAACTCAGTGCTCTTTTCTCAAAAGCAGAGTTTGTTAGTTGTAAGCGAGATAGCGTTTGCTTTCAAGACCTAAATGGAGTTGAATCACATGCAGTTTCTGGGCCTACAAGCAAGAGTTGTTTTCTGTTAAGAAGAGTCACTATTGCTCTCGCATTGTCATACAGAGGGCAAATAGCACTGGAGACTTTTCCCAGCATGTACAGTGTATTGGACTGAAGAGGATCTACTGTTCTTGTCAGTTTCCGAGGCAGAGTTGAACTAGATATGGCCCGTGTGTGTAGGAAGCACATTTCTTTTGTTCTGAACAAGCTCACTGTTCTGGCCCTATAGGAAACACAGTAGAGTAGAAGAGTACTCTTTTCTCAAAAGCAGAGTGTGTTTCTTGTAAGGCGAGCTAGCGTTTGTTTCCCAGTCCTAAATGGATTTGAATCACATGCAGTTTCTGGTCCTACAAGCAAGTTTTTTCTGGTAAGAAGAGTCACTATTGCGATCCCATTGTCATACACAGGGCAAATAGCACTGGCATTTGTTGCCAGCATGTACACAGTATTGGACTGAAGAGGATCTACTGTTCTTGTCAGGTTCCTAAGCAGACTTGAACTAGATATGACCCGTGTATGTAGGAAGCACAGTTCATTTGTTCTGAGCAAGCCCACTGTTCGGACCCCATAGGAAACACAGTAGAGTAGAAGAGTACTCTTTTCTCAAAAGCAGAGTGTGTTTCTTGTCAGGCGAGCTAGCTTTTGTTTCCCAGACCTAAATGGAGTTGAATCACATGCAGTTTCTGGTCCTACGAGCAAGAGTTGTTTTCTGGTAAGAAGAGTCACTATTGTGCTCCCATTGCCATACACAGTGCAAATAGCACTCGCGTCTGTTCCCAGCAAGTACAGTGTATTGGACAGAAGAGGAGCTACTGTTCTCGTCAGTTTCCTAAGCAGAGTTGAACTAGATATGGCCCGTGTGTGTAGGAAGCACAGTTCTTTTGTTCTGAGCAAGCTCACTGTTCTGGCCCTATAGAAAACACAGTAGAGTAGAAGTGTGCCCTTTTCTCAAAAGCAGAGCTTGTTTCTTGTAAGGCAAGCAAGCGTTTGTTTCCCAGTCCTAAGTGGAGTTGAATCACATGCAGTTTCTGGCCCTACGAGCAAGAGATGTTTTCTGGTAAAAAGAGTCACTATTGCGCTCCCAATGCCGTACACAGTGCAAGTAGCACTCGCGTCTTTTTCCAGCAAGTACAGTGTATTGGACTGAAGGGGATCTACTGTTCTTGTCAGTTTCCTAAGCAGAGTTGAACTAGATATGGCCGGTGTGTATAGGAAGCACAGTTCTTTTGTTCTGAGCAAGCTCACTGTTCGGACCCCATAGGAAACACAGTAGAGTAGAAGAGTGCTCTTTTCTCAAAAGCAGAGTGTGTTTCCTGTAAGTCGAGCTAGCGTTTGTTTCCCAGTCCTAAATGGACTTGAATCACATGCAGTTTCTGGTCCTACAAGCAAGAGTTTTTTCTGGTAAGAAGAGTCACTATTGCGCTCCCATTGTCATACACAGGGAAAATAGCACTGGCATTTGTTCCCAACATGTACAGTGTATTGGACTGAAGAGGATCTACTGTTCATGTTAGGTTCCTAAGCAGAGTTGAACTAGATATGGCCCGTGTGTGTATGAAGCACATTTCTTTTGTTCTGAGCAAGCTCACTGTTCTGGCCCTATAGGAAACACAGAGGAGTAGAAGAGTCATCTTTTCTCAAAAGAAGAGTGTGTTTCTTGTAAGTCGAGATAGCGTTTGCATCCCAGACTGAATGGAGTTGAATCACATGCAGTTTCTGGTCCTACAAGCAAGAGTTGTTTTCTGGTAAGAAGAGTCACTATTGTGCTCTCATTGTCATACACAGGGCAAATAGCACTGGCGTCTTTTCCCAGCATGTATAGCGTATTGGACTGAAGAGGATCTACTGTTCTTGTCAGTTTCCTACGCAGAGTTGAACCGATATAGCCCGTGTGTGTAGGACGCACAGTTCTTTTGTTCTGAGCAAGCTCACTGTTCTGGCCCTATAGGAAACACAGTAGAGTAGATGAGTGCTCTTTTCCCCATAGCAGAGTGTGTTTCTTGTAAGGCGAGCTAGCGTTTGTTTCCCAGTCCTAAATGGAGTTGAATCACATGCAGTTTTTGGTCCTACGCGCAAGAGTTGTTTTCTGGTAAGGAAAGTCACTATTGCGCTCCCATTGCCAAACACAGTACAAATAGCACTCGCATCTCTTCCCAGCAAGTACAGTGTATTGGACTCAAGAGGAGCTACTGTTCTTGTCAGTTTCCTAAGCAGAGTTGAACTAGATATGGCCCGTGTGCGTAGGAAGCACAGTTCTTTTGTTCTGAGCAAGCTCACTGTTCGGAACCCATAGGACACATAGTAGAGAAGAAGAGTGCTCTTTTCTCAAAAGCAGAGTGTGTTTCTTGTAAGGCGAGGTAGTTTTGTTTCCCAGTCCTAAATGAATTTGAATCACATGCAGTTTCTGGTCCTACGAGTAGAGTTATATTTTGGTAAGAAGAGTCACTATTGTGCTCCCATTGTCATACACAGGGCAAATAGCACTGGCGTCTGTTCCCAGCATGTACAGTGTATTAAACTGAAGAGGATCTCCTGTTCTTGTCAGTTTCCGATGCATAGTTGAACTAGATAAGGCCCGTGTGTGTAGGAAGCACAGTTCTTTTGTTCTGAGCAAGCTCACTGCTCTGTCCCTATAGGAAACTCAGTAGAGTAGAAGAGTACTATTTTCTCAAAAGCAGAGTGTGTTTCTTGTAAGGCAAGCTAGCGTTTGTTTCCCAGTCCTAAATGGATTTGAATCACATGCAGTTTCTGGTCCTACAAGCAAGAGTTTTTTCTGGTAAAAAGAGTCACTATTGCGCTCCCCTTGTCATACACAGGGCAAATAGCACTGGCATTTGTTCCCAGCATGTACAGTGTATTGGACTAAAGAGGATCTACTGTTCTTGTCAGGTTCCTAAGCAGAGTTGAACTAGATATGGTCCGTGTGTGTATGAAACACATTTCTTTTTTTCTGAGCAAGCTCACTGTTCTGGCCCTATAGGAAACACAGTAGAGTAGAAGAGTGTTCTTTTCTCAAAAGCAGAGTGTGTTTCTTGTACGGCAAGCTAGCGTTTGTTTCCCAGTCCTAAATGGAGTTGAATCCCATGCAGTTTCTGGTCCCAGGAGCAAGAGTTGTTTTGTGGTAAGAAGAGTCACTATTGTGCTCCCATTGCCATACACAGTGCAAATAGCACTGGCGTCTGTTCCCAGCAAGTACAGTGTATTGGACTGAAGGGGATCTACTGTTCTTGTCAGTTTCCTAAGCATAATTGAACTAGATATGGCCCGTGTGTGTAGGAAGCACAGTTCTTTTGTTCTGAACAAGCTCACTGTTCGGACCCCATAGGAAACACAGTAGAGTAGAAGTGTGCCCTATTCTCAAAAGCAGAGCTGGTTTCTTGTAAGGCAAGCTAGCGTTTGTTTCCCAGTCCTAAGTGGAGTTGAATCACATGCAGTTTCTGGTCTTAAGAGCCAGAGTTGTTTTCTGGTAAGAAGAGTCACTATTGTGCTCCCATTGCTGTACACAGTACAAATAGCACTCACGTCAGTTCCCAGAAAGTACAGTGTATTGGACTGAAGAGGAGCTACTGTTCTCATAAGTTGCCTAAGCAGAGTTGAACTAGATATGGCCTATGTGTGTATGAAGCACATTTCTTTTGTTCTGAGCAAGCTCACTGTTCTGGCCCTATAGGAAACACAGAGGAGTAGAAGAGTCATCTTTTCTCAAAAGCAGAGTGTGTTTCTTGTAAGGCGAAATAGCGTTTGCATCCCAGAACTGAATGGAGTTGAATCACATGCAGTTTCTGGTCCTACAAGCAAGAGTTGTTTTCTGGTAAGAAGAGTCACTATTGTGCTCTCATTGTCATACACAGGGCAAATAGCACTGGCGTCTTTTCCCAGCACGTATAGCGTATTGGACTGAAGAGGATCTACTGTTTGTGTCAGTTTCCTACGCAGAGTTGAACTAGATATAGCCCGTGTGTGTAGGACGCACAGTTCTTTAGTTCTGAGCAAGCTCACTGTTCTCGCCCTATAGGAAACACAGTAGAGTAGATTAGTGCTCTTTTCTCAAAAGCAGAGTGTGTTTCTTGTAAGGCGAGCTAGCGTTTGTTTCCCAGTCCTAAATGGAGTTGAATCACATGCAGTTTTTGGTCCTACGAGCAAGAGTTGTTTTCTGGTAAGGAAAGTCACTATTGCGCTCCCATTGCCAAACACAGTACAAATAGCACTCGCATCTCTTCCCAGCAAGTACAGTGTATTGGACTCAAGAGGAGCTACTGTTCTTGTCAGTTTCCTAAGCAGAGTTGAACTAGATATGGCCCGTGTGCGTAGGAAGCACAGTTCTTTTGTTCTGAGCAAGCTCACTGTTCGGAACCCATAGGACACATAGTAGAGAAGAAGAGTGCTCTTTTCTCAAAAGCAGAGTGTGTTTCTTGTAAGGCGAGCTAGTTTTGTTTCCCAGTCCTAAATGAATTTGAATCACATGCAGTTTCTGGTCTTACGAGTAGAGTTATATTTTGGTAAGAAGAGTCACTATTGTGCTCCCATTGCCATATACAGTACAAATAACACTTTCGTCTGTTCCAATCAAGTACATTGTATTGAACTGAAGAGGAGCTACTGTTTTTGTCAGTTTCCTACGCAGAGTTGAACTAGATGTGGCCCGTGTGTATAGGAAGCACAGTTCTTTTGTTCTGAGCAAGCTCACTGTTCGGACCCCATAGGAAACACAGTAGAGTAGAAGAGTGCTCTTTTCTCAAAAGCAGAGTGTGTTTCTTGTAAGGGGAGCTAGCGTTTGCTTCCCAGACCTAAATGGAGTTGAATCACATGCAGTTTCTGGTCTTATGAGCAAGAGTTGTTTTCTGGTAAGAAGAGTCACTATTGCGCTCCCATTGTCATACACAGGGCAAATAGCACTGGCGTCTGTTCCCAGCATGTACAGTGTATTAAACTGAAGAGGATCTCCTGTTCTTGTCAGTTTCCGATGCATAGTTGAACTAGATAAGGCCCGTGTGTGTAGGAAGCACAGTTCTTTTGTTCTGAGCAAGCTCACTGCTCTGTCCCTATAGGAAACACAGTAGAGTAGAAGAGTACTCTTTTCTCAAAAGCAGAGTGTGTTTTTTATTTGTAAGGTGAGCTAGCGTTTGTTTCCCAGTCCTAAATGGATTTGAATCACATGCAGTTTCTGGTCCTACAAGCAAGAGTTTTTTCTGGTAAAAAGAGTCACTATTGCGCTCCCCTTGTCATACACAGGGCAAATAGCACTGGCATTTGTTCCCAGCATGTACAGTGTATTGGACTAAAGAGGATCTACTGTTCTTGTCAGGTTCCTAAGCAGAGTTGAACTAGATATGGTCCGTGTGTGTATGAAACACATTTCTTTTTTTCTGAGCAAGCTCACTGTTCTGGCCCTATAGGAAACACAGTAGAGTAGAAGAGTGTTCTTTTCTCAAAAGCAGAGTGTGTTTCTTGTACGGCAAGCTAGCGTTTGTTTCCCAGTCCTAAATGAATTTGAATCACATGCAGTTTCTGGTCCTACGAGTAGAGTTATATTTTGGTAAGAAGAGTCACTATTGTGCTCCCATTGTCATACACAGGGCAAATAGCACTGGCGTCTGTTCCCAGCATGTACAGTGTATTAAACTGAAGAGGATCTCCTGTTCTTGTCAGTTTCCGATGCATAGTTGAACTAGATAAGGCCCGTGTGTGTAGGAAGCACAGTTCTTTTGTTCTGAGCAAGCTCACTGCTCTGTCCCTATAGGAAACTCAGTAGAGTAGAAGAGTACTATTTTCTCAAAAGCAGAGTGTGTTTCTTGTAAGGCAAGCTAGCGTTTGTTTCCCAGTCCTAAATGGATTTGAATCACATGCAGTTTCTGGTCCTACAAGCAAGAGTTTTTTCTGGTAAAAAGAGTCACTATTGTGCTCCCCTTGTCATACACAGGGCAAATAGCACTGGCATTTGTTCCCAGCATGTACAGTGTATTGGACTAAAGAGGATCTACTGTTCTTGTCAGGTTCCTAAGCAGAGTTGAACTAGATATGGTCCGTGTGTGTATGAAACACATTTCTTTTTTTCTGAGCAAGCTCACTGTTCTGGCCCTATAGGAAACACAGTAGAGTAGAAGAGTGTTCTTTTCTCAAAAGCAGAGTGTGTTTCTTGTACGGCAAGCTAGCGTTTGTTTCCCAGTCCTAAATGGAGTTGAATCCCATGCAGTTTCTGGTCCCAGGAGCAAGAGTTGTTTTGTGGTAAGAAGAGTCACTATTGTGCTCCCATTGCCATACACAGTGCAAATAGCACTGGCGTCTGTTCCCAGCAAGTACAGTGTATTGGACTGAAGGGGATCTACTGTTCTTGTCAGTTTCCTAAGCATAATTGAACTAGATATGGCCCGTGTGTGTAGGAAGCACAGTTCTTTTGTTCTGAACAAGCTCACTGTTCGGACCCCATAGGAAACACAGTAGAGTAGAAGTGTGCCCTATTCTCAAAAGCAGAGCTGGTTTCTTGTAAGGCAAGCTAGCGTTTGTTTCCCAGTCCTAAGTGGAGTTGAATCACATGCAGTTTCTGGTCTTAAGAGCCAGAGTTGTTTTCTGGTAAGAAGAGTCACTATTGTGCTCCCATTGCTGTACACAGTACAAATAGCACTCACGTCAGTTCCCAGAAAGTACAGTGTATTGGACTGAAGAGGAGCTACTGTTCTCATAAGTTGCCTAAGCAGAGTTGAACTAGATATGGCCTATGTGTGTATGAAGCACATTTCTTTTGTTCTGAGCAAGCTCACTGTTCTGGCCCTATAGGAAACACAGAGGAGTAGAAGAGTCATCTTTTCTCAAAAGCAGAGTGTGTTTCTTGTAAGGCGAAATAGCGTTTGCATCCCAGAACTGAATGGAGTTGAATCACATGCAGTTTCTGGTCCTACAAGCAAGAGTTGTTTTCTGGTAAGAAGAGTCACTATTGTGCTCTCATTGTCATACACAGGGCAAATAGCACTGGCGTCTTTTCCCAGCACGTATAGCGTATTGGACTGAAGAGGATCTACTGTTTGTGTCAGTTTCCTACGCAGAGTTGAACTAGATATAGCCCGTGTGTGTAGGACGCACAGTTCTTTAGTTCTGAGCAAGCTCACTGTTCTCGCCCTATAGGAAACACAGTAGAGTAGATTAGTGCTCTTTTCTCAAAAGCAGAGTGTGTTTCTTGTAAGGCGAGCTAGCGTTTGTTTCCCAGTCCTAAATGGAGTTGAATCACATGCAGTTTTTGGTCCTACGAGCAAGAGTTGTTTTCTGGTAAGGAAAGTCACTATTGCGCTCCCATTGCCAAACACAGTACAAATAGCACTCGCATCTCTTCCCAGCAAGTACAGTGTATTGGACTCAAGAGGAGCTACTGTTCTTGTCAGTTTCCTAAGCAGAGTTGAACTAGATATGGCCCGTGTGCGTAGGAAGCACAGTTCTTTTGTTCTGAGCAAGCTCACTGTTCGGAACCCATAGGACACATAGTAGAGAAGAAGAGTGCTCTTTTCTCAAAAGCAGAGTGTGTTTCTTGTAAGGCGAGCTAGTTTTGTTTCCCAGTCCTAAATGAATTTGAATCACATGCAGTTTCTGGTCCTACGAGTAGAGTTATATTTTGGTAAGAAGAGTCACTATTGTGCTCCCATTGCCATATACAGTACAAATAACACTTTCGTCTGTTCCAATCAAGTACATTGTATTGAACTGAAGAGGAGCTACTGTTTTTGTCAGTTTCCTACGCAGAGTTGAACTAGATGTGGCCCGTGTGTATAGGAAGCACAGTTCTTTTGTTCTGAGCAAGCTCACTGTTCGGACCCCATAGGAAACACAGTAGAGTAGAAGAGTGCTCTTTTCTCAAAAGCAGAGTGTGTTTCTTGTAAGGGGAGCTAGCGTTTGCTTCCCAGACCTAAATGGAGTTGAATCACATGCAGTTTCTGGTCTTATGAGCAAGAGTTGTTTTCTGGTAAGAAGAGTCACTATTGCGCTCCCATTGTCATACACAGGGCAAATAGCACTGGCGTCTGTTCCCAGCATGTACAGTGTATTAAACTGAAGAGGATCTCCTGTTCTTGTCAGTTTCCGATGCATAGTTGAACTAGATAAGGCCCGTGTGTGTAGGAAGCACAGTTCTTTTGTTCTGAGCAAGCTCACTGCTCTGTCCCTATAGGAAACACAGTAGAGTAGAAGAGTACTCTTTTCTCAAAAGCAGAGTGTGTTTTTTATTTGTAAGGTGAGCTAGCGTTTGTTTCCCAGTCCTAAATGGATTTGAATCACATGCAGTTTCTGGTCCTACAAGCAAGAGTTTTTTCTGGTAAAAAGAGTCACTATTGTGCTCCCCTTGTCATACACAGGGCAAATAGCACTGGCATTTGTTCCCAGCATGTACAGTGTATTGGACAGAAGAGGATCTACTGTTCTTTTCAGGTTCCTAAGCAGAGTTGAACTAGATATGGTCCGTGTGTGTATGAAACACATTTCTTTTGTTCTGAGCAAGCTCACTGTTCTGGCCCAATAGGAAACACAGTAGAGTAGAAGAGTGTTCTTTTCTCAAAAGCAGAGTGTGTTTCTTGTACGGCAAGCTAGCGTTTGTTTCCCAGTCCTAAATGGAGTTGAATCCCATGCAGTTTCTGGTCCCAGGAGCAAGAGTTGTTTTGTGGTAAGAAGAGTCACTATTGTGCTCCCATTGCCATACACAGTGCAAATAGCACTGGCGTCTGTTCCCAGCAAGTACAGTCTATTGGACTGAAGGGGATCTACTGTTCTTGTCAGTTTCCTAAGCATAATTGAACTAGATATGGCCCGTGTGTGTAGGAAGCACAGTTCTTTTGTTCTGAACAAGCTCACTGTTCGGACCCCATAGGAAACACAGTAGAGTAGAAGTGTGCCCTATTCTCAAAAGCAGAGCTGGTTTCTTGTAAGGCAAGCTAGCGTTTGTTTCCCAGTCCTAAGTGGAGTTGAATCACATGCAGTTTCTGGTCTTAAGAGCCAGAGTTGTTTTCTGGTAAGAAGAGTCACTATTGTGCTCCCATTGCTGTACACAGTACAAATAGCACTCACGTCAGTTCCCAGAAAGTACAGTGTATTGGACTGAAGAGGAGCTACTGTTCTCATAAGTTGCCTAAGCAGAGTTGAACTAGATATGGCCCGTGTGTGTAGGATGCACAGTTCTTTTTTTCTGAGCAAGCTCACTGTTCTGGCCCTATAGGAAACACAGTAGAGTAGAAGTGTGCCCTTTTCTCAAAAGCAGAGCTTGTTTCTTGTAAGGCAAGCTAGCGTTTGTTTCCCAGTCCTAAGTGGAGTTGAATCACATGCAGTTTCTGGTCTTAAGAGCCAGAGTTGTTTTCTGGTAAGAAGAGTCACTATTGTGCTCCCATTGCTGTACACAGTACAAATAGCACTCATGTCAGTTCCGAGAAAGTACAGTGTATTGGACTGAAGAGGAGCTACTGTTCTCATAAGCTGCCTAAGCAGAGTTGAACTAGATATGGCCCATGTGTGTAGGATGCACAGTTCTTTTGTTCTGAGCAAGCTCACTGTTCTGGCCCTATAGGAAACACAGTAGAGTAGAAGAGTGCTCTTTCCTCAAAAGCAGAGTGTGTTTTTTGTAAGGCGAGCTAGCGTTTGTTTCCCAGTCCTAAATGGAGTTGAATCACATGCAGTTTTTGGTCCTACGCGCAAGAGTTGTTTTCTGGTAAGGAAAGTCACTATTGCGCTCCCATTGCCAAACACAGTACAAATAGCACTCGCATCTCTTCCCAGCAAGTACAGTGTATTGGACTCAAGAGGAGCTACTGTTCTTGTCAGTTTCCTAAGCAGAGTTGAACTAGATATGGCCCGTGTGCGTAAGAAGTACAGTTCTTTTGTTCTGAGCAAGCTCACTGTTCGGAACCCATAGGACACATAGTAGAGAAGAAGAGTGCTCTTTTCTCAAAAGCAGATTGTGTTTCTTGTAATGCGAGCTAGTTTTGTTTCCCAGTCCTAAATGAATTTGAATCACATGCAGTTTCTGGTCCTACGAGTAGAGTTATATTTTGGTAAGAAGAGTCACTATTGTGCTCCCATTGCCATATACAGTACAAATAACACTTTCGTCTGTTCCAATCAAGTACATTGTATTGAACTGAAGAGGAGCTACTGTTTTTGTCAGTTTCCTACGCAGAGTTGAACTAGATGTGGCCCGTGTGTATAGGAAGCACAGTTCTTTTGTTCTGAGCAAGCTCACTGTTCGGACCCCATAGGAAACACAGTAGAGTAGAAGAGTGCTCTTTTCTCAAAAGCAGAGTGTGTTTCTTGTAAGGGGAGCTAGCGTTTGCTTCCCAGACCTAAATGGAGTTGAATCACATGCAGTTTCTGGTCCTACGAGCAAGAGTTGTTTTCTGGTAAGAAGAGTCACTATTGCGCTCCCATTGTCATACACAGGGCAAATAGCACTGGCGTCTGTTCCCAGCATGTACAGTGTATTGGACTGAAGAGGATCTACTGTTCTTGTCAGTTTCCGATGCAGAGTTGAAATAGATATGGCCCGTATGTGTAGGAAGCACAGTTCTTTTGTTCTGAGCTAGCTCACTGCCCTGGCCCTATAGTAAACACAGTAGAGTAGAAGAGTGCATTTTTCTCAAAAGCAGATTGTGTTTCTTGTAAGGCGAGCTAGCGTTTGTTTCCCAGTCCTAAATGGATTTGAATCACACGCAGTTACTGTTCCTACGAGCAAGAGATGTTTTCTGGTAAAAAGAGTCACTATTGTGCTCCCATTGTCATACACAGGGCAAATAGCACTGGCTTCTTTTCCCAGCATGTACAGTGTATTGCACTGAAAAGGATCTACTGTTCTTGTCAGTTTCCTAAGCAGAATTGAACTAGATATGGCAATGTGTGCAGCAAGTACAGTTCTTTTGTTCTGAGCAAGCTCACTGTTCGGACAACATAGGAAATACAGTAGAGTAGAAGAGTGCTCTTTTCTCAAAAGCAGAGTGTGTTTCTTGTAAGTCGAGCTAGTGTTTTTTTCCCAGTCCTAAATGGAGTTTAATCACATGCAGTTTTTGGTCCTACGCGCAAGAGTTGTTTTCTGGTAAGGAAAGTTACTTTGCGCTCCCATTGCCAAACACAGTGCAAATAGCACTCGCTTCTGTTCCCAGCAAGTACAGTGTATTGGACTGAAGAGGAGCTACTGTTCTTGTCAGTTTCCTAAGCAGAATTGAACTGGATATGGCCATTTGTGTAGGAAGCACAGTTCTTTTGTTCTGAGCAAGCTCACTGTACTGGCCCTATAGGAAACACAGTAGAGTAGAAGAGTGCTCTTTTCTCAAAAGCAGTGTGTGTTTCTTGTAAGTCGAGATAGCGTTTGCATCCCAGACTGAATGGAGTTGAATCACATGCAGTTTCTGGTCCTACAAGCAAGAGTTGTTTTCTGGTAAGAAGAGTCACTATTGTGCTCTCATTGTCATACACAGGGCAAATAGCACTGGCGTCTTTTCCCAGCATGTATAGCGTATTGGACTGAAGAGGATCTACTGTTCTTGTCAGTTTCCTACGCAGAGTTGAACTAGATATAGCCCGTGTGTGTAGGACGCACAGTTCTTTTGTTCTGAGCAAGCTCACTGTTCTGGCCCTATAGGAAACACAGTAGAGTAGATGAGTGCTCTTTTCCCCATAGCAGAGTGTGTTTCTTGTAAGGCGAGCTAGCGTTTGTTTCCCAGTCCTAAATGGAGTTGAATCACATGCAGTTTTTGGTCCTACGCGCAAGAGTTGTTTTCTGGTAAGGAAAGTCACTATTGCGCTCCCATTGCCAAACACAGTACAAATAGCACTCGCATCTCTTCCCAGCAAGTACAGTGTATTGGACTCAAGAGGAGCTACTGTTCTTGTCAGTTTCCTAAGCAGAGTTGAACTAGATATGGCCCGTGTGCGTAGGAAGCACAGTTCTTTTGTTCTGAGCAAGCTCACTGTTCGGAACCCATAGGACACATAGTAGAGAAGAAGAGTGCTCTTTTCTCAAAAGCAGAGTGTGTTTCTTGTAAGGCGAGGTAGTTTTGTTTCCCAGTCCTAAATGAATTTGAATCACATGCAGTTTCTGGTCCTACGAGTAGAGTTATATTTTGGTAAGAAGAGTCACTATTGTGCTCCCATTGTCATACACAGGGCAAATAGCACTGGCGTCTGTTCCCAGCATGTACAGTGTATTAAACTGAAGAGGATCTCCTGTTCTTGTCAGTTTCCGATGCATAGTTGAACTAGATAAGGCCCGTGTGTGTAGGAAGCACAGTTCTTTTGTTCTGAGCAAGCTCACTGCTCTGTCCCTATAGGAAACTCAGTAGAGTAGAAGAGTACTATTTTCTCAAAAGCAGAGTGTGTTTCTTGTAAGGCAAGCTAGCGTTTGTTTCCCAGTCCTAAATGGATTTGAATCACATGCAGTTTCTGGTCCTACAAGCAAGAGTTTTTTCTGGTAAAAAGAGTCACTATTGCGCTCCCCTTGTCATACACAGGGCAAATAGCACTGGCATTTGTTCCCAGCATGTACAGTGTATTGGACTAAAGAGGATCTACTGTTCTTGTCAGGTTCCTAAGCAGAGTTGAACTAGATATGGTCCGTGTGTGTATGAAACACATTTCTTTTTTTCTGAGCAAGCTCACTGTTCTGGCCCTATAGGAAACACAGTAGAGTAGAAGAGTGTTCTTTTCTCAAAAGCAGAGTGTGTTTCTTGTACGGCAAGCTAGCGTTTGTTTCCCAGTCCTAAATGGAGTTGAATCCCATGCAGTTTCTGGTCCCAGGAGCAAGAGTTGTTTTGTGGTAAGAAGAGTCACTATTGTGCTCCCATTGCCATACACAGTGCAAATAGCACTGGCGTCTGTTCCCAGCAAGTACAGTGTATTGGACTGAAGGGGATCTACTGTTCTTGTCAGTTTCCTAAGCATAATTGAACTAGATATGGCCCGTGTGTGTAGGAAGCACAGTTCTTTTGTTCTGAACAAGCTCACTGTTCGGACCCCATAGGAAACACAGTAGAGTAGAAGTGTGCCCTATTCTCAAAAGCAGAGCTGGTTTCTTGTAAGGCAAGCTAGCGTTTGTTTCCCAGTCCTAAGTGGAGTTGAATCACATGCAGTTTCTGGTCTTAAGAGCCAGAGTTGTTTTCTGGTAAGAAGAGTCACTATTGTGCTCCCATTGCTGTACACAGTACAAATAGCACTCACGTCAGTTCCCAGAAAGTACAGTGTATTGGACTGAAGAGGAGCTACTGTTCTCATAAGTTGCCTAAGCAGAGTTGAACTAGATATGGCCTATGTGTGTATGAAGCACATTTCTTTTGTTCTGAGCAAGCTCACTGTTCTGGCCCTATAGGAAACACAGAGGAGTAGAAGAGTCATCTTTTCTCAAAAGCAGAGTGTGTTTCTTGTAAGGCGAAATAGCGTTTGCATCCCAGAACTGAATGGAGTTGAATCACATGCAGTTTCTGGTCCTACAAGCAAGAGTTGTTTTCTGGTAAGAAGAGTCACTATTGTGCTCTCATTGTCATACACAGGGCAAATAGCACTGGCGTCTTTTCCCAGCACGTATAGCGTATTGGACTGAAGAGGATCTACTGTTTGTGTCAGTTTCCTACGCAGAGTTGAACTAGATATAGCCCGTGTGTGTAGGACGCACAGTTCTTTAGTTCTGAGCAAGCTCACTGTTCTCGCCCTATAGGAAACACAGTAGAGTAGATTAGTGCTCTTTTCTCAAAAGCAGAGTGTGTTTCTTGTAAGGCGAGCTAGCGTTTGTTTCCCAGTCCTAAATGGAGTTGAATCACATGCAGTTTTTGGTCCTACGAGCAAGAGTTGTTTTCTGGTAAGGAAAGTCACTATTGCGCTCCCATTGCCAAACACAGTACAAATAGCACTCGCATCTCTTCCCAGCAAGTACAGTGTATTGGACTCAAGAGGAGCTACTGTTCTTGTCAGTTTCCTAAGCAGAGTTGAACTAGATATGGCCCGTGTGCGTAGGAAGCACAGTTCTTTTGTTCTGAGCAAGCTCACTGTTCGGAACCCATAGGACACATAGTAGAGAAGAAGAGTGCTCTTTTCTCAAAAGCAGAGTGTGTTTCTTGTAAGGCGAGCTAGTTTTGTTTCCCAGTCCTAAATGAATTTGAATCACATGCAGTTTCTGGTCCTACGAGTAGAGTTATATTTTGGTAAGAAGAGTCACTATTGTGCTCCCATTGCCATATACAGTACAAATAACACTTTCGTCTGTTCCAATCAAGTACATTGTATTGAACTGAAGAGGAGCTACTGTTTTTGTCACTTTCCTACGCAGAGTTGAACTAGATGTGGCCCGTGTGTATAGGAAGCACAGTTCTTTTGTTCTGAGCAAGCTCACTGTTCGGACCCCATAGGAAACACAGTAGAGTAGAAGAGTGCTCTTTTCTCAAAAGCAGAGTGTGTTTCTTGTAAGGGGAGCTAGCGTTTGCTTCCCAGACCTAAATGGAGTTGAATCACATGCAGTTTCTGGTCTTATGAGCAAGAGTTGTTTTCTGGTAAGAAGAGTCACTATTGCGCTCCCATTGTCATACACAGGGCAAATAGCACTGGCGTCTGTTCCCAGCATGTACAGTGTATTAAACTGAAGAGGATCTCCTGTTCTTGTCAGTTTCCGATGCATAGTTGAACTAGATAAGGCCCGTGTGTGTAGGAAGCACAGTTCTTTTGTTCTGAGCAAGCTCACTGCTCTGTCCCTATAGGAAACACAGTAGAGTAGAAGAGTACTCTTTTCTCAAAAGCAGAGTGTGTTTTTTATTTGTAAGGTGAGCTAGCGTTTGTTTCCCAGTCCTAAATGGATTTGAATCACATGCAGTTTCTGGTCCTACAAGCAAGAGTTTTTTCTGGTAAAAAGAGTCACTATTGTGCTCCCCTTGTCATACACAGGGCAAATAGCACTGGCATTTGTTCCCAGCATGTACAGTGTATTGGACAGAAGAGGATCTACTGTTCTTTTCAGGTTCCTAAGCAGAGTTGAACTAGATATGGTCCGTGTGTGTATGAAACACATTTCTTTTGTTCTGAGCAAGCTCACTGTTCTGGCCCAATAGGAAACACAGTAGAGTAGAAGAGTGTTCTTTTCTCAAAAGCAGAGTGTGTTTCTTGTACGGCAAGCTAGCGTTTGTTTCCCAGTCCTAAATGGAGTTGAATCCCATGCAGTTTCTGGTCCCAGGAGCAAGAGTTGTTTTGTGGTAAGAAGAGTCACTATTGTGCTCCCATTGCCATACACAGTGCAAATAGCACTGGCGTCTGTTCCCAGCAAGTACAGTCTATTGGACTGAAGGGGATCTACTGTTCTTGTCAGTTTCCTAAGCATAATTGAACTAGATATGGCCCGTGTGTGTAGGAAGCACAGTTCTTTTGTTCTGAACAAGCTCACTGTTCGGACCCCATAGGAAACACAGTAGAGTAGAAGTGTGCCCTATTCTCAAAAGCAGAGCTGGTTTCTTGTAAGGCAAGCTAGCGTTTGTTTCCCAGTCCTAAGTGGAGTTGAATCACATGCAGTTTCTGGTCTTAAGAGCCAGAGTTGTTTTCTGGTAAGAAGAGTCACTATTGTGCTCCCATTGCTGTACACAGTACAAATAGCACTCACGTCAGTTCCGAGAAAGTACAGTGTATTGGACTGAAGAGGAGCTACTGTTCTCATAAGCTGCCTAAGCAGAGTTGAACTAGATATGGCCCATGTGTGTAGGATGCACAGTTCTTTTGTTCTGAGCAAGCTCACTGTTCTGGCCCTATAGGAAACACAGTAGAGTAGAAGAGTGCTCTTTCCTCAAAAGCAGAGTGTGTTTTTTGTAAGGCGAGCTAGCGTTTGTTTCCCAGTCCTAAATGGAGTTGAATCACATGCAGTTTTTGGTCCTACGCGCAAGAGTTGTTTTCTGGTAAGGAAAGTCACTATTGCGCTCCCATTGCCAAACACAGTACAAATAGCACTCGCATCTCTTCCCAGCAAGTACAGTGTATTGGACTCAAGAGGAGCTACTGTTCTTGTCAGTTTCCTAAGCAGAGTTGAACTAGATATGGCCCGTGTGCGTAAGAAGTACAGTTCTTTTGTTCTGAGCAAGCTCACTGTTCGGAACCCATAGGACACATAGTAGAGAAGAAGAGTGCTCTTTTCTCAAAAGCAGATTGTGTTTCTTGTAATGCGAGCTAGTTTTGTTTCCCAGTCCTAAATGAATTTGAATCACATGCAGTTTCTGGTCCTACGAGTAGAGTTATATTTTGGTAAGAAGAGTCACTATTGTGCTCCCATTGCCATATACAGTACAAATAACACTTTCGTCTGTTCCAATCAAGTACATTGTATTGAACTGAAGAGGAGCTACTGTTTTTGTCAGTTTCCTACGCAGAGTTGAACTAGATGTGGCCCGTGTGTATAGGAAGCACAGTTCTTTTGTTCTGAGCAAGCTCACTGTTCGGACCCCATAGGAAACACAGTAGAGTAGAAGAGTGCTCTTTTCTCAAAAGCAGAGTGTGTTTCTTGTAAGGGGAGCTAGCGTTTGCTTCCCAGACCTAAATGGAGTTGAATCACATGCAGTTTCTGGTCCTACGAGCAAGAGTTGTTTTCTGGTAAGAAGAGTCACTATTGCGCTCCCATTGTCATACACAGGGCAAATAGCACTGGCGTCTGTTCCCAGCATGTACAGTGTATTGGACTGAAGAGGATCTACTGTTCTTGTCAGTTTCCGATGCAGAGTTGAAATAGATATGGCCCGTATGTGTAGGAAGCACAGTTCTTTTGTTCTGAGCTAGCTCACTGCCCTGGCCCTATAGTAAACACAGTAGAGTAGAAGAGTGCATTTTTCTCAAAAGCAGATTGTGTTTCTTGTAAGGCGAGCTAGCGTTTGTTTCCCAGTCCTAAATGGATTTGAATCACACGCAGTTACTGTTCCTACGAGCAAGAGATGTTTTCTGGTAAAAAGAGTCACTATTGTGCTCCCATTGTCATACACAGGGCAAATAGCACTGGCTTCTTTTCCCAGCATGTACAGTGTATTGCACTGAAAAGGATCTACTGTTCTTGTCAGTTTCCTAAGCAGAATTGAACTAGATATGGCAATGTGTGCAGCAAGTACAGTTCTTTTGTTCTGAGCAAGCTCACTGTTCGGACAACATAGGAAATACAGTAGAGTAGAAGAGTGCTCTTTTCTCAAAAGCAGAGTGTGTTTCTTGTAAGTCGAGCTAGTGTTTTTTTCCCAGTCCTAAATGGAGTTTAATCACATGCAGTTTTTGGTCCTACGCGCAAGAGTTGTTTTCTGGTAAGGAAAGTTACTTTGCGCTCCCATTGCCAAACACAGTGCAAATAGCACTCGCTTCTGTTCCCAGCAAGTACAGTGTATTGGACTGAAGAGGAGCTACTGTTCTTGTCAGTTTCCTAAGCAGAATTGAACTGGATATGGCCATTTGTGTAGGAAGCACAGTTCTTTTGTTCTGAGCAAGCTCACTGTACTGGCCCTATAGGAAACACAGTAGAGTAGAAGAGTGCTCTTTTCTCAAAAGCAGTGTGTGTTTCTTGTAAGGCGAGCTAGCGTTTGTTTCCCAGTCCTAAATGGAGTTGAATCACATGCAGTTTTTGGTCCTATGAGCAAGAGTTGTTTTCTGGTAAGGAAAGTCACTATTGCGCTCCCATTGAAATTCACAGTGCAAATAGCACTCGTGTCTGTTCCAAGCAAGTACAGTGTATTGGACTCAAGAGGAGCTACTGTTCTTGACAGTTTCTTAAGCAGAGTTGAACTACATGTGGCCCGTGTGCGTAGGAAGCACAGTTCTTTTGTTCTGAGCAAGCTCACTGTTCGGAACCCATAGGACACATAGTAGAGAAGAAGAGTGATCTTTTCTCAAAATCAGAGTGTGTTTCTTGTAAGGCGAGCTAGCTTTTGTTTCCCAGTCCTAAATGAATTTGAATCACATGCAGTTTCTGGTCCTACGAGTAGAGTTATTTTTTGGTAACATGAGTCACTATTGCGCTCCCATTGCCATACACAGTACAAATAGCACTTGCGTCTGTTCCAATCAAGTACAGTGTATTGGACTGAAGAGGAGCTACTGTTCTTGTCAGTTTCCTAAGCAGAGTTGACCTAGATATGGCCAGTGTGTATAGGAAGCACAGTTCTTTTTTTCTGAGCAAGCTCACTGTTTGGACCACATAGAAAACACAGTAGAGTAGAAGAGTGCTCTTTTCTCAAAAGCAGGGTGTGTTTCTTGTAAGGCGAGCTAGGTTTTGCTTCCCAGACTTAATGGAGTTGATTCACATGCAGTTTCTGGTCCTACGAGCAAGAGTTGTTTTCTGGTAAGAAGAGTCACTATTGCGCTCCCATTGTCATACACAGGGCAAATAGCACTGGCGTCTGTTCCCAGCATGTACAGTGTATTAAACTGAAGAGGATCTCCTGTTCTTGTCAGTTTCCGATGCATAGTTGAACTAGATAAGGCCCGTGTGTGTAGGAAGCACAGTTCTTTTGTTCTGAGCAAGCTCACTGCTCTGTCCCTATAGGAAACACAGTAGAGTAGAAGAGTACTCTTTTCTCAAAAGCAGAGTGTGTTTCTTGTAAGGTGAGCTAGCGTTTTTTTCCCAGTCCTAAATGGATTTGAATCACATGCAGTTTCTGGTCCTACAAGCAAGAGTTTTTTCTGGTAAAAAGAGTCACTATTGCGCTCCCCTTGTCATACACAGGGCAAATAGCACTGGCATTTGTTCCCAGCATGTACAGTGTATTGGACAGAAGAGGATCTACTGTTCTTTTCAGGTTCCTAAGCAGAGTTGAACTAGATATGGTCCGTGTGTGTATGAAACACATTTCTTTTGTTCTGAGCAAGTTCACTGTTCTGGCCCAATAGGAAACACAGTAGAGTAGAAGAGTGTTCTTTTCTCAAAAGCAGAGTGTGTTTCTTGTACGGCAAGCTAGCGTTTGTTTCCCAGTCCTAAATGGAGTTGAATCCCATGCAGTTTCTGGTCCCAGGAGCAAGAGTTGTTTTGTGGTAAGAAGAGTCACTATTGTGCTCCCATTGCCATACACAGTGCAAATAGCACTGGCGTCTGTTCCCAGCAAGTACAGTGTATTGGACTGAAGGGGATCTACTGTTCTTGTCAGTTTCCTAAGCATAATTGAACTAGATATGGCCCGTGTGTGTAGGAAGCACAGTTCTTTTGTTCTGAACAAGCTCACTGTTCGGACCCCATAGGAAGCACAGTAGAGTAGAAGTGTGCCCTATTCTCAAAAGCAGAGCTGGTTTCTTGTAAGGCAAGCTAGCGTTTGTTTCCCAGTCCTAAGTGGAGTTGAATCACATGCAGTTTCTGGTCTTAAGAGCCAGAGTTGTTTTCTGGTAAGAAGAGTCACTATTGTGCTCCCATTGCTGTACACAGTACAAATAGCACTCACGTCAGTTCCCAGAAAGTACAGTGTATTGGACTGAAGAGGAGCTACTGTTCTCATAGGTTGCCTAAGCAGAGTTGAACTAGATATGGCCCGTGTGTGTAGGATGCACAGTTCTTTTTTTCTGAGCAAGCTCACTGTTCTGGCCCTATAGGAAACACAGTAGAGTAGAAGTGTGCCCTTTTCTCAAAAGCAGAGCTTGTTTCTTGTAAGGCAAGCTAGCGTTTGTTTCCCAGTCCTAAGTGGAGTTGAATCACATGCAGTTTCTGGTCTTAAGAGCCAGAGTTGTTTTCTGGTAAGAAGAGTCACTATTGTGCTCCCATTGCTGTACACAGTACAAATAGCACTCACGTCAGTTCCGAGAAAGTACAGTGTATTGGACATAAGAGGAGCTACTGTTCTCATAAGCTGCCTAAGCAGAGTTGAACTAGATATGGCCCGTGTGTGTAGGATGCACAGTTCTTTTGTTCTGAGCAAGCTCACTGTTCTGGCCCTATAGGAAACACAGTAGAGTAGGAGAGTGCTCTTTCCTCAAAAGCAGAGTGTGTTTTTTGTAAGGCGAGCTAGCGTTTCTTTCGCAGTCCTAAATGGAGTTGAATCACATGCAGTTTCCGTTCCTACGAGCAAGAGTTGTTTTCTGGTAAGGAAAGTCACTATTGCGCTCCCATTGCCATACACAGTGCAATTAGCACTCGCGTCTGTTCCCAGCAAGTACAGTGTATTGGACTGAAGAGGATCTACTGTTCTTTTCAGTTTCCTAAGCAGAGTTGAACTAGATATGTGCCATGTGTGTAGGAAGCACAGTTCTTTTGTTCTGAGCAAGCTCACATTTCGAACCTTATAGGAAACACAGTAGAGTAGAAGAGTGCATTTTTCTCAAAAGCAGAGTGTGTTTCCTGTAAGGCGAGCTAACGTTTGTTTCCCAGTCCTAAATGGAGTTGAATCACTTGCAGTTTCTGGTCCTACGAGCAAGAGTTTTTTTCTGGTAAGAACAGTCACTATTGCGCTCCCATTGTCATACTCAGGGCAAATAGCACTGGCCTCTGTTCCCAGCATGTACAGTGTATTGGACTAAAGAGGATCTACTGTTCTTGTCAGGTTCCTAAGCAGAGTTGAACTAGATATGGCCCATGTGTGTAGGAAGCACAGTTCTTTTGTACTCAGCAAGCTCACTGTTCTGGCCCTATAGGAAACACAGTAGATTAGAAGAGTGCTCTTTCCTCAAAAGCAGAGTGTGTTTCTTGTAAGGCCAGCTAGAGTTTGTTTCCCAGTCCTAAATGGAGTTGAATCATATGAAGTTTCCGTTCCTATGAGCAAGAGTTGTTTTCTGGTAAATAAAGTCACAATTGCGCTCCCATTGCCAAACACAGTGCAAATAGCACTCGCGTCTTTTCCCAGCAAGTACAGTGTATTGGACTGAAGAGGAGCTACTGTTCTTGTCAGTTTCCTAAGCAAATTTGAACTAGATATGGCCCGTGTGTGTAGGAAGCACAGTTCTTTTTTTCTGAGCAAGCTCACTGTTTGGATCCCATAGGTAACACAGTAGAGTAGAAGAGTGCTCTTTTCTCAAAAGCAGAGTATGTTTCTTGTAAGGCGAGCTAGCGTTTGTTTCCCAATCCTAAATGGAGTTGAATCACATCCAGGTTCTGGTCCTACGAGCAAGAGTTGTTTTCTGGTAAGAAGAGTCACTATTGCGCTCCTTTGCCATACACAGTGCAAATAGCCCTTGCGTCTGTTCCCAGCAAGTACAGTGTATTGGACTGAAGAGGAGGTACTGTTCTTGTCAGTTTCCTAAGCAGAGTTGAACTAGATATGGTCCATGTGTGTAGGAAGCACAGTTCTTTTGTACTCAGCAAGCTCACTGTTCTGGCCCTATAGGAAACACAGTAGAGTAGAAGAGTGCTCTTTCCTCAAAAGCAGAGTGTGTTTTTTGTAAGGCGAGCTAGCGTTTGTTTCCCAGTCCTAAATGGATTTGAATCACATGCAGGTTTGGTCATACGAGCAAGAGTTGTTTTCTGGTAAGGAAAGTCAATATTGTGCTCCCATTGCCATACACAGTGCAAATAGCACTCGCGTCTATTCCCAGCAAGTACAGTGTATGGGACTGAAGAGGAGCTACTGTTCTTGTCAGTTTCCTAAGCACAGTTGAACTAGATATGATCCGTGTGTGTAGGAAGCACAATTCTTTTGTTCTGAGCAAGCTCACTGTTTGGACCCCACAGGAAACACAGTAGAGAAGATGTGTGCCCTATTCTCAAAAGCAGAGCATGTTTCTTGTAGGGCAAGCTAGCGTTTGTTTATCAGTCCTAAGTGGATTGATTCAAATGCAGTTTCTGGTACTAAGAGCAAGAGTTGTTTTCTGGTAAGAAGAGTCACTATTGTGCTCCCTTTGCCATACACAGTGCAAATAGCACTCGCGTCTGTTCCAGCAAGTACAGTGTATTGGACTGAAGAGGAGCTACTGTTCTTATCAGTTAACGAAGCAGAATTGAACTAGATATGGCCCGTGTGTAGGAAGCACAGTTCTTTTGTTCTGAGCAAGGTCACTGTTCTGGCCCTATTGGAAACACAGTAGAGTAGAAGAGTGCTCTTTTCTCAAAAGCAGAGCGTGTTTCTTGTAAGGCGAGCTAGTGTTTGTTTCCCAGTCCTAAGTGGATTGAAACAAATGCAGTTTCTGGTACTAAGAGCAAGAGTTGTTTTCTGGTAAGAAGAGTCACTAGTGCGCTCCCATTGCCATACACAGTACCAATAGCACTCGCTTCTGTTTCCAGCAAGTACAGTGTATTGGTCTGAAGAGGAGTTACTGTTCTTGTCAGTTTCCTAAGCACAGTTGAACTAGATATGGCCCGTGTGTAGGAAGCACAGTTCTTTTGTACTCAGCAAGCTCACTGTTCGGACCACATAGAAAACACAGTAGAGTAGAAGAGTGCTCTTTTCTCAAAAGCAGAGTGTGTTTCTTGTAAGGCGAGCTAGCATTTGTTTCCCAGTCATAAATGGAGTTGAATTACATGCAGTTTTTGGTCCTACGAGCAAGAGTTGTTTTCTGGTAAGGAAAGTCAATATTGCGCTCCCATTGCCATACACAGTGCAAATAGCACTCGCGTCTGTTCCCAGCAAGTACAGTGTATTGGACTGAAGAGGAGCTACTGTTCTTGTCAGTTTCCTAAGCAGAGTTGAACTAGATATGACCCGTGTGTGTAGGAAGCACAAATCTTTTGTTTTGAGCAAGCTCACTGTTTGGACCCCATAGGAAACACAGTAGAGAAGATGTGTGCCCTATTCTCAAAAGCAGAGCGTGTTTCTTGTAAGGCGAGCTAGCGTTTGTTTCCCAGTCCTAAGTGGATTGATTCAAATGCCGTTTCTGGTCCTAAGAGCAAGAGTTGTTTTCTGGTAAGAGGAGTCACTATTGTGCTCCCATTGTCATACACAGTGCAAATAGCCCTCGCGTCTGTTCCCAGCAAGTACAGTGTATTGGACTGAAGAGGAGCTACTGTTTTTGTCAGTTTCCTAAGCAGAGTTGAACTAGATATGACCCGTGTGTGTAGGAAGCACAGTTCTTTTGTTCTGAGCAAGCTCACAGTTCGGACCCCATAGGAAACACAGTAGAGTAGAAGAGTGCTCATTTCTCAAAAGCAGAGTGTATTTCTTGTAAGGCGAGCTAGCGTTTGTTTCCCAGTCCTAAATGGAGTTGAATCACATGCAGTTTCTGGTCCTATGAGCAAGAGTTTTTTCTGGTAATAAGAGTCACTATTGCGCTCCCATTGTCATACACAGGGCAAATAGCACTGGCGTCTGTTCCCAGCATGTACAGTGTATTGGACTGAAGAGGATCTACTGTTCTTGTCAGGTTCCTAAGGAGAGTTGAACTAGATATGGCCCGTGTGTGTAGGAAGCACAGTTCTTTTGTACTCAGCAAGCTCACTGTTCTGGCCCTATAGGAAACACAGTAGAGTAGAAGAGTGCTCTTTTCTCAGAAGCAGACTGTGTTTCTTGTAAGGTGAGCTAGTGTTTGTTTCCCAGTCCTAAATGGAGTTGAATCACATGCAGATTTTGGTCATATGAGCAAGAGTTGTTTTCTCGTTAGAAGAGTCACTATTGCGCACCCTTTGCCATACACAGTGCAAATAGCCCTCGCGTCTGTTCCCAGTAAGTACAGTGTATTGGACTGAAGAGGAGCTACTCTCTTGTCAGTTTCCTAAGCAGAGTTGAACTAGATATGGCCCATGTGTGTAGGAAGCACAGTTCTTTTGTACTCAGCAAGCTCACTGTTCTGGCCCTATAGGAAACACAGTAGAGAAGAGTGCTCTTACCTCAAAAGCAGAGTGTGTTTTTTGTAAGGCAAGGTGGCGTTTGTTTCGCAGTCCTAAATGGAGTTGAATCACATGCAGTTTCCGTTCCTACGAGCAAGAGTTGTTTACTTGTAAGGAAAGTCACTATTGCGCTCCCATTGACATACACAGTGCAAATAGCACTCTCGTCTGTTCCCAGCAAGTACCGTGTATTGGACTGAAGAGGAGCTACTGTTCTTGTCAGTTTCCTAAGCAGAATTGAACTACATTTGGCCCGTGTGTGTAGGAAGCACAGTTCTTTTGTTCTGAGCAAGCTCACTGTTTGGAACCCATAGGAAACACAGTAGAGTAGAAGAGTGCTCTTTTCTCAAAAGTAGAGTGTGTTTCTTGTAAGGCGAGCTAGCGTTTGTTTCCCAGTCCTAAATGAAGTTGAATCACATGCAGTTTCTGGTCCTATGAGCAAGAGTTGTTTTCTGGTAAGAAGAGTCACTATTGCGCTCCCTTTGCCATACACAGTGCAAATAGCACTGGCGTCTGTACCCAGCATGTACAGCGTATTGGACTGAAGAGGATCTTCTGTTCTTTTCAGTTTCCTAAGCAGAGTTGAACTAGATATGGCCCGTGTGTGTAGGAAGCACAGTTCTTTTGTTCTGAGCAAGCTCACATTTCGAACCCCATAGGAAACACAGTAGAGTAGAAGAGTGCATTTTTCTCAAAAGCAGAGTGTGTTTCTTGTAAGGCGAGCTAGCGTTTGTTTCCCAGTCCTAAATGGAGTTGAATCACATGCAGTTTCTGGTCCTACGAGCAAGAGATTTTCTGGTAATAAGAGTCACTATTGTGTTCCCATTGTAATACTCAGGGCAAATAGCACTGGCCTCTGTTCCCAGCATGTACAGTGAATTGGACTAAAGACGATCTACTGTTCTTGTCAGGTTCCTAAGCAGAGTTGAACTAGATATGGCCCATGTGTGTAGGAAGCACAGTTCTTTTGTACTCAGCAAGCTCACTGTTCTGGCCCTATAGGAAACACAGTAGAGTAGAAGAGTGCTCTTTCCTCAAAAGCAGAGTGTGTTTTTTGTAAGGCGAGATAGCGTTTGTTTCGCAGTGCTAAATGGAGTTGAATCACATGCAGTTTCCGTTCCTACGAGCAAGAGTTATTTTCTGGTAAGGAAAGTCACTATTGCGCTCCCTTTGCCATACACAGTGCAATTAGCACTCGCGTCTGTTTCCAGCAAGTACAGTGTATTGGACTGAGGAGTAGCTACTGTTCTAGTCAGGTTCCTAAGCAGAGTTGAACTAGATATGGCCCGTGTGTGTAGGAAGCACAGTTCTTTTGTTCTCAGGAAGCTCACTGTTCGGACCCCATAAAAAACACAGTAGAATAGAAGATTGCTCTTTTCTCAAAAGTAGAGTGAGTTTCTTGTAAGGCGAGCTAGCGTTTGTTTCCCAGTCCTAAGTGGAGTTGAATCACATGCAGTTTCTGGTCCTATGAGCAAGAGTTGTTTTCTGGTAAGAAGAGTCTCTATTGTGCTCCCATTGTCATACACAGTGCAAATAGCCCTCGCGTCTGTTCCCAGCAAGTACAGTGTATTGGACTGAAGAGGAGCTACTGTTTTTGTCAGTTTCCTAAGCAGAGTTGAACTAGATATGACCTGTGTGTGTAGGAAGCACAGTTCTTTTGTTCTGAGCAAGCTCACTGTTTGGACCCCATAGGAAACACAGTAGAGTAGATGTGTGCCCTATTCTCAAAAGCAGAGCGTGTTTCTTGTAAGGCGAGCTAGCGTTTGTTTCCCAGTCCTAAGTGGATTGAATCAAATGCAGTTTCTGGTCCTACGAGCAAGAGTTCTTTTCTTGTAAGAAGAGTCACTATTGTGCTCCCATTGCCATACAGAGTGCAAATAGCACTCGCGTCTGTTCCCAGTAAGTACAGTGTATTGGACTGAAGAGGAGCTACTGTTCTTGTCAGTTTCCTAAGCAGACTTGAACTAGATATGGCCCGTGTGTGTAGGAAGCACAGTTCATTTGTTCTGAGCATGCTCACTGTTCGGACCCCATAGGAAACACAGTAGAGTAGAAGAGTGCATTTTTCTCAAAAGCAGAGTGTGTTTCTTGTAAGGCCAGCTAGCGTTTGTTTCCCAGTCCTAAATGGAGATGAAATACACATGCAGTTTCTGGTCCTATGAGCAAGAGTTGTTTTTTGGTAAGAAGAGTCACTATTGCGCTCCCTTTGCCATACACAGTGCAAATAGCCCTCGCGTCGGTTCCCAGCAAGTACAGTGTATTGGACTGAAGAGGAGCTACTGTTCTTGTCAGTTTCCTAAGCAGAGTTGAACTAGATATGGCCTGTGTGTGTAGGAAGCACAGTTCTTTTGTTCTCAGCATGCTCACTGTTCGGACCCCATAGAAAACACAGTAGAGTAGAAGAGTGCTCTTTTCTCAAAAGCTGAGTGTGTTTCTTGTAAGGTGAGCTAATGTTTGTTTCCCAGTCCTAAATGGAGTTTAAATACACATGCAGTATCTGGTCCTACGAGCAAGAGTTGTTTTCTCGTTAGAAGAGTCACTATTGCGCTCCCTTTGCCATACACAATGCAAATAGCCCTCGCGTCTGTTCCCAGCAAGTACAGTGTATTGGACTGAGAGGAGCTACTGTTCTTGTCAGTTTCCTAAGCAGAGTTGAACTAGATATGGCCCATGTGTGTAGGAAGCTCAGTTCTTTTGTACTCAGCAAGCTCACTTTTCTGGCTCTATAGGAAACACAGTAGAGTAGAAGAGTGCTCTTTCCTCAAAAACAGAGTGTGTTTTTTGTAAGGCGAGCTAGCCTTTGTTTCGCAGTCCTAAATGCAGTTGAATCACATGCAGTTTCCGTTCCTATGAGCAACAGTTTTTTTCCTGAAAGGAAAGTCACTATTGCGCTCCCATTGCAATACACAGTGCAAATAGCCCACGCGTCTGTTCCCAGCAAGTACAGTGTATTGGACCGAAGAGGAGCTACTGTTCTTGTTAGTTTCCTAAGCAGAATTGAACTAGATATCGCCCGTGTGTGTAGGAAGCACAGTTCTTTTGTTCTGAGCAAGCTCACTGTTTGGACCCCATAGGAAACACAGTAGAATAGAAGAGTGCTCTTTTCTCAAAAGCAGAGTGTGTTTCTTGTAAGGCGAGCTAGCGTTTCTTTCCCAGTCCTAAATGGAGTTGAATCACATGCAGTTTCTGGTCCTACGAGCAAGAGATGTTTTCTGGAAAGAAGAGTCACTATTGTGCTCCCATTGCCATACACTGTGCAAATAGCACTGGCGTCTGTACCCAGCATGTACAGTGTATTGGACTGAAGAGGATCTACTGTTCTTGTCAGTTTCCTAAGCAGAATTGAACTAGATATGGCCCGTGTATGTAGGAAGCACAGTTCTTTTGTTATGAGCAAGCTGACTCTTTGGACCCCATAGGAAACACAGTAGAGTAGAAGAGTGCTCTTTTCTCAAAAGCAGAGTGTCTTTCTTGTAAGGCAAGCTAGCGTTTGTTTCCCAGTCCTAAATGGAGTTGAATCACATGCAGTTTATGGTCCTACGAGCAAGAGTTGTTTTCTGCTAAGAAGAGTCACTATTGTGCTCCCATTGCCATACACAGTACAAATAGCACTGGCGTCTGTACCCAGCATGTACAGCGTATTGGACTGAAGAGGATCATCTGTTCTTTTCAGTTTCCTAAGCAAATTTGAACTAGGTATGGCCCGTGTGTGTAGGAAGCACAGTTCTTTTGTTCTGAGCAAGCTCACATTTCGAACCCCATAGGAAACACAGTAGAGTAGAAAAGTGCATTTTTCTCAAAAGCAGAGTGTATTTCTTGTAAGGCGAGCTAGCGTTTGTTTCCCAGTCCTAAATGGATTTGAATCACATGCAGTTTCTGGTCCTACGAGCAAGAGTTTTTTCTGGTAATAACAGTCACTATTGTGCTCCCATTGTCATACTCAGGGCAAATAGCACTGGCCTCTGTTCCCAGCATGTACATTGTACTGGACTAAAGAGGATCTACTGTTCTTGTCAGGTTCCTAAGCAGAGTTGAACTAGATATGGCCCATGTGTGTAGGAAGCACAGTTCTTTTGTACTCAGCAAGCTCACTGTTCTGGCCCTATAGGAAACACAGTAGATTAGAAGAGTGCTCTTTCCTCAAAAGCAGAGTGTGTTTCTTGTAAGGCCAGCTAGAGTTTGTTTCCCAGTCCTAAATGGAGTTGAATCACATGCAGTTTCCGTTCCTATGAGCAAGAGTTGTTTTCTGGTAAGGAAAGTCAATATTGCGCTCCCATTGCCAAACACAGTGCAAACAGCCCTCGCGTCTGTTCCCAGCAAGTACAGTGTATTGGACTGAAGAGGAGCTACTGTTCTTGTCAGTTTCCTAAGCAGAGTTGAACTAGATATGGCCCGTGTGTGTAGGAAGCACAGTTCTTTTGTTCTGAACAAGCTCACTGTTTGGATCCCATAGGAAACACAGTAGAGTAGAAGAGTGTTCTTTTCTCAAAAGAAGAGTGTGTTTCTTGTAAGGCGAGCTAGCGTTTGTTTCCCAATCCTAAATGGAGTTGAATCACATCCAGGTTCTGGTCCTACGAGCAAGAGTTGTTTTCTGGTAAGAAGAGTCACTATTGCGCTCCCTTTGCCATACACAGAGCAAATAGCCTTCGCGTCTGTTCCCAGCAAGTACAGTGTATTGGACTGAAGAGGAGCTACTGTTCTTGTCAGTTTCCTAAGCAGAGTTGAACTAGATATGGCCCGTGTGTGTAGGAAGCACAGTTCTTTTGTTCTGAGCAAGCTCACTATTTGGACCTCATAGCAAACACAGTAGAGTAGAAGAGTGCTGTTTTCTCAAAAGCAGAGTGTGTTTCTTGTAAGGTGAGCTAGCGTTTGTTTCCCAGTCCTAAATGGAGTGGATTCACATGCAGTTTCTGGTCCTACGAGCAAGAGTTGTTTCCTGGTAAGAAGAGTCACTATTGCGCTCCCATTGCCATACACAGTGCAAATAGCACTGACGTCTGTACCCAGCATGTACAGCGTATTGGACTTAAGAGGATGTTCTGTTCTTTTCAGTTTCCTAAGCAGAGTTGAACTAGATATGGCCCGTGTGTGTAGGAAGCACAGTTCTTTTCTTCTGAGCAAGCTCACATTTCGAGCCCCATAGTAAACACAGTAGAGTAGAAGAGTGCATTTTTCTCAAAAGCAGATTGTGTTTCTTGTAAGGCGAGCTAGCGTTTGTTTCACAGTCCTAAATGGAGTTGAATTACATCCAGGTTCTGGTCCTACGAGCAAGAGTTGTTTTCTGGTAATAAGAGTCACTATTGCGCTCCCATTGTCATACTCAGGGCAAATAGCACTGGCCTCTGTTCCCAGCATGTACAGTGTATTGGACTAAAGAGGATCCTCTGTTCTTGTCAGGTTCCTAAGCAGAGTTGAACTAGATATGGCCCATGTGTGTAGGAAGCACAGTTCTTTTGTACTCAGCAAGCTCACTGTTCTGGCCCTATAGGAAACACAGTAGAGTAGAAGAGTGCTCTTTCCGCAAAAGCAGAGTGTGTTTTTTGTAAGGCGAGCTAGCGTTTGTTTCCCAGTGCTAAATGGAGTTGAATCACATGCAGTTTCCCTTCCTACGAACAAGAGTTATTTTCTGGTAAGGAAAGTCACTATTGCGCTCCCATTGCCATACACAGTGCAATTAGCACTCGCGTCTGTTTCCAGCAAGTACAGTGTATTGGACTGAAGAGGAGCTACTGTTCTTGTTAGTTTCCTAAGCAGAATTGAACTAAATATGGCCCGTGTGTGTAGGAAGCACAGTTCTTTTGTTCTGAGCAAGCTCACTGTTTGGACCCCATAGGAAACACAGTAGAATAGAAGAGTGCTCTTTTCTCAAAAGGAGAGTGTGTTTCTTGTAAGGCGAGCTAGCGTTTGTTTCCCAGTCCTAAATGGAGTTGAATCACATGCAGTTTCTGGTCCTACGAGCAAGAGTTGTTTTCTGGAAAGAAGAGTCACTATTGTGCTCCCATTGCCATACACTGTGCAAATAGCACTGGCGTCTGTACCCAGCTTGTACAGTGTATTGAACTGAAGAGGATCTACTGTTCTTGTCAGTTTCCTAAGCACAGTTGAACTAGATATGATCCGTGTGTGTAGGAAGCACAATTCTTTTGTTCTGAGCAAGCTCACTGTTTGGACCCCACAGGAAACACAATAGAGAAGATGTGTGCCCTATTCTCAAAAGCAGAGCATGTTTCTTGTAAGGCGAGCTAGCGTTTGTTTCCCAGTCCTAAGTGGATTGATTCAAATGCAGTTTCTGGTACTAAGAGCAAGAGTTGTTTTCTGGTAAGAAGAGTCACTATTGCGCTCCCTTTGCCATACACAGTGCAAATAGCACTCGCGTCTGTTCCAGCAAGTACAGTGTATTGGACTGAAGAGGAGCTACTGTTCTTGTCAGTTTCCTAAGCAGAGTTGAACTAGATATGGCCCGTGTGTGTAGAAAGCACAGTTCTTTTGTTCTGAGCAAGCTCACTGTTTGGATCCCTTAGGAAACACAGTAGAGTAGAAGAGTGCTCTTTTCTCAAAAGAAGAGTGTGTTTCTTGTAAGGCGAGCTAGCGTTTGTTTCCCAATCCTAAATGGAGTTGAATCACATCCAGGTTCTGGTCCTACGAGCAAGAGTTGTTTTCTGGTAAGAAGAGTCACTATTGCGCTCCCTTTGCCATACACAGAGCAAATAGCCTTCGTGTCTGTTCCCAGCAAGTACAGTGTATTGGACTGAAGAGGAGCTACTGTTCTTGTCAGTTTCCTAAGCAGAGTTGAACTAGATATGGCCCGTGTGTGTAGGAAGCACAGTTCTTTTGTTCTGAGCAAGCTCACAATTTGGACCTCATAGCAAACACAGTAGAGTAGAAGAGTGCTGTTTTCTCAAAAGCAGAGTGTGTTTCTTGTAAGGCGAGCTAGCATTTGCTTCCCAATCCTAAATGGAGTTGAATCACATCCAGGTTCTGGTCCTACGAGCAAGAGTTGTTTTCTGGTAAGAAGGGTCACTATTGCGCTCCCTTTGCCATACACATTGCAAATAGCCCTCGCGTCTGTTCCCAGCAAGTACAGTGTATTGGACTGAAGAGGAGCTACTGTTCTTGTCAGTTTCCTTAGCAGCGTTGAACTAGATAAGGCCCATGTGTGTAGGAAGCACAGTTCTTTTGTACTCAGCAAGCTCACTGTTCTGGCCCTATAGGAAACACAGTAGAGTAGAAGAGTGCTTTTTCCTCAAAAGCAGAGTGTGTTTTTTGTAAGGCGAGCTAGCGTTTGTTTAGCAGTCCTAAATGGAGTTGAATCACATGCAGTTTCCGTTCCTATGAGCAAGAGTTGTTTTCTGGTAAGGAAAGTCACTATTGTGCTCCCATTTCCATACACAGTGCAATTAGCACTCGCGTCTGTTCCCAGCAAGTACAGTGTATTGGACTGAAGAGGAGCTACTGTTCTTGTCAGTTTCCTAAGCAGAATTGAACTAGATATGGCCCGTGTGTGTAGGAAGCACAGTTCTTTTGTTCTGAGCAAGCTCACTGTTCGGACCCCATAAAAAACACAGTAGAGTAGAAGAGTGCTCTTTTCTCAAAAGCAGAGTGTGTTTCCTGTATGGCGAGCTAGCGTTTGTTTCCCAGTCCTAAATGGAGTTGAATCACATGCAGTTTCTGGTCCTACGAGCAAGAGTTGTTTTCAGGTAAGAAGAGTCACTATTGTGCTCCCATTGCCATACACAGTGCAAATAGCACTGGCCTCTGTACCAAGCATGTACTGTGTATTGGACTGCAGAGGATCTACTGTTCTTGTCAGTTTTCTAAGCAGAATTGAACTAGATATGGCCCGTGTGTGTAGGAAGCACAGTTCTTTTGTTCTGAGCAAGCTCACTGTTCTGGCCCTATAGGAAACACAGTAGAGTAGAAGAGTGCTCTTTTCTCAAAAGCAGAGTGTGTTTCTTGTAAGGCGAGCTAGCGTTTGTTTCCCATTCCTAAATGGAGTTGAATCACATGCAGTTTCTGGTCCTACGAGCAAGAGTTTTTTTCTGGTAAGAAGAGTCACTATTGCGCTCCCATTTCCATACACAGTGCAAATAGCACTGGCGTCTGTACCCAGCATGTACAGCGTATTGGACTGAAGAGGATCTTCTGTTCTTTTCAGTTTCCTATGCAGAGTTGAACTAGATATGGCCCGTGTGTGTAGGAAGCACAGTTCTTTTGTTCTGAGCAAGCTCACATTTCGAACCCCATAGGAAACACAGTAGAGTAGAAAAGTGCATTTTTCTCAAAAGCAGAGTGTATTTCTTGTAAGGCGAGCTAGCGTTTGTTTCCCAGTCCTAAATGGATTTGAATCACATGCAGTTTCTGGTCCTACGAGCAAGAGTTTTTTCTGGTAATAACAGTCACTATTGTGCTCCCATTGTCATACTCAGGGCAAATAGCACTGGCCTCTGTTCCCAGCATGTACAGTGTACTGGACTAAAGAGGATCTACTGTTCTTGTCAGGTTCCTAAGCAGAGTTGAACTAGATATGGCCCATGTGTGTAGGAAGCACAGTTCTTTTGTACTCAGCAAGCTCACTGTTCTGGCCCTATAGGAAACACAGTAGATTAGAAGAGTGCTCTTTCCTCCAAAGCAGAGTGTGTTTCTTGTAAGGCCAGCTAGAGTTTGTTTCCCAGTCCTAAATGGAGTTGAATCACATGCAGTTTCCGTTCCTATGAGCAAGAGTTGTTTTTGGTAAGGAAAGTCAATATTGCGCTCCCATTGCCAAACACAGTGCAAATAGCCCTCGCGTCTGTTCCCAGCATGTACAGTGTATTGGACTGAAGAGGAGCTACTGTTCTTGTCAGTTTCCTAAGCAGAGTTGAACTAGATATGGCCCGTGTGTGTAGGAAGCACAGTTCTTTTGTTCTGAGCAAGCTCACTGTTTGGATCCCATAGGAAACACAGTAGAGTAGAAGAGTGCTCTTTTCTCAAAAGAAGAGTGTGTTTCTTGTAAGGCGAGCTAGCGTTTGTTTCCCAATCCTAAATGGAGTTGAATCACATCCAGGTTCTGGTCCTACGAGCAAGAGTTGTTTTCTGGTAAGAAGAGTCACTATTGCGCTCCCTTTGCCATACACAGAGCAAATAGCCTTCGCGTCTGTTCCCAGCAAGTACAGTGTATTGGACTGAAGAGGAGCTACTGTTCTTGTCAGTTTCCTAAGCAGAGTTGAACTAGATATGGCCCGTGTGTGTAGGAAGCACAGTTCTTTTGTTCTGAGCAAGCTCACTATTTGGACCTCATAGCAAACACAGTAGAGTAGAAGAGTGCTGTTTTCTCAAAAGCAGAGTGTGTTTCTTGTAAGGCGAGCTAGCGTTTGTTTCCCAGTCCTAAATGGAGTTGAATCACATGCAGTTTCTGGTCCTACGAGCAAGAGTTGTTTCCTGGTAAGAAGAGTCACTATTGTGCTCCCATTGCCATACACAGTGCAAATAGCACTGACGTCTGTACCCAGCATGTACAGCGTATTGGACTTAAGAGGATGTTCTGTTCTTTTCAGTTTCCTAAGCAGAGTTGAACTAGATATGGCCCGTGTGTGTAGGAAGCACAGTTCTTTTCTTCTGAGCAAGCTCACATTTCGAGCCCCATAGTAAACACAGTAGAGTAGACGAGTGCATTTTTCTCAAAAGCAGATTGTGTTTCTTGTAAGGCGAGCTAGCGTTTGTTTCACAGTCCTAAATGGAGTTGAATTACATCCAGGTTCTGGTCCTACGAGCAAGAGTTGTTTTCTGGTAATAAGAGTCACTATTGCGCTCCCATTGTCATACTCAGGGCAAATAGCACTGGCCTCTGTTCCCAGCATGTACAGTGTATTGGACTAAAGAGGATCCTCTGTTCTTGTCAGGTTCCTAAGCAGAATTGAACTAGATATGGCCCATGTGTGTAGGAAGCACAGTTCTTTTGTACTCAGCAAGCTCACTGTTCTGGCCCTATAGGAAACACAGTAGAGTAGAAGAGTGCTCTTTCCTCAAAAGCAGAGTGTGTTTTTTGTAAGGCGAGCTAGCGTTTGTTTCGCAGTGCTAAATGGAGTTGAATCACATGCAGTTTCCGTTCCTACGAGCAAGAGTTATTTTCTGGTAAGGAAAGTCACTATTGCGCTCCCATTGCCATACACAGTGCAATTAGCACTCGCGTCTGTTTCCAGCAAGTACAGTGTATTGGACTGAAGAGGAGCTACTGTTCTTGTTAGTTTCCTAAGCAGAATTGAACTAAATATGGCCCGTGTGTGTAGGAAGCACAGTTCTTTTGTTCTGAGCAAGCTCACTGTTTGGACCCCATAGGAAACACAGTAGAATAGAAGAGTGCTCTTTTCTCAAAAGCAGAGTGTGTTTCTTGTAAGGCGAGCTAGCGTTTGTTTCCCAGTCCTAAATGGAGTTGAATCACATGCAGTTTCTGGTCCTACGAGCAAGAGTTGTTTTCTGGAAAGAAGAGTCACTATTGTGCTCCCATTGCCATACACTGTGCAAATAGCACTGGCGTCTGTACCCAGCTTGTACAGTGTATTGAACTGAAGAGGATCTACTGTTCTTGTCAGTTTCCTAAGCACAGTTGAACTAGATATGATCCGTGTGTGTAGGAAGCACAATTCTTTTGTTCTGAGCAAGCTCACTGTTTGGACCCCACAGGAAACACAATAGAGAAGATGTGTGCCCTATTCTCAAAAGCAGAGCATGTTTCTTGTAAGGCGAGCTAGCGTTTGTTTCCCAGTCCTAAGTGGATTGATTCAAATGCAGTTTCTGGTACTAAGAGCAAGAGTTGTTTTCTGGTAAGAAGAGTCACTATTGCGCTCCCTTTGCCATACACAGTGCAAATAGCACTCGCGTCTGTTCCCAGCAAGTACAGTGTATTGGACTGAAGAGGAGCTACTGTTCTTATCAGTTAACGAAGCAGAATTGAACTAGATATGGCCCGTGTGTGTAGGATCACAGTTCTTTTGTTCTGAGCAAGGTCACTGTTCTGGCCCTATTGGAAACACAGTAGAGTAGAAGAGTGCTCTTTTCTCAAAAGCAGAGCGTGTTTCTTGTAAGGCGAGCTAGTGTTTGTTTCCCAGTCCTAAGTGGATTGAAACAAATGCAGTTTCTGGTACTAAGAGCAAGAGTTGTTTTCTGGTAAGAAGAGTCACTAGTGCGCTCCCATTGCCATACACAGTACAAATAGCACTCGCTTCTGTTTCCAGCAAGTACAGTGTATTGGTCTGAAGAGGAGTTACTGTTCTTGTCAGTTTCCTAAGCACAGTTGAACTAGATATGGCCCGTGTGTGTAGGAAGCACAGTTCTTTTGTTCTCAGCAAGCTCACTGTTCGGACCACATAGAAAACACAGTAGAGTAGAAGAGTGCTCTTTTCTCAAAAGCAGAGTGTGTTTCTTGTAAGGCGAGCTAGCGTTTGTTTCCCAGTCCTAAATGGAGTTGAATTACATGCAGTTTTTAGTCCTAACAGCAAGAGTTGTTTTCTGGTAAGGAAAGTCAATATTGCGCTCCCATTGCCATACACAGTGCAAATAGCACTCGCGTCTGTTCCCAGCAAGTACAGTGTATGGGACTGAAGAGGAGCTACTATTCTTATTAGTTTCCTAAGCAGAGTTGAACTAGATATGATCCGTGTGTGTAGGAAGCACAATTCTTTTGTTCTGAGCAAGCACACTGTTTGGACCCCATAGGAAACACAGTAGAGAAGATGTGTGCCCTATTCTCAAAAGCAGAGCGTGTTTCTTGTAAGGCGAGCTAGCGTTTGTTTCCCTGTCCTAAGTGGATTGATAAATGCAGTTTCTGATCCTAAGCAAGAGTTGTTTTCTGGTAAGAGGAGTCACTATTGTGCTCCCATTGTCATACACAGTGCAAATAGCCCTCGCGTCTGTTCCCAGCAAGTACAGTGTATTTGACTGAAGAGGAGCTACTGTTTTTGTCAGTTTCCTAAGCAGAGTTGAAATAGATATGACCCGTGTGTGTAGGAAGCACAGTTCTTTTGTTCTGAGCAAGCACACTGTTTGGACCCCATAGGAAACACAATAGAGTAGATGTGTGCCCTATTGTCAAAAGCAGAGCGTGTTTCTTGTAAGGCGAGCTAGCGTTTGTTTCCCAGTCCTAAGTGGATTGTATCAAATGCAGTTTCTGGTCCTAAGAGCAAGAGTTGTTTTCTGGTAAGAAGGGTCACTATTGTGCTCCCATTGCCGTTCACAGTGCAAATAGCACTCGCGTCTGTTCCCAGCAAGTACAGTGTATTGGACTGAAGAGGAGCTACTGTTCTTGTTAGTTTCCTAAGCAGAATTGAACTAAATATGGCCCGTGTGTGTAGGAAGCACAGTTCTTTTGTTCTGAGCAAGCTCACTGTTTGGACCCCATAGGAAACACAGTAGAATAGAAGAGTGCTCTTTTCTCAAAAGCAGAGTGTGTTTCTTGTAAGGCGAGCTAGCGTTTGTTTCCCAGTCCTAAATGGAGTTGAATCACATGCAGTTTCTGGTCCTACGAGCAAGAGTTGTTTTCTGGAAAGAAGAGTCACTATTGTGCTCCCATTGCCATACACTGTGCAAATAGCACTGGCGTCTGTACCCAGCTTATACAGTGTATTGAACTGAAGAGGATCTACTGTTCTTGTCAGTTTCCTAAGCACAGTTGAACTAGATATGATCCGTGTGTGTAGGAAGCACAATTCTTTTGTTCTGAGCAAGCTCACTGTTTGGACCCCACAGGAAACACAATAGAGAAGATGTGTGCCCTATTCTCAAAAGCAGAGCATGTTTCTTGTAAGGCGAGCTAGCGTTTGTTTCCCAGTCCTAAGTGGATTGATTCAAATGCAGTTTCTGGTACTAAGAGCAAGAGTTGTTTTCTGGTAAGAAGAGTCACTATTGCGCTCCCTTTGCCATACACAGTGCAAATAGCACTCGCGTCTGTTCCAGCAAGTACAGTGTATTGGACTGAAGAGGAGCTACTGTTCTTGTCAGTTTCCTAAGCAGAGTTGAACTAGATATGGCCCGTGTGTGTAGAAAGCACAGTTCTTTTGTTCTGAGCAAGCTCACTGTTTGGATCCCTTAGGAAACACAGTAGAGTAGAAGAGTGCTCTTTTCTCAAAAGAAGAGTGTGTTTCTTGTAAGGCGAGCTAGCGTTTGTTTCCCAATCCTAAATGGAGTTGAATCACATCCAGGTTCTGGTCCTACGAGCAAGAGTTGTTTTCTGGTAAGAAGAGTCACTATTGCGCTCCCTTTGCCATACACAGAGCAAATAGCCTTCGTGTCTGTTCCCAGCAAGTACAGTGTATTGGACTGAAGAGGAGCTACTGTTCTTGTCAGTTTCCTAAGCAGAGTTGAACTAGATATGGCCCGTGTGTGTAGGAAGCACAGTTCTTTTGTTCTGAGCAAGCTCACAATTTGGACCTCATAGCAAACACAGTAGAGTAGAAGAGTGCTGTTTTCTCAAAAGCAGAGTGTGTTTCTTGTAAGGCGAGCTAGCATTTGCTTCCCAATCCTAAATGGAGTTGAATCACATCCAGGTTCTGGTCCTACGAGCAAGAGTTGTTTTCTGGTAAGAAGGGTCACTATTGCGCTCCCTTTGCCATACACATTGCAAATAGCCCTCGCGTCTGTTCCCAGCAAGTACAGTGTATTGGACTGAAGAGGAGCTACTGTTCTTGTCAGTTTCCTTAGCAGCGTTGAACTAGATAAGGCCTATGTGTGTAGGAAGCACAGTTCTTTTGTACTCAGCAAGCTCACTGTTCTGGCCCTATAGGAAACACAGTAGAGTAGAAGAGTGCTTTTTCCTCAAAAGCAGAGTGTGTTTTTTGTAAGGCGAGCTAGCGTTTGTTTAGCAGTCCTAAATGGAGTTGAATCACATGCAGTTTCCGTTCCTATGAGCAAGAGTTGTTTTCTGGTAAGGAAAGTCACTATTGTGCTCCCATTTCCATACACAGTGCAATTAGCACTCGCGTCTGTTCCCAGCAAGTACAGTGTATTGGACTGAAGAGGAGCTACTGTTCTTGTCAGTTTCCTAAGCAGAATTGAACTAGATATGGCCCGTGTGTGTAGGAAGCACAGTTCTTTTGTTCTGAGCAAGCTCACTGTTCGGACCCCATAAAAAACACAGTAGAGTAGAAGAGTGCTCTTTTCTCAAAAGCAGAGTGTGTTTCCTGTATGGCGAGCTAGCGTTTGTTTCCCAGTCCTAAATGGAGTTGAATCACATGCAGTTTCTGGTCCTACGAGCAAGAGTTGTTTTCAGGTAAGAAGAGTCACTATTGTGCTCCCATTGCCATACACAGTGCAAATAGCACTGGCCTCTGTACCAAGCATGTACTGTGTATTGGACTGCAGAGGATCTACTGTTCTTGTCAGTTTTCTAAGCAGAATTGAACTAGATATGGCCCGTGTGTGTAGGAAGCACAGTTCTTTTGTTCTGAGCAAGCTCACTGTTCTGGCCCTATAGGAAACACAGTAGAGTAGAAGAGTGCTCTTTTCTCAAAAGCAGAGTGTGTTTCTTGTAAGGCGAGCTAGCGTTTGTTTCCCATTCCTAAATGGAGTTGAATCACATGCAGTTTCTGGTCCTACGAGCAAGAGTTTTTTTCTGGTAAGAAGAGTCACTATTGCGCTCCCATTTCCATACACAGTGCAAATAGCACTGGCGTCTGTACCCAGCATGTACAGCGTATTGGACTGAAGAGGATCTTCTGTTCTTTTCAGTTTCCTATGCAGAGTTGAACTAGATATGGCCCGTGTGTGTAGGAAGCACAGTTCTTTTGTTCTGAGCAAGCTCACATTTCGAACCCCATAGGAAACACAGTAGAGTAGAAAAGTGCATTTTTCTCAAAAGCAGAGTGTATTTCTTGTAAGGCGAGCTAGCGTTTGTTTCCCAGTCCTAAATGGATTTGAATCACATGCAGTTTCTGGTCCTACGAGCAAGAGTTTTTTCTGGTAATAACAGTCACTATTGTGCTCCCATTGTCATACTCAGGGCAAATAGCACTGGCCTCTGTTCCCAGCATGTACAGTGTACTGGACTAAAGAGGATCTACTGTTCTTGTCAGGTTCCTAAGCAGAGTTGAACTAGATATGGCCCATGTGTGTAGGAAGCACAGTTCTTTTGTACTCAGCAAGCTCACTGTTCTGGCCCTATAGGAAACACAGTAGATTAGAAGAGTGCTCTTTCCTCCAAAGCAGAGTGTGTTTCTTGTAAGGCCAGCTAGAGTTTGTTTCCCAGTCCTAAATGGAGTTGAATCACATGCAGTTTCCGTTCCTATGAGCAAGAGTTGTTTTTGGTAAGGAAAGTCAATATTGCGCTCCCATTGCCAAACACAGTGCAAATAGCCCTCGCGTCTGTTCCCAGCATGTACAGTGTATTGGACTGAAGAGGAGCTACTGTTCTTGTCAGTTTCCTAAGCAGAGTTGAACTAGATATGGCCCGTGTGTGTAGGAAGCACAGTTCTTTTGTTCTGAGCAAGCTCACTGTTTGGATCCCATAGGAAACACAGTAGAGTAGAAGAGTGCTCTTTTCTCAAAAGAAGAGTGTGTTTCTTGTAAGGCGAGCTAGCGTTTGTTTCCCAATCCTAAATGGAGTTGAATCACATCCAGGTTCTGGTCCTACGAGCAAGAGTTGTTTTCTGGTAAGAAGAGTCACTATTGCGCTCCCTTTGCCATACACAGAGCAAATAGCACTCGCGTCTGTTCCCAGCAAGTACAGTGTATTGGACTGAAGAGGAGCTACTGTTCTTGTCAGTTTCCTAAGCAGAGTTGAACTAGATATGGCCCGTGTGTGTAGGAAGCACAGTTCTTTTGTTCTGAGCAAGCTCACTATTTGGACCTCATAGCAAACACAGTAGAGTAGAAGAGTGCTGTTTTCTCAAAAGCAGAGTGTGTTTCTTGTAAGGCGAGCTAGCGTTTGTTTCCCAGTCCTAAATGGAGTTGAATCACATGCAGTTTCTGGTCCTACGAGCAAGAGTTGTTTCCTGGTAAGAAGAGTCACTATTGTGCTCCCATTGCCATACACAGTGCAAATAGCACTGACGTCTGTACCCAGCATGTACAGCGTATTGGACTTAAGAGGATGTTCTGTTCTTTTCAGTTTCCTAAGCAGAGTTGAACTAGATATGGCCCGTGTGTGTAGGAAGCACAGTTCTTTTCTTCTGAGCAAGCTCACATTTCGAGCCCCATAGTAAACACAGTAGAGTAGACGAGTGCATTTTTCTCAAAAGCAGATTGTGTTTCTTGTAAGGCGAGCTAGCGTTTGTTTCACAGTCCTAAATGGAGTTGAATTACATCCAGGTTCTGGTCCTACGAGCAAGAGTTGTTTTCTGGTAATAAGAGTCACTATTGCGCTCCCATTGTCATACTCAGGGCAAATAGCACTGGCCTCTGTTCCCAGCATGTACAGTGTATTGGACTAAAGAGGATCCTCTGTTCTTGTAAGGTTCCTAAGCAGAGTTGAACTAGATATGGCCCATGTGTGTAGGAAGCACAGTTCTTTTGTACTCAGCAAGCTCACTGTTCTGGCCCTATAGGAAACACAGTAGAGTAGAAGAGTGCTCTTTCCTCAAAAGCAGAGTGTGTTTTTTGTAAGGCGAGCTAGCGTTTGTTTCGCAGTGCTAAATGGAGTTGAATCACATGCAGTTTCCGTTCCTACGAGCAAGAGTTATTTTCTGGTAAGGAAAGTCACTATTGCGCTCCCATTGCCATACACAGTGCAATTAGCACTCGCGTCTGTTTCCAGCAAGTACAGTGTATTGGACTGAAGAGGAGCTACTGTTCTTGTTAGTTTCCTAAGCAGAATTGAACTAAATATGGCCCGTGTGTGTAGGAAGCACAGTTCTTTTGTTCTGAGCAAGCTCACTGTTTGGACCCCTTAGGAAACACAGTAGAATAGAAGAGTGCTCTTTTCTCAAAAGCAGAGTGTGTTTCTTGTAAGGCGAGCTAGCCTTTGTTTCCCAGTCCTAAATGTAGTTGAATCACATGCAGTTTCTGGTCCTACGAGCAAGAGTTGTTTTCTGGTAAGAAGAGTCACTATTGTGCTCCCACTGTCATACACAGGGCAAATAGCACTGGCGTCTGTTCCAGCAAGTACAGTGTATTGAACTGAAGAGGATCTACTGTTCTTGTCAGTTTCCTAAGCACAGTTGAACTAGATATGATCCGTGTGTGTAGGAAGCACAATTCTTTTGTTCTGAGCAAGCTCACTGTTTGGACCCCACAGGAAACACAATAGAGAAGATGTGTGCCCTATTCTCAAAAGCAGAGCATGTTTCTTGTAAGGCGAGCTAGCGTTTGTTTCCCAGTCCTACTTGGATTGATTCAAATGCAGTTTCTGGTACTAAGAGCAAGAGTTGTTTTCTGGTAAGAAGAGTCACTATTGTGCTCCCTTTGCCATGCACAGTGCAAATAGCACTCGCGTCTGTTCCCAGCAAGTACAGTGTATTGGACTGAAGAGGAGCTACTGTTCTTATCAGTTAACGAAGCAGAATTGAACTAGATATGGCCCGTGTGTGTAGGAAACACAGTTCTTTTGTTCTGAGCAAGGTCACTGTTCTGGCCCTATTGGAAACACAGTAGAGTAGAAGAGTGCTCTTTTCTCAAAAGCAGAGCGTGTTTCTTGTAAGGCGAGCTAGTGTTTGTTTCCCAGTCCTAAGTGGATTGAAACAAATGCAGTTTCTGGTACTAAGAGCAAGAGTTGTTTTCTGGTAAGAAGAGTCACTAGTGCGCTCCCATTGCCATACACAGTACAAATAGCACTCGCTTCTGTTTCCAGCAAGTACAGTGTATTGGTCTGAAGAGGAGTTACTGTTCTTGTCAGTTTCCTAAGCACAGTTGAACTAGATATGGCCCGTGTGTGTAGGAAGCACAGTTCTTTTGTTCTCAGCAAGCTCACTGTTCGGACCACATAGAAAACACAGTAGAGTAGAAGAGTGCTCTTTTCTCAAAAGCAGAGTGTGTTTCTTGTAAGGCGAGCTAGCGTTTGTTTCCCAGTCCTAAATGGAGTTGAATTACATGCAGTTTTTGGTCCTAACAGCAAGAGTTGTTTTCTGGTAAGGAAAGTCAATATTGCGCTCCCATTGCCATACACAGTGCAAATAGCACTCGCGTCTGTTCCCAGCAAGTACAGTGTATGGGACTGAAGAGGAGCTACTATTCTTATTAGTTTCCTAAGCAGAGTTGAACTAGATATGATCCGTGTGTGTAGGAAGCACAATTCTTTTGTTCTGAGCAAGCACACTGTTTGGACCCCATAGGAAACACAGTAGAGAAGATGTGTGCCCTATTCTCAAAAGCAGAGCGTGTTTCTTGTAAGGCGAGCTAGCGTTTGTTTCCCTGTCCTAAGTGGATTGATAAATGCAGTTTCTGATCCTAAGCAAGAGTTGTTTTCTGGTAAGAGGAGTCACTATTGTGCTCCCATTGTCATACACAGTGCAAATAGCCCTCGCGTCTGTTCCCAGCAAGTACAGTGTATTTGACTGAAGAGGAGCTACTGTTTTTGTCAGTTTCCTAAGCAGAGTTGAAATAGATATGACCCGTGTGTGTAGGAAGCACAGTTCTTTTGTTCTGAGCAAGCACACTGTTTGGACCCCATAGGAAACACAATAGAGTAGATGTGTGCCCTATTGTCAAAAGCAGAGCATGTTTCTTGTAAGGCGAGCTAGCGTTTGTTTCCCAGTCCTAAGTGGATTGTATCAAATGCAGTTTCTGGTCCTAAGAGCAAGAGTTGTTTTCTGGTAAGAAGGGTCACTATTGTGCTCCCATTGCCGTTCACAGTGCAAATAGCACTCGCGTCTGTTCCCAGCAAGTACAGTGTATTGGACTGAAGAGGAGCTACTGATCTCGTCAGTTTCCTAAGCAGAGTTGAACTAGATATGGCCCGTGTGTGTAGGAAGCACAGTTCTTTTGTTCTGAGCAAGCTCACTGTTCTGGCCCTATAGGAAACACAGTAGAGTAGAAGAGTGCTCTTTCCTCAAAAGCAGAGTGTGTTTTTTGTAAGGCAAGGTGGCGTTTGTTTCGCAGTCCTAAATGGAGTTGAATCACATGCAGTTTCCGTTCCTACGAGCAAGAGTTGTTTACTTGTAAGGAAAGTCACTATTGCGCTCCCATTGACATACACAGTGCAAATAGCACTCGCGTCTGTTCCCAGCAAGTACCGTGTATTGGACTGAAGAGGAGCTACTGTTCTTGTCAGTTTCCTAAGCAGAATTGAACTACATTTGGCCCATGTGTGTAGGAAGCACAGTTCTTTTGTTCTGAGCAAGCTCACTGTTTGGAACCCATAGGAAACACAGTAGAGTAGAAGAGTGCTCATTTCTCAAAAGTAGAGTGTGTTTTTGTAAGGCGAGCTAGCGTTTGTTTCCCAGTCCTAAATGAAGTTGAATCACATGCAGTTTCTGGTCCTATGAGCAAGAGTTGTTTTCTGGTAAGAAGAGTCACTATTGCGCTCCCTTTGCCATACACAGTGCAAATAGCACTGACGTCTGTACCCAGCATGTACAGCGTATTGGACTGAAGAGGATCTTCTGTTCTTTTCAGTTTCCTAAGCAGAGTTGAACTAGATATGGCCCGTGTGTGTAGGAAGCACAGTTCTTTTGTTCTGAGCAAGCTCACATTTCGAACCCCATAGGAAACACAGTAGAGTAGAAGAGTGCATTTTTCTCAAAAGCAGAGTGTGTTTCTTGTAAGGCGAGCTAGCGTTTGTTTCCCAGTCCTAAATGGAGTTGAATCACATGCAGTTTCTGGTCCTATGAGCAAGAGTTTTTTCTGGTAATAAGAGTCACTATTGCGTTCCCATTGTCATACTCAGGGCAAATAGCACTGACCTCTGTTCCCAGCATGTACAGTGAATTGGACTAAAGAGGATCTACTGTTCTTGTCAGGTTCCTAAGGAGAGTTGAACTAGATATGGCCCATGTGTGTAGGAATCTCAGTTCTTTTGTACTCAGCAAGCTCACTTTTCTGGCTCTATAGGAAACACAGTAGAGTAGAAGAGTGCTCTTTCCTCAAAAACAGAGTGTGTTTTTTGTAAGGCGAGCTAGCCTTTGTTTCGCAGTCCTAAATGCAGTTGAATCACATGCAGTTTCCGTTCCTATGAGCAACAGTTTTTTTCCTGAAAGGAAAGTCACTATTGCGCTCCCATTGCCATACACAGTGCAAATAGCCCTCGCGTCTCTTCCCAGCAAGTACAGTGTATTGGACTGAAGAGGAGCTACTGTTCTTGTTAGTTTCCTAAGCAGAATTGAACTAGATATGGCCCGTGTGTGTAGGAAGCACAGTTCTTTTGTTCTGAGCAAGCTCACTGTTTGGACCCCATAGGAAACACAGTAGAATAGAAGAGTGCTCTTTTCTCAAAAGCAGAGTGTGTTTCTTGTAAGCCGAGCTAGCGTTTGTTTCCCAGTCCTAAATGGAGTTGAATCACATGCAGTTTCTGGTCCTACGAGCAAGAGATGTTTTCTGGAAAGAAGAGTCACTATTGTGCTCCCATTGCCATACACTGTGCAAATAGCACTGGCGTCTGTACCCAGCATGTACAGTGTATTGGACTGAAGAGGATCTACTGTTCTTGTCAGTTTCCTAAGCAGAATTGAACTAGATATGGCCCGTGTATGTAGGAAGCACAGTTCTTTTGTTATGAGCGAGCTGACTCTTTGGACCCCATTGGAAACACAGTAGAGTAGAAGAGTGCTCTTTTCTCAAAAGCAGAGTGTCTTTCTTGTAAGGCAAGCTAGCGTTTGTTTCCCAGTCCTAAATGGAGTTGAATCACATGCAGTTTATGGTCCTACGAGCAAGAGTTGTTTTCTGCTAAGAAGAGTCACTATTGTGCTCCCATTGCCATACACAGTACAAATAGCACTGGCGTCTGTACCCAGCATGTACAGCGTTTTGGACTGAAGATGATCTTCTGTTCTTTTCAGTTTCCTAAGCAAATTTGAACTAGGTATGGCCCGTGTGTGTAGGAAGCACAGTTCTTTTGTACTCAGCAATCTCACTGTTCTTGCCCTATAGGAAACACAGTAGATTAGAAGAGTGCTCTTTCCTCCAAAGCAGAGTGTGTTTTTTGTAAGGCCAGCTAGAGTTTGTTTCCCAGTCCTAAATGGAGTTGAATCACATGCAGTTTCCGTTCCTACGAGCTATAGTTGTTTTCTGGTAAGGAAAGTCACTATTGTACTCCCATTGCCAAACACAGTGCAAATAGCACTCGCGTCTGTTCCCAGCAAGTACAGTGTATTGGACTGAAGAGGAGCTACTGTTCTTGTCAGTTTCCTAAGCAAATTTGAACTAGATATGGCCCGTGTGTGTAGGAAGCACAGTTCTTTTGTTCTGAGCAAGCTCACTGTTTGGATCCCATAGGAAACACAGTTGAGTAGAAGAGTGCTCTTTTCTCAAAAGCAGAGTGTGTTTCTTGTAAGGCGAGCTAGCATTTGCTTCCCAATCCTAAATGGAGTTGAATCACATCCAGGTTCTGGTCCTACGAGCAAGAGTTGTTTTCTGGTAAGAAGAGTCACTATTGCGCTCCCTTTGCCATACACATTGCAAATAGCCCTCGCGTCTGTTCCCAGCAAGTACAGTGTATTGGACTGAAGAGGAGCTACTGTTCTTGTCAGTTTCCTTAGCAGAGTTGAACTAGATAAGGCCCATGTGTGTAGGAAGCACAGTTCTTTTGTACTCAGCAAGCTCACTGTTCTGGCCCTATAGGAAACACAGTAGAGTAGAAGAGTGCGTTTTCTCAAAAGCAGAGTGTGTCTTGTAAGGCGAGCTAGCGTTTGTTTCCCAGTCCTAAATGGAGTTGAATCACATGCAGTTTCTGGTCCTATGAGCAAGAGATTTTTCTGGTAATAAGAGTCACTATTGCGCTCCCATTGTCATACTCAGGGCAAATAGCACTGGCCTCTGTTCCCAGCATGTACAGTGTATTGGACTGAAGAGGAGCTACTGTTCTTGTCAGTTTCCTAAGCAGAGTTGAACTAGACATGGCCCATGTGTGTAGGAAGCTCAGTTCTTTTGTACTCAGCAAGCTCACTGTTCTGGCCCTATAGGAAACACAGTAGAGTAGAAGAGTGCTCTTTCCTCAAAAACAGAGTGTGTTTTTTGTAAGGCGAGCTAGCCTTTGTTTCCCAGTCCTAAATGGAGTTGAATCACATGCAGTTTCCATTCCTACGAGCAACAGTTTTTTTCCTGTAAGGAAAGTCACTATTGCGCTCCAATTGCCATACACAGTGCAAATAGCACTAGTGTCTTTACACAGCATGTACAGTGTATTGGACTGAAGAGGATCTACTGTTCTTGTCAGTTTCCTAAGCAGAATTGAACTAGATATGGCCCGTGTGTGTAGGAAGCACAGTTCTTTTGTTCTGAGCAAGCTCACTGTTCTGGCCCTATAGGAAACACAGTAGAGTAGAAGAGTGCTCTTTTCTCAAAAGCAGAGTGTGTTTCTTGTAAGTCGAGCTAGCGTTTGTTTCCAGTCCTAAATGGAGTTGAATCACATGCAGTTTCTGTTCCTAGGAGCAAGAGTTTTTTCTGGTAATAAGAATCACTATTGTGCTCTCATTGTCATACTCAGGGCAACTAGCAATGGACTCTGTTCCCAGCATGTACAGTGTATTGGACTGAAGAGGATCTACTGTTCTTGTCAGGTTCCTAAGCAGAGTTGAACTAGATATGGCCCATGTGTGTAGGAAGCACAGTTCTTTTGTACTCAGCAAGCTCACTGTTCTGGCCCTATAGGAAACACAGTAGAGTAGAAGAGTGCTCTTTCCTCAAAAGCAGAGTGTGTTTCTTGTAAGGCGAGCTAGAGTTTGTTTCGCAGTCCTACATGGAGATGAATCACATGCAGTTTCCGTTCCGACGAGCAAGAGTTGTTTTCTGGTAAGGAAAGTCACTATTGCGCTCCCATTGACATACACAGTGCAAATAGCACTCGCGTCTGTTCCCAGCAAGTACAGTGTATTGGACTGAAGAGGAGCTACTGTTCTTGTCAGTTTCCTAAGCAAATGTGAACTAGATATGGCCCGTGTGTGTAGGAAGCACAGTGCCTTTGTTCTGAGCAAGCTCACTGTTTGGATCCCATAGGAAACACAGTAGAGTAGAAGAGTGCTCTTTTCTCAAAAGCAGAGTGTGTTTCTTGTAAGGCGAGCTAGCGTTTGTTTACCAGTCCTAAATGGAGTTGAATCACATGCAGTGTCTGGTCATACGAGCAAGAGTTGTTTTCTGGTAAGAAGAGTCACTATTGCACTCCCATTGTCACACACAGGGCAAATAGCACTGGCGTCTCTTTCCAGCATGTACAGTCTATTGGACTGAAGAGTTTCTACTGTTCTTGTCAGTTTCATAAGCAGAATTGAACAAGATATGGCCCGTGTGTGTAGGAAGCACAGTTCTTTTGTTCTGAGCAAGCTCACATTTCGAACCCCATAGGAAACACAGTAGAGAAGAGGAGTGCATTTTTCTCAAAAGCAGAGTGTGTTTCTTGTAAGGTGAGCTAGCATTTGTTTCCCAGTCCTAAAGGGAGTTGAATCACATGCAGTTTCTGGTCCTACAGCACTAGTTGTTTTCTGGTAAGAAGAGTCACTATTGTGCTCCCATTGCCATACACAGTGTAAATAGCACTTGCGTCTGTTCCCAGCAAGTACAGTGTATTGGACTGAGGAGGAGCTACTGTTCTAGTCAGGTTCCTAAGCAGAGTTGAACTAGATATGGCCCGTGTGTGTAGGAAGCACAGTTCTTTTGTTCTCAGGAAGCTCACTGTTCGGACCCCATAAAAAACACAGTAGAATAGAAGAGTGCTCTTTTCTCAAAAGCAGAGTGTGTTTCTTGTAAGGGGAGTTAGCGTTTGTTTCCCAGTCCTAAATGGAGTTGAATCACATGCAGTTTCTGGTCCTACGAGCAAGAGTTGTTTTCTGGTAAGAAGAATCACTATTTTGCTCCCATTGTCATACACAGTGCAAATAGCCCTCGCGTCTGCTCCCAGCAAGTACAGTGTATTGGACTAAAGAGGAGCTACTGTTTTTGTCAGTTTCCTAAGCAGAGTTGAACTAGATATGACCTGTGTGTGTAGAAAGCACAGTTCTTTTGTTCTGAGCAAGCTCACTGTTTGGACCCCATAGGAAACACAGTAGAGTAGATGTGTGCCCTATTCTCAAAACAGAGCGTGTTTCTTATAAGGCGAGCTAGCGTTTGTTTCCCAGTCCTAAGTGGATTGAATCAAATGCAGTTTCTGGTCCTACGAGCAAGAGTTGTTTTCTTGTAAGAAGAGTCACTATTGTGCTCCCATTGCCATACACAGTGCAAATAGCACTCGCGTCTGTTCCCAGTAAGTACAGTGTATTGGACTGAAGAGGAGCTACTGTTCTTGTCAGTTTCCTAAGCAGACTTGAACTAGATATGGCCCGTGTGTGTAGGAAGCACAGTTCTTTTGTTCTGAGCAAGCTTACATTTCGAACCTCATAGGAAACACAGTAGAGTAGAAGAGTGCATTTTTCTCAAAAGCAGAGTGTATTTCTTGTAAGGCGAGCTAGCGTTTGTTTCCCAGTCCTAAATGGAGATGAAATACACATGCAGTTTCTGGTCCTACGAGCAAGAGTTGTTTTCTGGTAAGAAGAGTCACTATTGCGCTCCCTTTGCCATACACAGTGCAAATAGCCCTCGCGTCTGTTCCCAGCAAGTACAGTGTATTGGACTGTAGAGGAGCTACTGTTCTTGTCAGTTTCCTAAGCAGAGTTGAACTAGATATGGCCTGTGTGTGTAGGAAGCACAGTTCTTTTGTTCTCAGCAAGCTCACTGTTCGGACCCCATAGAAAACACAGTAGAGTAGAAGAGTGCTCTTTTCTCAAAAGCAGAGTGTGTTTCTTGTAAGGTGAGCTAGCGTTTGTTTCCCAGTAATAAATGGAGTTGAAATACACATGCAGTTTCTGGTCCTACGAGAAGAGTTGTTTTCTGGTTAGAAGAGTCACTATTGCGCTCCCTTTGCCATACACAATGCAAATAGCCCTCGCGTCTGTTCCCAGCATGTACAGTGTATTGGACTGAAGAGGAGCTACTGTTCTTGTCAGTTTCCTAAGCAGAGTTGAATTAGACATGGCCCATGTGTGTAGGAAGCTCAGTTCTTTTGTACTCAGCAAGCTCACTGTTCTGGCCCTATAGGAAACACAGTAGAGTAGAAGAGTGCTCTTTCCTCAAAAACAGAGTGTGTTTTTTGTAAGGCGAGCTAGCCTTTGTTTCCCAGTCCTAAATGGAGTTGAATCACATGCAGTTTCCGTTCCTATGAGCAACAGTTTTTTTCCTGTAAGGAAAGTCACTATTGCGCTCCAATTGCCATACACAGTGCAAATAGCACTAGCGTCTTTACACAGCATGTACAGTGTATTGGACTGAAGAGGATCTACTGTTCTTGTCAGTTTCCTAAGCAGAATTGAACTAGATATGGCCCGTGTGTGTAGGAAGCACAGTTCTTTTGTTCTGAGCAAGCTCACTGTTCTGGCCCTATAGGAAACACAGTAGAGTAGAAGAGTGCTCTTTTCTCAAAAGCAGAGTGTGTTTCTTGTAAGTCGAGCTAGCATTTGTTTCCAGTCCTAAATGGAATCACATGCAGTTTCTGTTCCTAGGAGCAAGAGTTTTTTCTGGTAATAAGAATCACTATTGTGCTCTCATTGTCATACTCAGGGCAACTAGCAATGGACTCTGTTCCCAGCATGTACAGTGTATTGGACTGAAGAGGATCTACTGTTCTTGTCAGGTTCCTAAGCAGAGTTGAACTAGATATGGCCCATGTGTGTAGGAAGCACAGTTCTTTTGTACTCAGCAAGCTCACTGTTCTGGCCCTATAGGAAACACAGTAGAGTAGAAGAGTGCTCTTTCCTCAAAAGCAGAGTGTGTTTCTTGTAAGGCGAGCTAGAGTTTGTTTCGCAGTCCTACATGGAGATGAATCACATGCAGTTTCCGTTCCGACGAGCAAGAGTTGTTTTCTGGTAAGGAAAGTCACTATTGCGCTCCCATTGACATACACAGTGCAAATAGCACTCGCGTCTGTTCCCAGCAAGTACAGTGTATTGGACTGAAGAGGAGCTACTGTTCTTGTCAGTTTCCTAAGCAAATGTGAACTAGATATGGCCCGTGTGTGTAGGAAGCACAGTGCCTTTGTTCTGAGCAAGCTCACTGTTTGGATCCCATAGGAAACACAGTAGAGTAGAAGAGTGCTCTTTTCTCAAAAGCAGAGTGTGTTTCTTGTAAGGCGAGCTAGCGTTTGTTTACCAGTCCTAAATGGAGTTGAATCACATGCAGTGTCTGGTCATACGAGCAAGAGTTGTTTTCTGGTAAGAAGAGTCACTATTGCACTCCCATTGTCACACACAGGGCAAATAGCACTGGCGTCTCTTTCCAGCATGTACAGTCTATTGGACTGAAGAGTTTCTACTGTTCTTGTCAGTTTCATAAGCAGAATTGAACAAGATATGGCCCGTGTGTGTAGGAAGCACAGTTCTTTTGTTCTGAGCAAGCTCACATTTCGAACCCCATAGGAAACACAGTAGAGAAGAGGAGTGCATTTTTCTCAAAAGCAGAGTGTGTTTCTTGTAAGGTGAGCTAGCATTTGTTTCCCAGTCCTAAAGGGAGTTGAATCACATGCAGTTTCTGGTCCTACAGCACTAGTTGTTTTCTGGTAAGAAGAGTCACTATTGTGCTCCCATTGCCATACACAGTGTAAATAGCACTTGCGTCTGTTCCCAGCAAGTACAGTGTATTGGACTGAGGAGGAGCTACTGTTCTAGTCAGGTTCCTAAGCAGAGTTGAACTAGATATGGCCCGTGTGTGTAGGAAGCACAGTTCTTTTGTTCTCAGGAAGCTCACTGTTCGGACCCCATAAAAAACACAGTAGAATAGAAGAGTGCTCTTTTCTCAAAAGCAGAGTGTGTTTCTTGTAAGGGGAGTTAGCGTTTGTTTCCCAGTCCTAAATGGAGTTGAATCACATGCAGTTTCTGGTCCTACGAGCAAGAGTTGTTTTCTGGTAAGAAGAATCACTATTTTGCTCCCATTGTCATACACAGTGCAAATAGCCCTCGCGTCTGCTCCCAGCAAGTACAGTGTATTGGACTAAAGAGGAGCTACTGTTTTTGTCAGTTTCCTAAGCAGAGTTGAACTAGATATGACCTGTGTGTGTAGAAAGCACAGTTCTTTTGTTCTGAGCAAGCTCACTGTTTGGACCCCATAGGAAACACAGTAGAGTAGATGTGTGCCCTATTCTCAAAACAGAGCGTGTTTCTTATAAGGCGAGCTAGCGTTTGTTTCCCAGTCCTAAGTGGATTGAATCAAATGCAGTTTCTGGTCCTACGAGCAAGAGTTGTTTTCTTGTAAGAAGAGTCACTATTGTGCTCCCATTGCCATACACAGTGCAAATAGCACTCGCGTCTGTTCCCAGTAAGTACAGTGTATTGGACTGAAGAGGAGCTACTGTTCTTGTCAGTTTCCTAAGCAGACTTGAACTAGATATGGCCCGTGTGTGTAGGAAGCACAGTTCTTTTGTTCTGAGCAAGCTTACATTTCGAACCTCATAGGAAACACAGTAGAGTAGAAGAGTGCATTTTTCTCAAAAGCAGAGTGTGTTTCTTGTAAGGCGAGCTAGCGTTTGTTTCCCAGTCCTAAATGGAGATGAAATACACATGCAGTTTCTGGTCCTACGAGCAAGAGTTGTTTTCTGGTAAGAAGAGTCACTATTGCGCTCCCTTTGCCATACACAGTGCAAATAGCCCTCGCGTCTGTTCCCAGCAAGTACAGTGTATTGGACTGTAGAGGAGCTACTGTTCTTGTCAGTTTCCTAAGCAGAGTTGAACTAGATATGGCCTGTGTGTGTAGGAAGCACAGTTCTTTTGTTCTCAGCAAGCTCACTGTTCGGACCCCATAGAAAACACAGTAGAGTAGAAGAGTGCTCTTTTCTCAAAAGCAGAGTGTGTTTCTTGTAAGGTGAGCTAGCGTTTGTTTCCCAGTAATAAATGGAGTTGAAATACACATGCAGTTTCTGGTCCTACGAGAAGAGTTGTTTTCTGGTTAGAAGAGTCACTATTGCGCTCCCTTTGCCATACACAATGCAAATAGCCCTCGCGTCTGTTCCCAGCATGTACAGTGTATTGGACTGAAGAGGAGCTACTGTTCTTGTCAGTTTCCTAAGCAGAGTTGAATTAGACATGGCCCATGTGTGTAGGAAGCTCAGTTCTTTTGTACTCAGCAAGCTCACTGTTCTGGCCCTATAGGAAACACAGTAGAGTAGAAGAGTGCTCTTTCCTCAAAAACAGAGTGTGTTTTTTGTAAGGCGAGCTAGCCTTTGTTTCCCAGTCCTAAATGGAGTTGAATCACATGCAGTTTCCGTTCCTATGAGCAACAGTTTTTTTCCTGTAAGGAAAGTCACTATTGCGCTCCAATTGCCATACACAGTGCAAATAGCACTAGCGTCTTTACACAGCATGTACAGTGTATTGGACTGAAGAGGATCTACTGTTCTTGTCAGTTTCCTAAGCAGAATTGAACTAGATATGGCCCGTGTGTGTAGGAAGCACAGTTCTTTTGTTCTGAGCAAGCTCACTGTTCTGGCCCTATAGGAAACACAGTAGAGTAGAAGAGTGCTCTTTTCTCAAAAGCAGAGTGTGTTTCTTGTAAGTCGAGCTAGCATTTGTTTCCAGTCCTAAATGGAATCACATGCAGTTTCTGTTCCTAGGAGCAAGAGTTTTTTCTGGTAATAAGAATCACTATTGTGCTCTCATTGTCATACTCAGGGCAACTAGCAATGGACTCTGTTCCCAGCATGTACAGTGTATTGGACTGAAGAGGATCTACTGTTCTTGTCAGGTTCCTAAGCAGAGTTGAACTAGATATGGCCCATGTGTGTAGGAAGCACAGTTCTTTTGTACTCAGCAAGCTCACTGTTCTGGCCCTATAGGAAACACAGTAGAGTAGAAGAGTGCTCTTTCCTCAAAAGCAGAGTGTGTTTCTTGTAAGGCGAGCTAGAGTTTGTTTCGCAGTCCTACATGGAGATGAATCACATGCAGTTTCCGTTCCGACGAGCAAGAGTTGTTTTCTGGTAAGGAAAGTCACTATTGCGCTCCCATTGACATACACAGTGCAAATAGCACTCGCGTCTGTTCCCAGCAAGTACAGTGTATTGGACTGAAGAGGAGCTACTGTTCTTGTCAGTTTCCTAAGCAAATGTGAACTAGATATGGCCCGTGTGTGTAGGAAGCACAGTTCCTTTGTTCTGAGCAAGCTCACTGTTTGGATCCCATAGGAAACACAGTAGAGTGGAAGAGTGCTCTTTTCTCAAAAGCAGAGTGTGTTTCTTGTAAGGCGAGCTAGCGTTTGTTTACCAGTCCTAAATGGAGTTGAATCACATGCAGTGTTTGGTCATACGAGCAAGAGTTGTTTTCTGGTAAGAAGAGTCACTATTGCACTCCCATTGTCACACACAGGGCAAATAGCACTGGCGTCTCTTTCCAGCATGTACAGTCTATTGGACTGAAGAGGTTCTACTGTTCTTGTCAGTTTCATAAGCAGAATTGAACAAGATATGGCCCGTGTGTGTAGGAAGCACAGTTCTTTTGTTCTGAGCAAGCTCACATTTCGAACCCCATAAGAAACACAGTAGAGAAGAGGAGTGCATTTTTCTCAAAAGCAGAGTGTGTTTCTTGTAAGGCGAGCTAGCATTTGTTTCCCAGTCCTAAAGGGAGTTGAATCACATGCAGTTTCTGGTCCTACAGCACTAGTTGTTTTCTGGTAAGAAGAGTCACTATTGTGCTCCCATTGTCATACACAGTGCAAATAGCCCTCGCATCTGTTCCCAGCAAGTACAGTGTATTGGACTGAAGAGGAGCTACTGTTTTTGTCAGTTTCCTAAGCAGTGTTGAACTAGATATGACCTGTGTGTGTAGGAAGCACAGTTCTTTTGTTCTGAGCAAGCTCACTGTTTGGACCCCATAGGAAACACAGTAGAGTAGATGTGTGCCCTATTCTTAAAAGCAGAGCATGTTTCTTGTAAGGCGAGCTAGCGTTTCTTTCCCAGTCCTAAATGGAGTTGAATCACATGCAGTTTCTGGTCCTACGAGCAAGAGTTGTTTTCTGGTAAGAAGAGTCACTTTTGCGCTCCCATTGCCATACACAGTGCAAATAGCACTGGCGTCTGTACCCAGCATGTACAGCGTATTGGACTGAAGAGGATCTACTGTTCTTTTCAGTTTCCTAAGCAGAGTTGAACTAGATATGGCCCGTGTGTGTAGGAAGCACAGTTCTTTTGTTCTGAGCAAGCTCACTGTTCGGAACCCATAGGAAACACTGTAGAGTAGAAGAGGGCTCTTTTCTCAAAAGCAGAGTGTGTTTCTTGTAAGGCAATCTAGCGTTTGTTTCCCAGTCCTAAATGGAGTTGAATCACATTTAGTTTCTGGTCATACGAGCAAGAGTTGTTTTCTGGTAAGAAGAGTCACTATTGTGCTCCCATTGTCACACACAGGGCAAATAGCACTGGCGTCTCTTCCCAGCATGTACAGTCTATTGGACTGAAGAGGTTCTACTGTTCTTGTCAGTTTCCTAAGCAGAATTGAACAAGATATGGCCCATGTGTGTAGGAAGCACAGTTCTTTTGTTCTGAGAAAGCTCACATTTCGAACCCCATAGGAAACACAGTAGAGTAGAAGAGTGCATTTTTCTCATAAGCAGAGTGTGTTTCTAGTAAGGCGAGCTAGCATTTGTTTCCCAGTCCTAAATGGAGATGAAATACACATGCAGTTTAAGGTCCTACGAGCAAGAGTTGTTTTCTGGTAAGAAGAGTCACTATTGCGCTCCCTTTGCCATACACAGTGCAAATAGCCCTCGCGTCTGTTCCCAGCAAGTACAGTGTATTGGACTGAAGAGGAGATACTGTTCTTGTCAGTTTCCTGAGCAGAGTTGAACTAGATATGGCCCGTGTGTATAGGAAGCACAGTTCTTTTGTTCTGAGCAAACTAACTTTCTGGCCCTATAGGAAACACAGTAGAGTAGATGAGTGCTCTTTTCTCAAAAGCAGAGTGTGTTTCTTGTAAGGTGAGATAGCGTTTGTTTCCCAGTCCTAAATGGCGTTGAATCACATGCAGTTTCTGGACATACAAGCAAGAGTTGTTTTCTGGTAAGGAAAGTCACAATTGCGCTCCCATTGTCATACACAGGACAAATAGCACTGGCGTCTGTTCCCAGCATGGTCAGTGTATTGGACTGAAGAGGATCTACTGTTCTTGTCAGTTTCCTAAGCACAATTGAACTAGATACGGCCATGTGTGTAGGAAGCACAGTTCTTTTGTTCTGAGCAAGCTCACTGTTCTGGCCCTATAGGAAACACAGTAGAGTAGAAGAGTGCTCTTTTCTCAAAAGCAGAGTGTGTTTCTTGTAAGGCAAGATAGCGTTTGCTTCCCAGACCTAAATGGAGTTGAATCACATGCAGTTTCTGGTCCTACAAGCAAGAATTGTTTTCTTGTAAGAAGAGTCACTATTGTGCTCCCTTTGCCATACACAGTGCAAATAGCACTCGTGTCTGTTCCCAGCAAGTACAGTGTATTGGACTGAAGAGGAGCTACTGTTCTTGTCAGTTTCCTAAGCAGACTTGAACTAGATATGGCCCGTGTGTGTAGGAAGCACAGTTCATTTGTTCTGAGCAAGCTCACTGTTCGGACCCCATAGGAAACACAGTAGAGTAGATGTGTGCCTTACTCTCAAAAGCAGAGCGTGTTTCTTGTAAGGCGAGCTAGTGTTTGTTTCCCAGTCCTAAGTGGATTGAATCAAATGCAGTTTCTGGTCCTACGAGCAAGAGTTGTTTTCTGGTAAGAAGAGTCACTATTGTGCTCCCTTTGCCATACACAGTGCTAATAGCCCTTGCGTCTGTTCTCAGCAAGTACAGTGTATTGGACTGAAGAGGAGCTACTGTTCTTGTCAGTTTCCTAAGCAGAATTGAAATAGATATGGCCCGTGTGAAGGAAGCACAGTTCTTTTGTTCTGAGCAAGCTCACTGTTCGGACCCCATAGGAAACACAGTAGAGTAGAAGAATGCATTTTTCTCAAAAGCAGAGTGTGTTTCTTGTAAGGCCAGCTAGCGTTTGTTTCCCAGTCCTAAATGGAGTTGAAATACACATGCAGTTTCTGGTCCTACGAGCAAGAGTTGGTTTCTGGTAAGAAGAGTCACTATTGTGCTCCCTTTGCCATACACAGTGCAAATAGCCCTCGCGTCTGTTCCCAGCAAGTACAGTGTATTGGACTGAAGAGGAGCTACTGTTCTTGTCAGTTTCCTAAGCAGAGTTGAACTAGATATGGCCCATGTGTGTAGGAAGCACAGTTCTTTTGTACTCAGCAAGCTCACTGTTCTGGCCCTATAGGAAACACAGTAGAGTAGAAGAGTGCTCTTTCCTCAAAAGCAGAGTGTGTTTTTTGTAAGGCGAGCTAGCGTTTGTTTCGCAGTCCTAAATGGATTTGAATCACATGCAGTTTCTGGTCCTACGAGCAATAGTTGTTTTCTGGTAAGGAAAGTCACTATTGTGCTCCCTTTGCCATACACAGTACAAATAGCACTCGCGTCTGTTCCTAGAAAGTACAGTGTATTGGACTGAAGAGGAGCTACCGTTCTTGTCAGTTTCCTAAGCAGAATTGAACTAGATATGGCCCGTGTGTGTAGGAAGCACAGTTCTTTTGTTCTGAGCAAGCTCACTGTTTGGACCCCATAGAAAACACAGTAGAGTAGAAGAGTGCTCTTTTCTCAAAAGCAGAGTGTGTTTCTTGTAAGGCGAGCTAGCATTTGTTTCCCAGTCCTAAATGGAGTTGAATCACATGCAGTTTCTGGTCCTAAGAGCAAGAGTTGTTTTCTGGTAAGAAGAGTCACTATTGCGCTCCCATTGCCATACACAGTGCAAATAGCACTGGCGTCTGTACCCAGCATGTACAGCGTATTGGACTGAAGAGGATCTACTGTTCTTGTCAGTTTCCTAAGCAGAGTTGAACTAGATATGGCCCGTGTGTGTAGGAAGCACAGTTCTTTTGTTCTCAGCAAGCTCACTGTTCGGACCCAATAGGAAACACAGTAGAGTAGAAGAGTGCTCTTTCCTCCAAAGCAGAGTGTGCTTCTTGTAAGGCGAGCTAGAGTTTGTTTCCCAGTCCTAAATGGAGTTGAATCACATGCAGTTTCTGGTCCTACGAGCAAGAGTTGTTTTCTGGTAAGAAGAGTCAGTATTTTGCTCCCATTGTCATACTCAGTGCAAATAGCCCTCGCGTCTGTTCCCAGCAAGTACAGTGTATTGGACTGAAGGGGAGCTACTGTTTTTGTCAGTTTCCTAAGCAGAGTTGAACTAGATATGACCTGTGTGTGTAGGAAGCACAGTTCTTTTGTTCTGAGCAAGCTCACTGTTTGGACTCCATAGGAAACACAGTAGAGTAGATGTGTGCCCTATTCTCAAAAGCAGAGCGTGTTTCTTGTAAGGCGAGCTAGTGTTTGTTTCCCAGTCCTAAGTGGATTGAATCAAATGCAGTTTCTGGTCCTACGAGCAAGAGTTGTTTTCTGGTAAGAAGAGTCACTATTGCGCTCCCATTGCCATACACAGTACAAATAGCACTGGCGTCTGTACCCAGCATGTCCAGCGTATTGGACTGAAGAGGATCTTCTGTTCTTTTCAGTTTCCTAAGCAGAGTTGAACTAGATATGGCCCGTGTGTGTAGGAAGCACAGTTCTTTTGTACTCAGCAAGCTCACTGTTCTTGCACTATAGGAAACACAGTAGATTAGAAGAGTGTTCTTTCCTCCAAAGCAGAGTGTATTTCTTGTAAGGCCAGCTAGAGTTTGTTTCCCAGTCCTAAATGGAGTTGAATCACATGCAGTTTCCGTTCCTATGAGCAAGAGTTGTTTTCTGGTAAGGAAAGTCACTATTCTGCTCCCATTGCCAAACACAGTGCAAATAGCACTCGCGTCAGTTCCCAGCAAGTACAGTGTATTGGACTGAATAGGAGCTACTGTTATTGTCAGTTTCCAAAGCAAATTTGAACTATACATGGCCCGTGTGTGTAGGAAGCACAGTTCTTTTGTTCTGAGCAAGCTCACTGTTTGGATCCCATAGGAAACACAGTAGAGTAGAAGAGTGCTCTTTTCTCAAAAGCAGAGTGTGTTTCTTGTAAGGGGAGCAAGCATTTGCTTCCCAATCCTAAATGGAGTTGAATCACATACAGGTTCTGCTCCTACGAGCAAGAGTTGTTTTCTGGTAAGAAGAGTCACTATTGCGCTCCCTTTGCCATACACAGTGCAAATAGCCCTCGCGTCTGTTCCCAGCAAGTACAGTGTATTGGACTGAAGAGGAGCTACTGTTCTTGTCAGTTTCCTAAACAGAGTTGAACTAGATAAGGCCCATGTGTGTAGGAAGCACAGTTCTTTTGTACTCAGCAAGCTCACTGTTCTGGCCCTATAGGAAACACAGTAGAGTAGAAGAGTGCTCTTTCCTCAAAAGCAGAGTGTGTTTTTTGTAAGGCGAGCTAGCATTTGTTTTGCAGTCCTAAATGGAGTTGAATCGCATGCAGTTTCTGGTGCTACGAACAAGAGTTGTTTTCTGGTAAGGAAAGTCACTATTGCGCTCCCATTGCCATACACAGTACAAATAGCACTGGCGTCTGTACCCAGCATGTACAGTGTATTGGACTGAAGAGGATCTACTGTTCTTGTTAGTTTCCTAAGCAGAATTGAACTAGATATCGCCCGTGTGTGTAGGAAGCACAGTTCTTTTGTTCTGAGCAAGCTCACTGTTCTGGCCCTACAGGAAACACAGTAGAGTAGAAGAGTGCGCTTTTCTCAAAAGCAGAGTGTGTCTTGTAACGCGAGCTAGCGTTTGTTTCCCAGTCCTAAATGGAGTTGAATCACATGCAGTTTCTGGTCCTACGAGCAAGAGTTTTTTTCTGGTAAGAAGAGTCACTATTGCGCTCCCATTGTCATACTCAGGGCAAATAGCACTGGCCTCTGTTCCCAGCATGTACAGTGTATTGGACTAAAGAGGATCTACTGTTCTTGTCAGGTTCCTAAGCAGAGTTGAACTAGGTATGGCCCATGTGTGTAGGAAGCACAGTTCTTTGTACTCAGCAAGCTCACTGTTCTTGCACTATAGGAAACACAGTAGATTAGAAGAGTGCTCTTTCCTCCAAAGCAGAGTGTATTTCTTGTAAGGCCAGCTAGAGTTTGTTTCCCAGTCCTAAATGGAGTTGATTCACATGCAGTTTCCGTTCTTATGAGCAAGAGTTGTTTTCTGGTAAGGAAAGTCACTATTCTGCTCCCATTGCCAAACACAGTGCAAATTGCACTCGCGTCAGTTCCCAGCAAGTACAGTGTATTGGACTGAAGTGGAGCTACTGTTATTGTCAGTTTCCTAAGCAGAGTTGAACTAGATATGGCCCGTGTGTGTAGGAAGCACAGTTCTTTTGTTCTGAGCAAGCTCACTGTTTGGATCCCATAGGAAACACAGTAGAGTAGAAGAGTGCTCTTTTCTCAAAAGCAGAGTGTGTTTCTTGTAAGGCGAGCAAGCATTTGCTTCCCAATCCTAAATGGAGTTGAATCACATCCAGGTTCTGGTCCTACGAGCAAGAGTTGTTTTCTGGTAAGAAGAGTCACTATTGCTCTCCGTTTGCCATACTCAGTGCAAAAAGCCCTCGCGTCTGTTCCCAGCAATTACAGTGTATTGGACTGAAGAGGAGCTACTGTTCTTGTCAGTTTCCTAAACAGAGTTGAACTAGATAAGGCCCATGTGTGTAGGAAGCACAGTTCTTTTGTACTCAGCAAGCTCACTGTTCTGGCCCTATAGGAAACGCAGTAGAGTAGAAGAGTGCTCTTTCCTCAAAAGCAGAGTGTGTTTTTTGTAAGGCGAGCTAGCGTTTGTTTCGCAGTCCTAAATGGAGTTGAATCGCATGCAGTTTGCGTTCCTACGAACAAGAGTTGTTTTCTGGTAAGGAAAGTCACTATTGCGCTCCCATTGCCATACACAGTGCAATTAGCACTCGCGTCTGTTCCCAGCAAGTACAGTGTATTGGACTGAAGAGGAGCTACTGTTCTTGTCAGTTTCCTAAGCAGAACTGAACTAGATATGGCCCGTGTGTGTAGGAAGCACAGTTCTTTTGTTCTGAGCAAGCTCACTGTTTGGACCCCATAAGAAACACAGTAGAGTAGAAGAGTGCTCTTTTCTCAAAAGCAGAGTGTGTGTCTTGTATGGCGAGCTAGCGTTTGCTTCCCAGTCCTAAATGGAGTTGAATCACATGCAGTTTCTGGTCCTACGAGCAAGAGTTGTTTTCTGGTAAGAAGAGTCACTTTTGTGCTCCCATTGCCATACACAGTGCAAATAGCACTGGCGTCTGTACCCAGCATGTACAGTGTATTGGACTGAAGAGGATCTACTGTTCTTGTTAGTTTCCTAAGCAGAATTGAACTAGATATGGCCCGTGTGTGTAGGAAGCACAGTTCTTTTGTTCTGAGCAAGCTCACTGTTCTAGCCCTATAGGAAACATAGTAGAGTAGAAGAGTGCGCTTTTCTCAAAAGCAGAGTGTGTCTTGTAAGGCGAGCTAGCGTTTGTTTCCAGTCCTAAATGGAGTTGAATCACATGCAGTTTCTTGTCCTATGAGCAAGAGTTTTTTCTGGTAATAAGAGTCACTATTGCGCTCCCATTGTCATACTCAGGGCAAATAGCACTGGCCTCTGTTCCCAGCATGTACAGTGTATTGGAGTAAAGAGGTTCTACTGTTCTTGTCAGGTTCCTAAGCAGAGTTGAACTAGGTATGGCCCATGTGTGTAGGAAGCACAGTTCTTTTGTACTCAGCAAGCTCACGGTTCTGGCCCTATAGGAAACACAGTAGAGTAGAAGAGTGCTCTTTCCTCCAAAGCAGAGTGTGCTTCTTGTAAGGCGAGCTAGAGTTTGTTTCCCAGTCCTAAATGGAGTTGAATCACATGCAGTTTCTGGTCCTACGAGCAAGAGTTGTTTTCTGGTAAGAAGAGTCACTATTTTGTTCCCATTGTCATACACAGTGCAAATAGCCCTCGCGTCTGTTCCCAGCAAGTACAGTGTATTGGAGTGAAGAGGAGCTACTGTTTTTGTCAGTTTCCTAAGCAGAGTTGAACTAGATATGACCTGTGTGTGCAGGAAGCACAGTTCTTTTGTTCTGAGCAAGCTCACTGTTTGGACCCCATAGGAAACACAGTAGAGTAGATGTGTGCCCTATTCTCAAAAGCAGAGGGTGTTTCTTGTAAGGCGAGCTAGTGTTTGTTTCCCAGTCCTAAGTGGATTGAATCAAATGCAGTTTCTGTTCCTACGAGCAAGAGTTGTTTTCTTGTAAGAAGAGTCACTATTGTGCTCCCATTGCCATACACAGTGCAAATAGCACTCGCGTCTGTTCCCAGTAAGTACAGTGTATTGGACTGAAGAGGAGCTACTGTTCTTGTCAGTTTCCTAAGCAGACTTGAACTAGATATGGCCCGTGTGTGTAGGAAGCACAGTTCTTTTGTTCTGAGCAAGCTCACATTTCGAACCTCATAGGAAACACAGTAGAGTAGAAGAGTGCTCTTTTCTCAAAAGCAGAGTGTGTTTCTTTTAAGGCGAGCTAGCGTTTGTTTCCCAGTCCTAAATGGAGTTGAATCACATGCAGTTTCTGGTCCTACGAGCAAGAGTTTTTTCTGGTAATAAGAGTCACTATTGCGCTCCCATTGTCATACTCAGGGCAAATAGCACTGGCCTCTGTTCCCAGCATGTACAGTGTATTGGACTAATGAGGATCTACTGTTTTTGTCAGGTTCCTAAGCCGAGTTGAACTAGATATGGCCCATGTGTGTAGTAAGCACAGTTCTTTTGTACTCAGCAAGCTCACTGTTCTTGCACTATAGGAAACACAGTAGATTAGAAGAGTGCTCTTTCCTCCAAAGCAGAGTGTATTTCTTGTAAGGCCAGCTAGAGTTTGTTTCCCAGTCCTAAATGGAGTTGAATCACATGCAGTTTCCGTTCCTATGAGCAAGAGTTGTTTTCTGGTAAGGAAAGTCACTATTCTGCTCCCATTGCCAAACACAGTGCAAATAGCACTCGCGTCAGTTCCCAGCAAGTACAGTGTATTGGACTGAAGAGGAGCTACTGTTATTGTCAGTTTCCTAAGCAAATTTGAACTATATATGGCCCGTGTGTGTAGGAAGCACAGTTCTTTTGTACTCAGCAAGCTCACTGTTTGGATCCCATAGGAAACACAGTAGAGTAGAAGAGTGCTCTTTTCTCAAAAGCAGAGTGTGTTTCTTGTAAGGCGAGCAAGCATTTGCTTCCTAATCCTAAATGGAGTTGAATCACATCCAGGTTCTGTTCCTACGAGCAAGAGTTGTTTTCTGGTAAGAAGAGTCACTATTGCTCTCCCTTTGCCATACACAGTGCAAAAAGCCCTCGCGTCTGTTCCCAGCAAGTACAGTGTATTGGACTGAAGAGGAGCTACTGTTCTTGTCAGTTTCCTAAACAGAGTTGAACTACATAAGGCCCATGTGTGTAGGAAGCACAGTTCTTTTGTACTCAGCAAGCTCACTGTTCTGGCCCTATAGGAAACACAGTAGAGTAGAAGAGTGCTCTTTCCTCAAAAGCAGAGTGTGTTTTTTGTAAGGCGAGCTAGCGTTTGTTTCGCAGTCCTAAATGGAGTTGAATCGCATGCAGTTTGCGTTCCTACGAACAAGAGTTGTTTTCTGGTAAGGAAAGTCACTTTTGCGCTCCCATTGCCATACACAGTGCAATTAGCACTCGCGTCTGTTCCCAGCAAGTACAGTGTATTGGACTGAAGAGGAGCTACTGTTCTTGTCAGTTTCCTAAGCAGAATTGAACTAGATATGGCCTGTGTGTGTAGGAAGCACAGTTCTTTTGTTCTGAGCAAGCTCACTGTTTGGACCCCATAAGAAACACAGTAGAGTAGAAGAGTGCTCTTTTCTCAAAAGCAGAGTGTGTTTCTTGTATGGCGAGCTAGCGTTTGCTTCCCAGTCCTAAATGGAGTTGAATCACATGCAGTTTCTGGTCCTACGAGCAAGAGTTGTTTTCTGGTAAGAAGAGTCACTATTGTGCTCCCATTGCCATACACAGTGCAAATAGCACTGGCGTCTGTACCCAGCATGTACAGTGTATTGGACTGAAGAGAATCTACTGTTCTTGTTAGTTTCCTAAGCAGAATTGAACTAGATATGGCCCGTGTGTGTAGGAAGCACAGTTCTTTTGTTCTGAGCAAGCTCACTGTTTGGACCCCATAGGAAACACAGTAGAGTAGATGTGTGCCCTATTCTCAAAAGCAGAGCATGTTTCTTGTAAGGCGAGCTAGTGTTTGTTTCCCAGTCCTAAATGGAGTTGAAATACACATGCAGTTTCTGGTCCTGCGAGCAAGAGTTGTTTTCTGGTTAGAAGAGTCACTATTGCGCTCCATTTGCCATACACAGTGCAAAAAGCCCTCGCGTCTGTTCCCAGCAAGTACAGTGTATTGGACTGAAGAGGATCTACTGTTCTTGTCAGTTTCCTAAGCACAATTGAACTAGATACGGCCATGTGTGTAGGAAGCACAGTTCTTTTGTTCTGAGCAAGCTCACTGTTCTGGCCCTATAGGAAACACAGTAGAGTAGAAGAGTGCTCTTTTCTCAAAAGCAGAGTGTGTTTCTTGTAAGGCAAGATAGCGTTTGCTTCCCAGACCTAAATGGCGTTGAATCACATGCAGTTTCTGGTCCTACAAGCAAGAATTGTTTTCTTGTAAGAAGAGTCACTATTGTGCTCCCTTTGCCATACACAGTGCAAATAGCACTCGTGTCTGTTCCCAGCAAGTACAGTGTATTGGACTGAAGAGGAGCTACTGTTCTTGTCAGTTTCCTAAGCAGACTTGAACTAGATATGGCCCGTGTGTGTAGGAAGCACAGTTCATTTGTTCTGAGCAAGCTCACTGTTCGGACCCCATAGGAAACACAGTAGAGTAGATGTGTGCCTTACTCTCAAAAGCAGAGCGTGTTTCTTGTAAGGCGAGCTAGTGTTTGTTTCCCAGTCCTAAGTGGATTGAATCAAATGCAGTTTCTGGTCCTACGAGCAAGAGTTGTTTTCTGGTAAGAAGAGTCACTATTGTGCTCCCTTTGCTATACACAGTGCAAATAGCCCTTGCGTCTGTTCTCAGCAAGTACAGTGTATTGGACTGAAGAGGATCTACTGTTCTTGTCAGTTTCCTAAGCAGAGTTGAACTAGATATGGCCCATGTGTGTAGGAAACACAGTTCTTTTGTACTCAGCAAGCTCACTGTTCTGGCCCTATAGGAAACACAGTAGAGTAGAAGAGTGCTCTTTCCTCAAAAGCAGAGTGTGTTTTTTGTAAGGCGAGCTAGCGTTTGTTTCACAGTCCTAAGTGGAGTTGAATCGCATGCAGTTTGCGTTCCTACGAACAAGAGTTGTTTTCTGGTAAGGAAAGTCACTATTGCGCTCCCATTGCCATACACAGTGCAATTAGCACTCGCGTCTGTTCCCAGCAAGTACAGTGTATTGGACTGAAGAGGAGCTACTGTTCTTGTCAGTTTCCTAAGCAGAATTTAACTAGATATGGCCTGTGTGTGTAGGAAGCACAGTTCTTTTGTTCTGAGCAAGCTCACTGTTTGGACCCCATAAGAAACTCAGTAGAGTAGAAGAGTGCTCTTTTCTCAAAAGCAGAGTGTGTGTCTTGTATGGCGAGCTAGCGTTTGCTTCCCAGTCCTAAATGGAGTTGAATCACATGCAGTTTCTGGTCCTACGAGCAAGAGTTGTTTTCTGGTAAGAAGAGTCACTATTGTGCTCCCATTGCCATACACAGTGCAAATAGCACTGGCGTCTGTACCCAGCATCTACAGTGTATTGGACTGAAGAGGATCTACTGTTCTTGTTAGTTTCCTAAGCAGAATTGAACTAGATATGGCCCGTGTGTGTAGGAAGCACAGTTCTTTTGTTCTGAGCAAGCTCACTGTTCTAGCCCTATAGGAAACATAGTAGAGTAGAAGAGTGCGCTTTTCTCAAAAGCAGAGTGTGTCTTGTAAGGCGAGCTAGCGTTTGTTTCCAGTACTAAATGGAGTTGAATCACATGCAGTTTCTGGTCCTACGAGCAAGAGTTTTTTCTGGTAATAAGAGTCACTATTGCGCTCCCATTGTCATACTCAGGGCAAATAGCACTGGCCTCTGTTCCCAGCATGTACAGTGTATTGGAGTAAAGAGGATCTACTGTTCTTGTCAGGTTCCTAAGCAGAGTTGAACTAGGTATGGCCCATGTGTGTAGGAAGCACAGTTCTTTTGTACTCAGCAAGCTCACGGTTCTGGCCCTATAGGAAACACAGTAGAGTAGATGAGTGCTCTTTCCTCCAAAGCAGAGTGTGCTTCTTGTAAGGCGAGCTAGAGTTTGTTTCCCAGTCCTAAATGGAGTTGAATCACATGCAGTTTCTGGTCCTACGAGCAAGAGTTGTTTTCTGGTAAGAAGAGTCACTATTTTGTTCCCATTGTCATACACAGTGCAAATAGCCCTCGCGTCTGTTCCCAGCAAGTACAGTGTATGGGAGTGAAGAGGAGCTACTGTTTTTGTCAGTTTCCTAAGCAGAGTTGAACTAGATATGACCTGTGTGTGCAGGAAGCACAGTTCTTTTGTTCTGAGCAAGCTCACTGTTTGGACCCCATAGGAAACACAGTAGAGTAGATGTGTGCCCTATTCTCAAAAGCAGAGCGTGTTTCTTGTAAGGCGAGCTAGTGTTTGTTTCCCAGTCCTAAGTGGATTGAATCAAATGCAGTTTCTGTTCCTACGAGCCAGAGCTGTTTTCTTGTAAGAAGAGTCACTATTGTGCTCCCATTGCCATACACAGTGCAAATAGCACTCGCGTCTGTTCCCAGTAAGTACAGTGTATTGGACTGAAGAGGAGCTACTGTTCTTGTCAGTTTCCTAAGCAGACTTGAACTAGATATGGCCCGTGTGTGTAGGAAGCACAGTTCTTTTGTTCTGAGCAAGCTCACATTTCGAACCTCATAGGAAACACAGTAGAGTAGAAGAGTGCTCTTTTCTCAAAAGCAGAGTGTGTTTCTTTTAAGGCGAGCTAGCGTTTGTTTCCCAGTCCTAAATGGAGTTGAATCACATGCAGTTTCTGGTCCTACGAGCAAGAGTTTTTTCTGGTAATAAGAGTCACTATTGCGCTCCCATTGTCATACTCAGGGCAAATAGCACTGGCCTCTGTTCCCAGCATGTACAGTGTATTGGACTAAAGAGGATCTACTGTTTTTGTCAGGTTCCTAAGCCGAGTTGAACTAGATATGGCCCATGTGTGTAGTAAGCACAGTTCTTTTGTACTCAGCAAGCTCACTGTTCTTGCACTATAGGAAACACAGTAGATTAGAAGAGTGCTCTTTCCTCCAAAGCAGAGTGTATTTCTTGTAAGGCCAGCTAGAGTTTGTTTCCCAGTCCTAAATGGAGTTGAATCACATGCAGTTTCCGTTCCTATGAGCAAGAGTTGTTTTCTGGTAAGGAAAGTCACTATTCTGCTCCCATTGCCAAACACAGTGCAAATAGCACTCGCGTCAGTTCCCAGCAAGTACAGTGTATTGGACTGAAGAGGAGCTACTGTTATTGTCAGTTTCCTAAGCAAATTTGAACTATATATGGCCCGTGTGTGTAGGAAGCACAGTTCTTTTGTTCTGAGCAAGCTCACTGTTTGGATCCCATAGGAAACACAGTAGAGTAGAAGAGTGCTCTTTTCTCAAAAGCAGAGTGTGTTTCTTGTAAGGCGAGCAAGCATTTGCTTCCTAATCCTAAATGGAGTTGAATCACATCCAGGTTCTGTTCCTACGAGCAAGAGTTGTTTTCTGGTAAGAAGAGTCACTATTGCTCTCCCTTTGCCATACACAGTGCAAAAAGCCCTCGCGTCTGTTCCCAGCAAGTACAGTGTATTGGACTGAAGAGGAGCTACTGTTCTTGTCAGTTTCCTAAACAGAGTTGAACTACATAAGGCCCATGTGTGTAGGAAGCACAGTTCTTTTGTACTCAGCAAGCTCACTGTTCTGGCCCTATAGGAAACACAGTAGAGTAGAAGAGTGCTCTTTCCTCAAAAGCAGAGTGTGTTTTTTGTAAGGCGAGCTAGCGTTTGTTTCGCAGTCCTAAATGGAGTTGAATCGCATGCAGTTTGCGTTCCTACGAACAAGAGTTGTTTTCTGGTAAGGAAAGTCACTTTTGCGCTCCCATTGCCATACACAGTGCAATTAGCACTCGCGTCTGTTCCCAGCAAGTACAGTGTATTGGACTGAAGAGGAGCTACTGTTCTTGTCAGTTTCCTAAGCAGAATTGAACTAGATATGGCCTGTGTGTGTAGGAAGCACAGTTCTTTTGTTCTGAGCAAGCTCACTGTTTGGACCCCATAAGAAACACAGTAGAGTAGAAGAGTGCTCTTTTCTCAAAAGCAGAGTGTGTTTCTTGTATGGCGAGCTAGCGTTTGCTTCCCAGTCCTAAATGGAGTTGAATCACATGCAGTTTCTGGTCCTACGAGCAAGAGTTGTTTTCTGGTAAGAAGAGTCACTATTGTGCTCCCATTGCCATACACAGTGCAAATAGCACTGGCGTCTGTACCCAGCATGTACAGTGTATTGGACTGAAGAGAATCTACTGTTCTTGTTAGTTTCCTAAGCAGAATTGAACTAGATATGGCCCGTGTGTGTAGGAAGCACAGTTCTTTTGTTCTGAGCAAGCTCACTGTTTGGACCCCATAGGAAACACAGGAGAGTAGATGTGTGCCCTATTCTCAAAAGCAGAGCGTGTTTCTTGTAAGGCGAGCTAGTGTTTGTTTCCCAGTCCTAAATGGAGTTGAAATACACATGCAGTTTCTGGTCCTGCGAACAAGAGTTGTTTTCTGGTTAGAAGAGTCACTATTGCGCTCCATTTGCCATACACAGTGCAAAAAGCCCTCGCGTCTGTTCCCAGCAAGTACAGTGTATTGGACTGAAGAGGAGATACTGTTCTTGTCAGTTTCCTGAGCAGAGTTGAACTAGATATGGCCCGTGTGTATAGGAAGCACAGTTCTTTTGTTCTGAGCAAACTAACTTTCTGGCCCTATAGGAAACACAGTAGAGTAGATGAGTGCTCTTTTCTCAAAAGCAGAGTGTGTTTCTTGTAAGGTGAGATAGCGTTTGTTTCCCAGTCCTAAATGGCGTTGAATCACATGCAGTTTCTGGACATACAAGCAAGAGTTGTTTTCTGGTAAGGAAAGTCACAATTGCGCTCCCATTGTCATACACAGGACAAATAGCACTGGCGTCTGTTCCCAGCATGGTCAGTGTATTGGACTGAAGAGGATCTACTGTTCTTGTCAGTTTCCTAAGCACAATTGAACTAGATACGGCCATGTGTGTAGGAAGCACAGTTCTTTTGTTCTGAGCAAGCTCACTGTTCTGGCCCTATAGGAAACACAGTAGAGTAGAAGAGTGCTCTTTTCTCAAAAGCAGAGTGTGTTTCTCGTAAGGCAAGATAGCGTTTGCTTCCCAGACCTAAATGGAGTTGAATCACATGCAGTTTCTGGTCCTACAAGCAAGAATTGTTTTCTTGTAAGAAGAGTCACTATTGTGCTCCCTTTGCCATACACAGTGCAAATAGCACTCGTGTCTGTTCCCAGCAAGTACAGTGTATTGGACTGAAGAGGAGCTACTGTTCTTGTCAGTTTCCTAAGCAGACTTGAACTAGATATGGCCCGTGTGTGTAGGAAGCACAGTTCATTTGTTCTGAGCAAGCTCACTGTTCGGACCCCATAGGAAACACAGTAGAGTAGATGTGTGCCTTACTCTCAAAAGCAGAGCGTGTTTCTTGTAAGGCGAGCTAGTGTTTGTTTCCCAGTCCTAAGTGGATTGAATCAAATGCAGTTTCTGGTCCTACGAGCAAGAGTTGTTTTCTGGTAAGAAGAGTCACAATTGTGCTCCCTTTGCTATACACAGTGCAAATAGCCCTTGCGTCTGTTCTCAGCAAGTACAGTGTATTGGACTGAAGAGGATCTACTGTTCTTGTCAGTTTCCTAAGCAGAGTTGAACTAGATATGGCCCATGTGTGTAGGAAGCACAGTTCTTTTGTACTCAGCAAGCTCACTGTTCTGGCCCTATAGGAAACACAGTAGAGTAGAAGAGTGCTCTTTCCTCAAAAGCAAAGTGTGTTTTTTGTAAGGCGACCTAGCATTTGTTTTGCAGTCCTAAATGGATTTGAATCACATGCAGTTTCCGTTCCTACGAGCAATAGTTGTTTTCTGGTAAGGAAAGGCACTATTGCGCTCCCTTTGCATACACTGTGCAAATAGCACTCACGTCTGTTCCCAGCAAGTACAGTGTATTGGACTGAAGAGGAGCTACTGTTCTCTTCAGTATCCTAAGCAGAATTGAACTAGATATGGCCCGTGTGTGTAGGAAGCACAGTTCTTTTGTTCTGAGCAAGCTCACTGTTTGGACCCCATAGAAAACACAGTAGAGTAGAAGAGTGCTCTTTTCTCAAAAGCAGAGTGTGTTTCTTGTAAGGCGAGCTAGCGTTTCTTTCCCAGTCCTAAATGGAGTTGAATCACATGCAGTTTCTGGTCCTAAGAGCAAGAGTTGTTTTCTGGTAAGAAGAGTCACTATTGCGCTCCCATTGCCATACACAGTGCAAATAGCACTGGCGTCTGTACCCAGCATGTACAGCGTATTGGACTGAAGAGGATCTACTGTTCTTGTCAGTTTCCTAAGCAGAGTTGAACTAGATATGGCCCGTGTGTAGGAAGCACAGTTCTTTTGTTCTGAGCAAGCACACTGTTCGGACCCCATAGGCAACACAGTAGAGTAGAAGAGGGCTCTTTTCTCAAAAGCAGAGTGTGTTTCTTGTAAGGCAATCTAGCATTTGTTTCCCAGTCTTAATGGAGGTGAATCACATGCAATTTCTGGTCATACGAGCAAGAGTTGTTTTCTGGTAAGAAGAGTCACTATTGTGCTCCCATTGTCACACACAGGGCAAATAGCACTGGCGTCTCTTCCCAGCATGTACAGTCTTTTGGACTGAAGAGGTTCTACTGTTCTTGTCAGTTTCCTAAGCAAATTGAACAAGATATGGCCCGTGTGTGTAGGAAGCACAGTTCATTTGTTCTGAGCAAGCTCACATTTCGAACCCATAGGAAACACAGTAGAGTAGAAGAGTGCATTTTTCTCATAAGCAGAGTGTGTTTCTTGTAAGGCGAGCTAGCGTTTGTTTCCCAGTCCTAAATGGAGATGAAATACACATGCAGTTTCTGGTCCTACAAGCAAGAGTTGTTTTCTGGTTAGAAGAGTCACTATTGCGCTCCCTTTGCCATACACAATGCAAAAAGCCCTCGCGTCTGTTCCCAGCAAGTACAGTGTATTGGACTGAAGAGGAGCTACTGTTCTTGTCAGTTTCCTAAGCAGAGTTGAACTAGATATGGCCCATGTGTGTAGGAAGCTCAGTTCTTTGTACTCAGCAACCTCACTGTTCTGGCCCTATAGGAAACACAGTAGAGTAGAAGAGTGCTCTTTCCTCAAAAACAGAGTGTGTTTTTTGTAAGGCGAGCTAGCCTTTGTTTCGCAGTCCTAAATGGAGTTGAATCACATGCAGTTTCCGTTCCTACGAGCAAGAGTTTTTTTCTGGTAAGGAAAGTCACTATTGCGCTCCCATTGCCATACTCAGTGCAAATAGCACTCGCGTCTGTTCCCAGCAAGTACAGTGTATTGGACTGAAGAGGAGCTACTGTTCTTGTCAGTTTCCTAAGCAGAATTGAACTAGATATGGCCCGTGTGTAGAAAGCACAGTTCTTTTGTTCTGAGCAAGCTCACTGTTCGGACCCCATAGGAAACACAGTAGAGTAGAAGAGTGCATTTTTCTCAAAAGCAGAGTGTGTTTCTTGTAAGGCCAGCTAGCGTTTGTTTCCCAGTCCTAAATGGAGTTGAAATACACATGCAGTTTCTGGTCCTACGAGCAAGAGTTGGTTTCTGGTAAGAAGAGTCACTATTGTGCTCCCTTTGCCATACACAGTGCAAATAGCCCTCGCGTCTGTTCCCAGCAAGTACAGTGTATTGGACTGAAGAGGAGCTACTGTTCTTGTCAGTTTCCTAAGCAGAGTTGAACTAGATATGGCCCATGTGTGTAGGAAGCACAGTTCTTTTGTACTCAGCAAGCTCACTGTTCTGGCCCTATAGGAAACACAGTAGAGTAGAAGAGTGCTCTTTCCTCAAAAGCAGAGTGTGTTTTTTGTAAGGCGAGCTAGCGTTTGTTTCGCAGTCCTAAATGGATTTGAATCACATGCAGTTTCTGGTCCTACGAGCAATAGTTGTTTTCTGGTAAGGAAAGTCACTATTGTGCTCCCTTTGCCATACACAGTGCAAATAGCACTCGCGTCTGTTCCTAGAAAGTACAGTGTATTGGACTGAAGAGGAGCTACCGTTCTTGTCAGTTTCCTAAGCAGAATTGAACTAGATATGGCCCGTGTGTGTAGGAAGCACAGTTCTTTTGTTCTGAGCAAGCTCACTGTTTGGACCCCATAGAAAACACAGTAGAGTAGAAGAGTGCTCTTTTCTCAAAAGCAGAGTGTGTTTCTTGTAAGGCGAGCTAGCATTTGTTTCCCAGTCCTAAATGGAGTTGAATCACATGCAGTTTCTGGTCCTAAGAGCAAGAGTTGTTTTCTGGTAAGAAGAGTCACTATTGCGCTCCCATTGCCATACACAGTGCAAATAGCACTGGCGTCTGTACCCAGCATGTACAGCGTATTGGACTGAAGAGGATCTACTGTTCTTGTTAGTTTCCTAAGCAGAATTGAACTAGATATGGCCCGTGTGTGTAGGAAGCACAGTTCTTTTGTTCTGAGCAAGCTCACTGTTCTGGCCCTATAGGAAACATAGTAGAGTAGAAGAGTGCGCTTTTCTCAAAAGCAGAGTGTGTCTTGTAAGGCGAGCTAGCGTTTGTTTCCCAGTCCTAAATGGAGTTGAATCACATGCAATTTCTGGTCCTACGAGGAAGAGTTTTTTCTGGTAATAAGAGTCACTATTGCGCTCCCATTGTCATACTCAGGGCAAATAGCACTCGCCTCTGTTCCCAGCATGTACAGTGTATTGGAGTAAAGAGGATCTACTGTTCTTGTCAGGTTCCTAAGCAGAGTTGAACTAGGTATGGCCCATGTGTGTAGGAAGCACAGTTCTTTTGTACTCAGCAAGCTCACGGTTCTGGCCCTATAGGAAACACAGTAGAGTAGAAGAGTGCTCTTTCCTCCAAAGCAGAGTGTGCTTCTGGTAAGGCGAGCTAGAGTTTGTTTCCCAGTCCTAAATGGAGTTGAGTCACATGCAGTTTTTGGTCCTACGAGCAAGAGTTGTTTTCTGGTAAGAAGAGTCACTATTTTGCTCCCATTGTCATACACAGTGCAAATAGCCCTCGCGTCTGTTCCCAGCAAGTACAGTGTATTGGACTGAAGAGGTGCTACTGTTTTTGTCAGTTTCCTAAGCAGAGTTGAACTAGATATGACCTGTGTGTGTAGGAAGCACAGTTCTTTTGTTCTGAGCAAGCTCACTGTTTGGACCCCACAGGAAACACAGTAGCGTAGATGTGTGCCCTATTCTCAAAAGCAGAGCGTGTTTCTTGTAAGGCGAGCTAGTGTTTGTTTCCCAGTCCTAAGTGGATTGAATCAAATGCAGTTTCTGGTCCTACGAGCAAGAGTTGTTTTCTTGTAAGAAGAGTCACTATTGTGCTCCCATTGCCATACACAGTGCAAATAGCACTCGCGTCTGTTCCCAGTAAGTACAGTGTATTGGACTGAAGAGGAGATACTGTTCTTGTCAGTTTCCTAAGCAGACTTGAACTAGATATGGCCCGTGTGTGTAGGAAGCAAAGTTCTTTTGTTCTGAGCAAGCTCAGATTTCGAACCTCATAGGAAACACAGTAGAGTAGAAGAGTGCTCTTTTCTCAAAAGCAGAGTGTGTTTCTTTTAAGGCGAGCTAGCGTTTGTTTCCCAGTCCTAAATGGAGATGAAATACACATGCAGTTTCTGGTCCTACGAGCAAGAGTTGTTTTCTGGTTAGAAGAGTCACTATTGCGCTCCCTTTGACATAGACAATGCAAAAAGCCCTCGCGTCTGTTCCCCGCAAGTACAGTGTATTGGACTGAAGAGGAGCTACAGTTCTTGTCTGTTTCCTAAGCAGAGTTGAACTAGATATGGCCCATGTGTGTAGGAAGCTCAGTTCTTTGTACTCAGCAAACTCACTGTTCTGGCCCTATAGGAAACACAGTAGAGTAGAAGAGTGCTCTTTCCTCAAAAACAGAGTGTGTTTTTTGTAAGGCGAGCTAGCCTTTGTTTCGCAGTCCTAAATGGAGTTGAATCACATGCAGTTTCCGTTCCTACGAGCAAGAGTTTTTTTCTGGTAAGGAAAGTCACTATTGCGCTCCCATTGCCATACTCAGTGCAAATAGCACTCGCGTCTGTTCCCAGCAAGTACAGTGTATTGGACTGAAGAGGAGCTACTGTTCTTGTCAGTTTCCTAAGCAGAATTGAACTAGATATGGCCCGTGTGAAGGAAGCACAGTTCTTTTGTTCTGAGCAAGCTCACTGTTCGGACCCCATAGGAAACACAGTAGAGTAGAAGAATGCATTTTTCTCAAAAGCAGAGTGTGTTTCTTGTAAGGCCAGCTAGCGTTTGTTTCCCAGTCCTAAATGGAGTTGAAATACACATGCAGTTTCTGGTCCTACGAGCAAGAGTTGGTTTCTGGTAAGAAGAGTCACTATTGTGCTCCCTTTGCCATACACAGTGCAAATAGCCCTCGCGTCTGTTCCCAGCAAGTACAGTGTATTGGACTGAAGAGGAGCTACTGTTCTTGTCAGTTTCCTAAGCAGAGTTGAACTAGATATGGCCCATGTGTGTAGGAAGCACAGTTCTTTTGTACTCAGCAAGCTCACTGTTCTGGCCCTATAGGAAACACAGTAGAGTAGAAGAGTGCTCTTTCCTCAAAAGCAGAGTGTGTTTTTTGTAAGGCGAGCTAGCGTTTGTTTCGCAGTCCTAAATGGATTTGAATCACATGCAGTTTCTGGTCCTACGAGCAATAGTTGTTTTCTGGTAAGGAAAGTCACTATTGTGCTCCCTTTGCCATACACAGTACAAATAGCACTCGCGTCTGTTCCTAGAAAGTACAGTGTATTGGACTGAAGAGGAGCTACCGTTCTTGTCAGTTTCCTAAGCAGAATTGAACTAGATATGGCCCGTGTGTGTAGGAAGCACAGTTCTTTTGTTCTGAGCAAGCTCACTGTTTGGACCCCATAGAAAACACAGTAGAGTAGAAGAGTGCTCTTTTCTCAAAAGCAGAGTGTGTTTCTTGTAAGGCGAGCTAGCATTTGTTTCCCAGTCCTAAATGGAGTTGAATCACATGCAGTTTCTGGTCCTAAGAGCAAGAGTTGTTTTCTGGTAAGAAGAGTCACTATTGCGCTCCCATTGCCATACACAGTGCAAATAGCACTGGCGTCTGTACCCAGCATGTACAGCGTATTGGACTGAAGAGGATCTACTGTTCTTGTCAGTTTCCTAAGCAGAGTTGAACTAGATATGGCCCGTGTGTGTAGGAAGCACAGTTCTTTTGTTCTCAGCAAGCTCACTGTTCGGACCCAATAGGAAACACAGTAGAGTAGAAGAGTGCTCTTTCCTCCAAAGCAGAGTGTGCTTCTTGTAAGGCGAGCTAGAGTTTGTTTCCCAGTCCTAAATGGAGTTGAATCACATGCAGTTTCTGGTCCTACGAGCAAGAGTTGTTTTCTGGTAAGAAGAGTCAGTATTTTGCTCCCATTGTCATACTCAGTGCAAATAGCCCTCGCGTCTGTTCCCAGCAAGTACAGTGTATTGGACTGAAGGGGAGCTACTGTTTTTGTCAGTTTCCTAAGCAGAGTTGAACTAGATATGACCTGTGTGTGTAGGAAGCACAGTTCTTTTGTTCTGAGCAAGCTCACTGTTTGGACTCCATAGGAAACACAGTAGAGTAGATGTGTGCCCTATTCTCAAAAGCAGAGCGTGTTTCTTGTAAGGCGAGCTAGTGTTTGTTTCCCAGTCCTAAGTGGATTGAATCAAATGCAGTTTCTGGTCCTACGAGCAAGAGTTTTTTCTGGTAATAAGAGTCACTATTGCGCTCCCATTGTCATACTCAGGGCAAATAGCACTGGCCTCTGTTCCCAGCATGTACAGTGTATTGGACTAAAGAGGATCTACTGTTTTTGTCAGGTTCCTAAGCCGAGTTGAACTAGATATGGCCCATGTGTGTAGTAAGCACAGTTCTTTTGTACTCAGCAAGCTCACTGTTCTTGCACTATAGGAAACACAGTAGATTAGAAGAGTGCTCTTTCCTCCAAAGCAGAGTGTATTTCTTGTAAGGCCAGCTAGAGTTTGTTTCCCAGTCCTAAATGGAGTTGAATCACATGCAGTTTCCGTTCCTATGAGCAAGAGTTGTTTTCTGGTAAGGAAAGTCACTATTCTGCTCCCATTGCCAAACACAGTGCAAATAGCACTCGCGTCAATTCCCAGCAAGTACAGTGTATTGGACTGAAGAGGAGCTACTGTTATTGTCAGTTTCCTAAGCAAATTTGAACTATATATGGCCCGTGTGTGTAGGAAGCACAGTTCTTTTGTTCTGAGCAAGCTCACTGTTTGGACCCCATAGGAAACACAGTAGAGTAGAAGAGTGCTCTTTTCTCAAAAGCAGAGTGTGTTTCTTGTAAGGCGAGCAAGCATTTGCTTCCTAATCCTAAATGGAGTTGAATCACATCCAGTTTCTGTTCCTACGAGCAAGAGTTGTTTTCTGGTAAGAAGAGTCACTATTGCTCTCCCTTTGCCATACACAGTGCAAAAAGCCCTCGCGTCTGTTCCCAGCAAGTACAGTGTATTGGACTGAAGAGGAGCTACTGTTCTTGTCAGTTTCCTAAACAGAGTTGAACTACATAAGGCCCATGTGTGTAGGAAGCACAGTTCTTTTGTACTCAGCAAGCTCACTGTTCTGGCCCTATATGAAACACAGTAGAGTAGAAGAGTGCTCTTTCCTCAAAAGCAGAGTGTGTTTTTTGTAAGGCGAGCTAGCGTTTGTTTCGCAGTCCTAAATGGAGTTGAATCGCATGCAGTTTGCGTTCCTACGAACAAGAGTTGTTTTCTGGTAAGGAAAGTCACTTTTGCGCTCCCATTGCCATACACAGTGCAATTAGCACTCGCGTCTGTTCCCAGCAAGTACAGTGTATTGGACTGAAGAGGAGCTACTGTTCTTGTCAGTTTCCTAAGCAGAATTGAACTAGATATGGCCTGTGTGTGTAGGAAGCACAGTTCTTTTGTTCTGAGCAAGCTCACTGTTTGGACCCCATAAGAAACACAGTAGAGTAGAAGAGTGCTCTTTTCTCAAAAGCAGAGTGTGTTTCTTGTATGGCGAGCTAGCGTTTGCTTCCCAGTCCTAAATGGAGTTGAATCACATGCAGTTTCTGGTCCTACGAGCAAGAGTTGTTTTCTGGTAAGAAGAGTCACTATTGTGCTCCCATTGCCATACACAGTGCAAATAGCACTGGCGTCTGTACCCAGCATGTACAGTGTATTGGACTGAAGAGAATCTACTGTTCTTGTTAGTTTCCTAAGCAGAATTGAACTAGATATGGCCCGTGTGTGTAGGAAGCACAGTTCTTTTGTTCTGAGCAAGCTCACTGTTTGGACCCCACAGGAAACACAGTAGCGTAGATGTGTGCCCTATTCTCAAAAGCAGAGCGTGTTTCTTGTAAGGCGAGCTAGTGTTTGTTTCCCAGTCCTAAGTGGATTGAATCAAATGCAGTTTCTGGTCCTACGAGCAAGAGTTGTTTTCTTGTAAGAAGAGTCACTATTGTGCTCCCATTGCCATACACAGTGCAAATAGCACTCGCGTCTGTTCCCAGTAAGTACAGTGTATTGGACTGAAGAGGAGCTACTGTTCTTGTCAGTTTCCTAAGCAGACTTGAACTAGATATGGCCCGTGTGTGTAGGAAGCAAAGTTCTTTTGTTCTGAGCAAGCTCAGATTTCGAACCTCATAGGAAACACAGTAGAGTAGAAGAGTGCTCTTTTCTCAAAAGCAGAGTGTGTTTCTTGTAAGGCGAGCTAGCGTTTGTTTCCCAGTCCTAAATTGAGTTGAATCACTTGCAGTTTCTGGTCCTACGAGCAAGAGTTTTTTCTGGTAATAAGAGTCACTATTGCGCTCCCATTGTCATACTCAGGGCAAATAGCACTGGCCTCTGTTCCCAGCAAGTACAGTGTATTGGACTGTAGAGGAGCTACTGTTCTTGTCAGTTTCCTAAGCAGAGTTGAACTAGATATGGCCTGTGTGTGTAGGAAGCACAGTTCTTTTGTTCTCAGCAAGCTCACTGTTTGGACCCCATAGAAAACACAGTAGAGTAGAAGAGTTCTTTTTTTCTCAAAAGCAGAGTGTGTTTCTTGTAAGGTGAGCTAGCGTTTGTTTCCCAGTCCTAAATGGAGTTGAAATACACATGCAGTTTCTGGTCCTACGAGAAGAGTTGTTTTCTGGTTAGAAGAGTCACTATTGCGCTCCCTTTGCCATACACAATGCAAATAGCCCTCGCGTCTGTTCCCAGCAATTACAGTGTATTGGACTGAAGAGGAGCTACTGTTCTTGTCAGTTTCCTAAGCAGAGTTGAACTAGACATGGCCCATGTGTGTAGGAAGCTCAGTTCTTTTGTACTCAGCAAGCTCACTGTTCTGGCCCTATAGGAAACACAGTAGAGTAGAAGAGTGCTCTTTCCTCAAAAACAGAGTGTGTTTTTTGTAAGGCGAGCTAGCCTTTGTTTCCCAGTCCTAAATGGAGTTGAATCACATGCAGTTTCCGTTCCTACGAGCAACAGTTTTTTTCCTGTAAGGAAAGTCACTATTGCGCTCCCATTGCCATACACAGTGCAAATAGCACTAGCGTCTGTACACAGCATGTACAGTGTATTGGACTGAAGAGGATCTGCTGTTCTTGTCAGTTTCCTAAGCAGAATTGAACTAGATATGGCCCGTGTGTGTAGGAAGCACAGTTCTTTTGTTCTGAGCAAGCTCACTGTTCTGGCCCTATAGGAAACACAGTAGAGTAGAAGAGTTCTCTTTTCTCAAAAGCAGAGTGTGTTTCTTGGAAGTCGAGCTAGCGTTTGTTTCCAGTCCTAAATGGAGTTGAATCACATGCAGTTTCTGGTCCTAGGAGCAAGAGTTTTTTCTGGTAATAAGAGTCACTATTGCGCTCCCATTGTCATTCTCAGAGCAAATAGCAATGGACTCTGTTCCCAGCATGTACAGTGTATTGGACTGAAGAGGATCTACTGTTCTTGTCAGGTTCCTAAGCAGAGTTGAACTCGATATGGCCCATGTGTGTAGGAAGCACAGTTCTTTTGTACTCAGCAAGCTCACTGTTCTGGCCCTATAGGAAACACAGTAGAGTAGAAGAGTGCTCTTTCCTCAAAAGCAGAGTGTGTTTCTTGTAAGGCGAGCTAGAGTTTGTTTCGCAGTCCTAAATGGAGTTGAATCACATGCAGTTTCCGTTCGTACGAGCAAGAGTTGTTTTCTGGTAAGGAAAGTCACTATTGCGCTCCCATTGACATACACAGTGCAAATAGCACTCGCGTCTGTTCCCAGCAAGTACAGTGTATTGGACTGAAGAGGAGCTACTGTTCTTGTCAGTTTCCTAAGCAGAATTGAACTAGATATGCCCTTGTGTGTACTAAGCACATTTCTTTTGTTCTGAGCAAGCTCACTGTTTGGACCCCATAAGAAACACAGTAGAGTAGAAGAGTGCTCTTTTCTCAAAAGCAGAGTGTGTTTCTTGTATGGCGAGCTAGCGTTTGCTTCCCAGTCCTAAATGGAGTTGAATCACATGCAGTTTCTGGTCCTACGAGCAAGAGTTGTTTTCTGGTAAGAAGAGTCACTATTGCGCTCTCATTGCCATACACAGTGCAAATAGCACTGGCCTCTGTTCCCAGCATGTACAGTGTATTGGACTAAAGAGGATCTACTGTTCTTGTCAGGTTCCTAAGCAGAGTTGAACTAGGTATGGCCCATGTGTGTAGGAAGCACAGTTCTTTTGTACTCAGCAAGCTCCCTGTTCTGGCCCTATAGGAAACACAGTAGAGTAGAAGAGTGCTCTTTCCTCCAAAGCAGAGTGTGCTTCTTGTAAGGCGAGCTAGAGTTTGTTTCCCAGACCTAAATGCTGTTGAATCACATGCAGTTTCTGGTCCTACGAGCAAGAGTTGTTTTCTGTTAAGAAGAGTCACTATTTTGCTCCCATTGTCATACACAGTGCAAATAGCCCTCGCATCTGTTCCCAGCAAGTACAGTGTATTGGACTGAAGAGGAGCTACTGTTTTTGTCAGTTTCCTAAGCAGAGTTGAACTAGATATGACCTGTGTGTGTAGGAAGCACAGTTCTTTTGTTCTGAGCAAGCTCACTGTTTGGACCGCATAGGAAACACAGTAGAGTAGATGTGTGCCCTATTCTCAAAAGCAGAGCGTGTTTCTTGTAAGGCGAGCTAGTGTTTGTTTCCCAGTCCTAAGTGGATTGAATCAAATGCAGTTTCTGGTCCTACGAGCAAGAGTTGTTTTCTTGTAAGAAGAGTCACTATTGTGCTCCCATTGCCATACACAGTGCAAATAGCACTCGCGTCTGTTCCCAGTAAGTACAGTGTATTGGACTGAAGAGGAGCTACTGTTCTTGTCAGTTTCCTAAGCAGACTTGAACTAGATATGGCCCGTGTGTGTAGGAAGCACAGTTCTTTTGTTCTGAGCAAGCTCACATTTCGAACCTCATAGGAAACACAGTAGAGTAGAAGAGTGCTCTTTTCTCAAAAGCAGAGTGTGTTTCTTGTAAGGCGAGCTAGCGTTTGTTTCCCAATCCTAAATGGAGTTGAATCACATGCAGTTTCTGGTCCTAGGAGAGAGAGTTTTTTCTGGTAATAAGAGTCACTATTGCGCTCCCATTGTCATACTCAGGGCAAATAGCACTGGCCTCTGTTCCCAGCATGTACAGTGTATTGGACTAAAGAGGATCTACTGTTCTTGTCAGGTTCCTAAGCCGAGTTGAACTAGATATGGCCCATGTGTGTAGTAAGCACAGTTCTTTTGTACTCAGCAAGCTCACTGTTCTTGCACTATAGGAAACACAGTAGATTAGAAGAGTGCTCTTTCCTCCAAAGCAGAGTGTATTTCTTGTAAGGCGAGCTAGCGTTTGTTTCCCAGTCCTAAATGGAGTTGAATCACATGCAGTTTCCGTTCCTATGAGCAAGAGTTGTTTTCTGGTAAGGAAAGTCACTATTCTGCTCCCATTGCCAAACACAGTGCAAATAGCACTCGCGTCAGTTCCCAGCAAGTACAGTGTATTGGACTGAAGAGGAGCTACTGTTATTGTCAGTTTCCTAAGCAAATTTGAACTATATATGGCCCGTGTGTGTAGGAAGCACAGTTCTTTTGTTCTGAGCAAGCTCACTGTTTGGATCCCATAGGAAACACAGTAGAGTAGAAGAGTGCTCTTTTCTCAAAAGCAGAGTGTGTTTCTTGTAAGGCGAGCAAGCATTTGCTTCCCAATCCTAAATGGAGTTGAATCACATCCAGGTTCTGTTCCTACGAGCAAGAGTTTTTTTCTGGTAAGAGGAGTCACTATTGTTCTCCCTTTGCCATTCACAGTGCAAATAGCCCTCGCGTCTGTTCCCAGCAAGTACAGTGTATTGGACTGAAGAGGAGCTACTGTTCTTGTCAGTTTCCTAAACAGAGTTGAACTACATAAGGCCCATGTGTGTAGGAAGCACAGTTCTTTTGTACTCAGCAAGCTCACTGTTCTGGCCCTATAGGAAACACAGTAGAGTAGAAGAGTGCTCTTTCCTCAAAAGCAGAGTGTGTTTTTTGTAAGGCGAGCTAGCGTTTGTTTCTCAGTCCTAAATGGAGTTGAATCGCATGCAGTTTGCGTTCCTACGAACAAGAGTTGTTTTCTGGTAAGGAAAGTCACTTTTGCGCTCCCATTGCCATACACAGTGCAATTAGCACTCGCGTCTGTTCCCAGCAAGTACAGTGTATTGGACTGAAGAGGAGCTACTGTTCTTGTCAGTTTCCTAAGCAGAATTGAAATAGATATGGCCTGTGTGTGTAGGATGCACAGTTCTTTTGTTCTGAGCAAGCTCACTGTTTGGACCCCATAAGAAACACAGTAGAGTAGAAGAGTGCTCTTTTCTCAAAAGCAGAGTGTGTTTCTTGTATGGCGAGCTAGCGTTTGCTTCCCAGTCCTAAATGGAGTTGAATCACATGCAGTTTCTGGTCCTACGAGCAAGAGTTGTTTTCTGGTAAGAAGAGTCACTATTGTGCTCCCATTGCCATACACAGTGCAAATAGCACTGGCGTCTGTACCCAGCATGTACAGTGTATTGGACTGAAGAGGATCTACTGTTCTTGTTAGTTTCCTAAGCAGAATTGAACTAGATATGGCCCGTGTGTGTAGGAAGCACAGTTCTTTTGTTCTGAGCAAGCTCACTGTTCTGGCCCTATACTAAACACAGTAGAGTAGAAGAGTGCGCTTTTCTCAAAAGCAGAGTGTGTCTTGTAAGGCGAGCTAGCGTTTGTTTCCCAGTCCTAAATGGAGTTGAATCACATGCAGTTTCTGGTCCTACGAGCAAGAGTTTTTTCTGGTAATAAGAGTCACTATTGCGCTCCCATTGTCATACTCAGGGCAAATAGCACTGGCCTCTGTTCCCAGCATGTACAGTGTATTGGACTAAAGAGCATCTACTGTTCTTGTCAGGTTCCTAAGCAGAGTTGAACTAGGTATGGCCCATGTGTGTAGGTAGCACAGTTCTTTTGTACTCAGCAAGCTCACTGTTCTGGCCCTATAGGAAACACAGTAGAGTAGAAGAGTGCTCTTTCCTCCAAAGCAGAGTTTGCTTCTGGTAAGGCGAGCTAGAGTTTGTTTCCCAGTCCTAAATGGAGTTGAGTCACATGCAGTTTTTGGTTCTACGAGCAAGAGTTGTTTTCTGGTAAGAAGAGTCACTATTTTGCTCCCATTGTCATACACAGTGCAAATAGACCTCGCGTCTGTTCCCAGCAAGTACAGTGTATTGGACTGAAGAGGAGCTACTGTTTTTGTCAGTTTCCTAAGCAGAGTTGAACTAGATATGACCTGTGTGTGTAGGAACCACAGTTCTTTTGTTCTGAGCAAGCTCACTGTTTGGACCCCATAGGAAACACAGTAGAGTAGATGTGTGCCCTATTCTCAAAAGCAGAGCGTGTATCTTGTAGGGCGAGCTAGTGTTTGTTTCCCAGTCCTAAGTGGATTGAATCAAATGCAGTTTCTGGTCCTACGAGCAAGAGTTGTTTTCTTGTAAGAAGAGTCACTATTGTGCTCCCATTGCCATTAACAGTGCAAATAGCACTCGCGTCTGTTCCCAGTAAGTACAGTGTATTGGACTGAAGAGGAGATACTGTTCTTGTCAGTTTCCTAAGCAGACTTGAACTAGATATGGCCCGTGTGTGTAGGAAGCAAAGTTCATTTGTTCTGAGCAAGCTCAGATTTCGAACCTCATAGGAAACACAGTAGAGTAGAAGAGTGCTCTTTTCTCAAAAGCAGAGTGTGTTTCTTGTAAGGCGAGCTAGCGTTTGTTTCCCAGTCCTAAATTGAGTTGAATCACTTGCAGTTTCTGGTCCTACGAGCAAGAGTTTTTTCTGGTAATAAGAGTCACTATTGCGCTCCCATTGTCATACTCAGAGCAAATAGCACTGGCCTCTGTTCCCAGCAAGTACAGTGTATTGGACTGTAGAGGAGCTACTGTTCTTGTCAGTTTCCTAAGCAGAGTTGATCTAGATATGGCCTGTGTGTGTAGGAAGCACAGTTCTTTTGTTCTCAGCAAGCTCACTGTTTGGACCCCATAGAAAACACAGTAGAGTAGAAGAGTTCTTTTTTTCTCAAAAGCAGAGTGTGTTTCTTGTAAGGTGAGCTAGCGTTTGTTTCCCAGTCCTAAATGGAGTTGAAATACACATGCAGTTTCTGGTCCTACGAGAAGAGTTGTTTTCTGGTTAGAAGAGTCACTATTGCGCTCCCTTTGCCATACACAATGCAAATAGCCCTCGCGTCTGTTCCCAGCAATTACAGTGTATTGGACTGAAGAGGAGCTACTGTTCTTGTCAGTTTCCTAAGCAGAGTTGAACTAGACATGGCCCATGTGTGTAGGAAGCTCAGTTCTTTTGTACTCAGCAAGCTCACTGTTCTGGCCCTATAGGAAACACAGTAGAGTAGAAGAGTGCTCTTTCCTCAAAAACAGAGTGTGTTTTTTGTAAGGCGAGCTAGCCTTTGTTTCCCAGTCCTAAATGGAGTTGAATCACATGCAGTTTCCGTTCCTACGAGCAACAGTTTTTTTCCTGTAAGGAAAGTCACTATTGCGCTCCCATTGCCATACACAGTGCAAATAGCACTAGCGTCTGTACACAGCGTGTACAGTGTATTGGACTGAAGAGGATCTGCTGTTCTTGTCAGTTTCCTAAGCAGAATTGAACTAGATATGGCCCGTGTGTGTAGGAAGCACAGTTCTTTTGTTCTGAGCAAGCTCACTGTTCTGGCCCTATAGGAAACACAGTAGAGTAGAAGAGTTCTCTTTTCTCAAAAGCAGAGTGTGTTTCTTGTAAGTCGAGCTAGCGTTTGTTTCCAGTCCTAAATGGAGTTGAATCACATGCAGTTTCTGGTCCTAGGAGCAAGAGTTTTTTCTGGTAATAAGAGTCACTATTGCGCTCCCATTGTCATTCTCAGGGCAAATAGCAATGGACTCTGTTCCCAGCATGTACAGTGTATTGGACTGAAGAGGATCTACTGTTCTTGTCAGGTTCCTAAGCAGAGTTGAACTAGATATGGCCCATGTGTAGGAAGCACAGTTCTTTTGTACTCAGCAAGCTCACTGTTCTGGCCCTATAGGAAACACAGTAGAGTAGAAGAGTGCTCTTTCCTCAAAAGCAGAGTGTGTTTCTTCTAAGGCGTGCTAGAGTTTGTTTCGCAGTCCTAAATGGAGTTGAATCACATGCAGTTTCCGTTCGTACGAGCAAGAGTTGTTTTCTGGTAAGGAAAGTCACTATTGCGCTCCCATTGACATACACAGTGCAAATAGCACTCGCGTCTGTTCCCAGCAAGTACAGTGTATTGGACTGAAGAGGAGCTACTGTTCTTGTCAGTTTCCTAAGCAAATGTGAACTAGATATGGCCCGTGTGTGTAGGAAGCACAGTTCCTTTGTTCTGAGCAAGCTCACTGTTTGGATCCCATAGGAAACACAGTAGAGTAGAAGAGTGCTCTTTTCTCAAAAGCAGAGTGTGTTTCTTGCAAGGCGAGCTAGCGTTTGTTTACCAGTCCTAAATGGAGGGGAATCACATGCAGTGTCTGGTCATACGAGCAAGAGTTGTTTTCTGGTAAGAAGAGTCACTATTGTGCTCCCATTGTCACACAGAGGGCAAATAACACTGGAGTCTCTTTCCAGCATGTACAGTCTATTGGACTGAAGAGGTTCTACTGTTCTTGTCAGTTTCCTAAGCAGAATTGAACAAGATATGGCCCGTGTGTATAGGAAGCACAGTTCTTTTGTTCTGAGCAAGCTCACATTTCGAACCCCAAGGAAACACAGTAGAGTAGAAGAGTGCATTTTTCTCAAAAGCAGAGTGTGTTTCTTGTAAGGCGAGCTAGCATTTGTTTCCCAGTCCTAAAGGGAGTTGAATCACATGCAGTTTCTGGTCCTACAGCAAGAGTTGTTTTCTGGTAAGAAGAGTCACTATTGTGCTCCCATTGTCATACACCGTACAAATAGCCCTCGCGTCTGTTCCCAGCAAGTACAGTGTATTGGACTGAAGAGGAGCTACTGTTTTTGTCAGTTTCCTAAGCAGAGTTGAACTAGATATGACCTGTGTGTGTAGGAAGCACAGTTCTTTTGTTCTGAGCAAGCTCACTGTTTGGACCCCATAGGAAACACAGTAGAGTAGATGTGTGCCCTATTCTCAAAAGCAGAGCGTGTTTCTTGTAAGGCAAGCTAGCGTTTGTTTCCCAGTCCTAAGTGGATTGAATCAAATGCAGTTTCTGGTCCTACGAGCAAGAGTTGTTTTCTTGTAAGAAGAGTCACTATTGTGCTCCCATTGCCGTACACAGTGCAAATAGCACTCGCGTCTGTTCCCAGTAAGTACAGTGTATTGGACTGAAGAGGAGCTACTGTTCTTGTTAGTTTTCTAAGCAGACTTGAACTAGATATGGCCCGTGTTGTAGGAAGCACAGTTCATTTGTTCTGAGCAAGCTCACTGTTCGGACCCGATAGGAAACACAGTAGAGTAGAAGTGTGCATTTTTCTCAAAAGCAGAGTGTGTTTCTTGTAAGGCCAGCTAGCGTTTGTTTCCCAGTCCTAAATGGAGTTGAATCACATGCAGTTTCTGTTCATATGAGCAAGAGTTGTTTTCTGGTAATAAGAGTCACTATTGTGCTCCCATTGTCAGACACAGGGCAAATAGCACTGGCGTCTCTTCCCAGCATGTACAGTCTATTGGACTGAAGAGGTTCTACTGTTCTTGTCAGTTTCCTAAGCAGAATTGAACAAGATATGGCCCGTGTGTGTAGGAAGCACAGTTCTTTTGTTCTGAGCAAGCTCACATTTCGCACCCCATAGGAAACACAGTAGAGTAGAAGAGTGCTTTTTTCTCATAAGCAGAGTATGTTTCTTGTAAGGCGAGCTAGCGTTTGTTTCCCAGTCCTAAATGGAGATGAAATAGACATGCAGTTTCTGGTCCTACGAGCAAGAGTTGTTTTCTGGTAAGAAGAGTCACTATTGCGCTCCCTTTGCCATACACAGTGCAAAAAGCCCTCGCGTCTGTTCCCAGCAAGTACAGTGTATTGGACTGAAGAGGAGCTACTGTTCTTGTCAGTTTCCTAAGCAGAGTCGAACTATATATGGCCCGTGTGTGGAGGAAGCACAGTTCTTTTGTTCTCAGCAAGCTCACTGTTCGGACCCCATAGAAAACACAGTCGAGTAGAAGAGTGCTCTTTTCTCAAAAGCAGAGTGTGTTTCTTGTAAGGCGAGCTAGCGTTTGTTTCCCAGTCCTAAATGGAGTTGAAATGCACATGCAGTTTCTGGTCCTACGAGCAAGAGTTGTTTTCTGGTTAGAAGAGTCACTATTGCGCTCCCTTTGCCATACACAATGCAAAAAGCCCTCGCGTCTGTTCCCAGCAAGTACAGTGTATTGGACTGAAGAGGAGCTACTGTTCTTGTCAGTTTCCTAAGCAGAGTTGAACTAGATGTGGCCCATGTGTGTAGGAAGCTCAGTTCTTTGTACTCAGCAAGCTCACTCTTCTGGCCCTATAGGAAACACAGTAGAGTAGAAGAGTGCTCTTTCCTCAAAAACAGAGCGTGTTTTTTGTAAGGCGAGCTAGCCTTTGTTTCGCAGTCCTAAATGGAGTTGAATCACATGCAGTTTCCATTCCTACGAGCAAGAGTTTTTTTCTGGTAAGGAAAGTCACTATTGTGCTCCCATTGCCATACTCAGTGCAAATAGCACTCGCGTCTGTTCCCAGCAAGTACAGTGTATTGGACTGAAGAGGAGCTACTGTTCTTGTCAGTTTCCTAAGCAGAATTGAACTAGATATGGCCCGTGTGTAGGAAGCACAGTTCTTTTGTTCTGAGCAAGCTCACTGTTCGGACCCCATAGGAAACACAGTAGAGTAGAAGAGTGCATTTTTCTCAAAAGCAGAGTGTGTTTCTTGTAAGGCCAGCTAGCGTTTGTTTCCCAGTCCTAAATGGAGTTGAAATACACATGCAGTTTCTGGTCCTACGAGCAAGAGTTGTTTTCTGGTAAGAAGAGTCACTATTGCGCTCCCATTGTCACACACAGGGCAAATAGCACTGGCGTCTCTTCCCAGCATGTGCAGTCTATTGGACTGAAGAGGTTCTACTGTTCTTGTCAGTTTCCTAAGCAGAATTGAACAAGATATGGCCCGTGTGTGTAGGAAGCACAGTTCTTTTGTTCTGAGCAAGCTCATATTTCGAACCCCATAAGAAACACAGTAGAGTAGAAGAGTGCATTTTTCTCAAAAGCAGAGTGTGTTTCTTGTAAGGCGAGCTAGCGTTTGTTTCCCAGTCCTAAATGGAGTTGAATCACATGCAGTTTCTGGTCCTAAGAGCAAGAGTTGTTTTCTTGTAAGAAGAGTCACTATTGTGCTCCCATTGCCGTACACAGTGCAAATAGCACTCGCGTCTGTTCCCAGTAAGTACAGTGTATTGGACTGAAGAGGAGCTACTGTTCTTGTTAGTTTTCTAAGCAGACTTGAACTAGATATGGCCCGTGTTGTAGGAAGCACAGTTCATTTGTTCTGAGCAAGCTCACTGTTCGGACCCGATAGGAAACACAGTAGAGTAGAAGTGAGCATTTTTCTCAAAAGCAGAGTGTGTTTCTTGTAAGGCCAGCTAGCGTTTGTTTCCCAGTCCTAAATGGAGTTGAATCACATGCAGTTTCTGTTCATATGAGCAAGAGTTGTTTTCTGGTAAGAAGAGTCACTATTGTGCTCCCATTGTCACACACAGGGCAAATAGCACTGGCGTCTCTTCCCAGCATGTACAGTCTATTGGACTGAAGAGGTTCTACTGTTCTTGTCAGTTTCCTAAGCAGAATTGAACAAGATATGGCCCGTGTGTGTAGGAAGCACAGTTCTTTTGTTCTGAGCAAGCTCACATTTCGCACCCCATAGGAAACACAGTAGAGTAGAAGAGTGCATTTTTCTCATAAGCAGAGTATGTTTCTTGTAAGGCGAGCTAGCGTTTGTTTCCCAGTCCTAAATGGAGATGAAATAGACATGCAGTTTCTGGTCCTACGAGCAAGAGTTGTTTTCTGGTAAGAAGAGTCACTATTGCGCTCCCTTTGCCATACACAGTGCAAAAAGCCCTCGCGTCTGTTCCCAGCAAGTACAGTGTATTGGACTGAAGAGGAGCTACTGTTCTTGTCAGTTTCCTAAGCAGAGTCGAACTATATATGGCCCGTGTGTGGAGGAAGCACAGTTCTTTTGTTCTCAGCAAGCTCACTGTTCGGACCCCATAGAAAACACAGTCGAGTAGAAGAGTGCTCTTTTCTCAAAAGCAGAGTGTGTTTCTTGTAAGGCGAGCTAGCGTTTGTTTCCCAGTCCTAAATGGAGTTGAAATGCACATGCAGTTTCTGGTCCTACGAGCAAGAGTTGTTTTCTGGTTAGAAGAGTCACTATTGCGCTCCCTTTGCCATACACAATGCAAAAAGCCCTCGCGTCTGTTCCCAGCAAGTACAGTGTATTGGACTGAAGAGGAGCTACTGTTCTTGTCAGTTTCCTAAGCAGAGTTGAACTAGATGTGGCCCATGTGTGTAGGAAGCTCAGTTCTTTGTACTCAGCAAGCTCACTCTTCTGGCCCTATAGGAAACACAGTAGAGTAGAAGAGTGCTCTTTCCTCAAAAACAGAGCGTGTTTTTTGTAAGGCGAGCTAGCCTTTGTTTCGCAGTCCTAAATGGAGTTGAATCACATGCAGTTTCCATTCCTACGAGCAAGAGTTTTTTTCTGGTAAGGAAAGTCACTACTGCGCTCCCATTGCCATACTCAGTGCAAATAGCACTCGCGTCTGTTCCCAGCAAGTACAGTGTATTGGACTGAAGAGGAGCTACTGTTCTTGTCAGTTTCCTAAGCAGAATTGAACTAGATATGGTCCATGTGTGTAGGAAGCACAGTTCTTTTGTACTCAGCAAGCTCACTGTTCGGACCCCATAGGAAACACAGTAGAGTAGAAGAGTGCTCTTTCCTCAAAAGCAGAGTGTGTTTTTTGTAAGGCGAGCTAGCATTTGTTTTGCAGTCCTAAATGGATTTGAATCACATGCAGTTTCCGTTCCTATGAGCAATAGTTGTTTTCTGGTAAGGAAAGGCACTATTGCGCTCCCTTTGCAATACACAGTGCAAATAGCACTCACGTCTGTCCCCAGCAAGTACAGTGTATTGGACTGAAGAGGATCTACTATTCTTGTCAGTTTCCTAAGCAGAGTTGAACTAGATATGGCCCATGTGTGTAGGAAGCACAGTTCTTTTGTTCTGAGCAGGCTCACTGTTTGGATCCCAAAGGAAACACAGTAGAGTAGAAGAGGGCTCTTTTCTCAAAAGCAGAGTGTGTTTCTTGTAAGGCGAGCTAGCGTTTGTTTACCAGTCCTAAATGGAGTTGAATCACATGCAGTGTCTGGTCCTACGAGCAAGAGTTGTTTTCTGGTAAGAAGAGTCACTATTGCGCTCCCATTGTCACACACAGGGCAAATAGCCCTGGCGTCTCTTTCCAGCATGTACAGTCTATTGGACTGAAGAGGTTCTACTGTTCTTGTCAGTTTCCTAAGCAGAATTGAACAAGATATGGCCCGTGTGTGTAGGAAGCACAGTTCTTTTGTTCTGAACAAGCTCACCTTTCGAACCCCATAGGAAACACAGTAGAGTAGAAGAGTGCATTTTTCTCAAAAGCAGAGTGTGTTTCTTGTAAGGCGAGCTAGCATTTGTTTCCCAGTCCTAAAGGGAGTTGAATCACATGCAGTTTCTGGTCCTACGAGCAAGAGTTGTTTTCTGGTAAGAAGAGTCACTATTGTGCTCCCATTGTCATACACAGTGCAAATAGCCCTCGCGTCTGTTCCCAGCAAGTACAGTGTATTGGACTGAAGAGGAGCTACTGTTTTTGTCAGTTTCCTAAGCAGAGTTGAACTAGATATGACCTGTGTGTGGGAAGCACAGTTTTTTTGTTCTGAGCAAGCTCACTGTTTGGACCCTATAGGAAACACAGTAGAGTAGATGTGTGCCCTATTCTCAAAAGCAGAGCGTGTTTCTTGTAAGGCGAGCTAGTGTTTGTTTCCCAGTCCTAAGTGGATTGAATCAAATGCAGTTTCTGGTCCTAAGAGCAAGAGTTGTTTTCTTGTAAGAAGAGTCACTATTGTGCTCCCATTGCCGTACACAGTGCAAATAGCACTCACGTCTGTTCCCAGTAAGTACAGTGTATTGGACTGAAGAGGAGCTACTGTTTTTGTCAGTTTCCTAAGCAGAGTTGAACTAGATATGACCTGTGTGTGGGAAGCACAGTTATTTTGTTCTGAGCAAGCTCACTGTTCGGACCCCATAGGAAACACAGTCGAGTAGAAGAGTGCTCTTTTCTCAAAAGCAGAGTGTGTTTCTTGTAAGGCGGGCTAGCGTTTGTTTCCCAGTCCTAAATGGAGTTGAAATACACATGCAGTTTCTGGTCCTACGAGCAAGAGTTGTTTTCTGGTTAGAAGAGTCACTATTGCGCTCCCTTTGCCATACACAATGCAAAAAGCCCTCGCGTCTGTTCCCAGCAAGTACAGTGTATTGGACTGAAGAGGAGCTACTGTTCTTGTCAGTTTCCTAAGCAGAGTTGAACTAGATGTGGCCCATGTGTGTAGGAAGCTCAGTTCTTTGTACTCAGCAAGCTCACTCTTCTGGCCCTATAGGAAACACAGTAGAGTAGAAGAGTGCTCTTTCCTCAAAAACAGAGCGTGTTTTTTGTAAGGCGAGCTAGCCTTTGTTTCGCAGTCCTAAATGGAGTTGAATCACATGCAGTTTCCATTCCTACGAGCAAGAGTTTTTTTCTGGTAAGGAAAGTCACTATTGCGCTCCCATTGCCATACTCAGTGCAAATAGCACTCGCGTCTGTTCCCAGCAAGTACAGTGTATTGGACTGAAGAGGAGCTACTGTTCTTGTCAGTTTCCTAAGCAGAATTGAACTAGATATGGCCCGTGTGTAGGAAGCACAGTTCTTTTGTTCTGAGCAAGCTCACTGTTCGGACCCCATAGGAAACACAGTAGAGTAGAAGAGTGCATTTTTCTCAAAAGCAGAGTGTGTTTCTTGTAAGGCCAGCTAGCGTTTGTTTCCCAGTCCTAAATGGAGTTGAAATACACATGCAGTTTCTGGTCCTACGAGCAAGAGTTGTTTTCTGGTAAGAAGAGTCACTATTGCGCTCCCATTGTCACACACAGGGCAAATAGCACTGGCGTCTCTTCCCAGCATGTGCAGTCTATTGGACTGAAGAGGTTCTACTGTTCTTGTCAGTTTCCTAAGCAGAATTGAACAAGATATGGCCCGTGTGTGTAGGAAGCACAGTTCTTTTGTTCTGAGCAAGCTCATATTTCGAACCCCATAAGAAACACAGTAGAGTAGAAGAGTGCATTTTTCTCAAAAGCAGAGTGTGTTTCTTGTAAGGCGAGCTAGCGTTTGTTTCCCAGTCCTAAATGGAGTTGAATCACATGCAGTTTCTGGTCCTAAGAGCAAGAGTTGTTTTCTGGTAAGAAGTGTCACTATTGTGCTCCCATTGTCATACACAGTGCAAAAAGCCCTTGCGTCTGTTCCCAGCAAGTACAGTGTATTGGACTGAAGAGGAGCTACTGTTTTTGTCAGTTTCCTAAGCAGAGTTGAACTAGATATGACCTGTGTGTGTAGGAAGCACAATTCTTTTGTTCTGAGCAAGCTCACTGTTTGGACCCCATAGGAAACACAGTAGAGTAGATGTGTGCCTTATTCTCAAAAGTAGAGCGTGTTTCTTGTAAGGTGAGCTGGCGTTTGTTTCCCAGTCCTAAGTGGATTGAATCATATGCAGTTTCTGGGCCTACGAGCAAGAGTTGTTTTCTTGTAAGAAGAGTCACTATTGTGCTCCCATTGCCATACACAGTGCAAATAGCACTCGCGTCTGTTCCCAGTAAGTACAGTTAATTGGACTGAAGAGGAGCTACTGTTCTCGTCAGTTTCCTAAGCAGAGTTGAACTAGATATGGCCCGTGTGTGTAAGAAGCACAGTTCTTTTGTTCTGAGCAAGCTCACTGTTCGGACCCCATAGGAAACACAGTAGAGTAGATGAGTGCTCTTTTCTCAAAAGCCGAGTGTGTTTAGTGTAAGATGACCTAGCGTTTGCTTCCCAGTCCTAAATGGAGTTGAATCCCATGCAGTTTCTGGTCCTATGAGCAAGAGTTGTTTTCTGGTAAGAAGAGTCACTATTGCGCTCCCATTGCCATACACAGTGCAAATAGCACTCGTGTCTGCTCTCAGCAAGTACAGTGTATTTGATTGAAGAGGAGCTACTGTTCTTGTCAGTTTCCTAAGCAGACTTGAACTAGATATGGCCCGTGTGTGTAGGAAGCACAGTTCATTTGTTCTGAGCAAGCTCACTGTTCGGACCCTATAGGAAACACAGTAGAGTAGAAGAGTGCTCTTTTCTCAAAAGCAGAGTGTGTTTCTTGTAAGGCGAGCTAGCTTTTGTTTCCCAGTCGTAAATGAAGTTGAATCACATGCAGTTTCTGTTCCCACGAGTAGAGTTGTTTTTTGGTGAGAAGAGTCACTATTGCGCTCCCATTGCCATACACAGTGCAAATAGCACTTGCGTCTGTTCCAATCAAGTACAGTGTATTGGACTGAAGAGGAGATACTGTTCTTGTCAGTTTCCTGAGCAGAGTTGAACTAGATATGGCCCGTGTGTATAGGAAGCACAGTTCTTTTGTTCTGTGCAAACTAACTTTCTGGCCCTATAGGAAACACAGTAGAGTAGATGAGTGCTCTTTTCTCAAAAGCAGAGTGTGTTTCTTGTAAGGTGAGATAGCGTTTGTTTCCCAGTCCTAAATGGCGTTGAATCACATGCAGTTTCTGGACATACAAGCAAGAGTTGTTTTCTGGTAGGGAAAGTCACAATTGCGCTCCCATTGTCATACACAGGACAAATAACACTGGCGTCTGTTCCCAGCATGGTCAGTGTATTGGACTGAAGAGGATCTACTGTTCTTGTCAGTTTCCTAAGCACAATTGAACTAGATACGGCCATGTGTGTAGGAAGCACAGTTCTTTTGTTCTGAGCAAGCTCACTGTTCTGGCCCTATAGGAAACACAGTAGAGTAGAAGAGTGCTCTTTTCTCAAAAGCAGAGTGTGTTTCTTGTAAGGCGAGCTAGCGTTTGTTTCCCAGTCCTAAATGGAGTTGAATCACATGCAGTGTCTGGTCCTACGAGCAAGAGTTGTTTTCTGGTAAGAAGAGACACTATTGTGCTCCCATTGTCACACACAGGGCAAATAGCACTGGCGTCTCTTCCCAGCATGTACAGTCTATTGGACTGAAGAGGTTCTACTCTTCTTGTCAGTTTCCTAAGCAGAATTGAACAAGATATGGCCCGTGTGTGTAGGAAGCACAGTTCTTTTGTTCTGAGCAAGCTCACTGTTCGGACCCCATAGGAAACACAGTAGAGTAGAAGAGTGCATTTTTCTCAAAAGCAGAGTGTGTTTCTTGTAAGGCCAGCTAGCGTTTGTTTCCCAGTCCTAAATGGAGTTGAAATACACATGCAGTTTCTGGTCCTACGAGCAAGAGTTGTTTTCTGGTAAGAAGAGTCACTATTGCGCTCCCATTGTCACACACAGGGCAAATAGCACTGGCGTCTCTTCCCAGCATGTGAAGTCTATTGGACTGAAGAGGTTCTACTGTTCTTGTCAGTTTCCTAAGCAGAGTTGAACTAGATATGACCTGTGTGTGTAGGAAGCACAATTCTTTTGTTCTGAGCAAGCTCACTGTTTGGACCCCATAGGAAACACAGTAGAGTAGATGTGTGCCTTATTCTCAAAAGCAGAGCGTGTTTCTTGTAAGGTGAGCTGGCGTTTGTTTCCCAGTCCTAAGTGGATTGAATCATATGCAGTTTCTGGGCCTACGAGCAAGAGTTGTTTTCTTGTAAGAAGAGTCACTATTGTGCTCCCATTGCCGTACACAGTGCAAATAGCACTCGCGTCTGTTCCCAGTAAGTACAGTTAATTGGACTGAAGAGGAGCTACTGTTCTCATCAGTTTCCTAAGCAGAGTTGAACTAGATATGGCCCGTGTGTGTAAGAAGCACAGTTCTTTTGTTCTGAGCAAGCTCACTGTTCGGACCCCATAGGAAACACAGTAGAGTAGATGAGTGCTCTTTTCTCAAAAGCCGAGTGTGTTTAGTGTAAGATGACCTAGCGTTTGCTTCCCAGTCCTAAATGGAGTTGAATCCCATGCAGTTTCTGGTCCTATGAGCAAGAGTTGTTTTCTGGTAAGAAGAGTCACTATTGCGCTCCCATTGCCATACACAGTGCAAATAGCACTCGTGTCTGCTCTCAGCAAGTACAGTGTATTTGATTGAAGAGGAGCTACTGTTCTTGTCAGTTTCCTAAGCAGACTTGAACTAGATATGGCCCGTGTGTGTAGGAAGCACAGTTCATTTGTTCTGAGCAAGCTCACTGTTCGGACCCTATAGGAAACACAGTAGAGTAGAAGAGTGCTCTTTTCTCAAAAGCAGAGTGTGTTTCTTGTAAGGCGAGCTAGCTTTTGTTCCCAGTCGTAAATGAAGTTGAATCACATGCAGTTTCTGTTCCCACGAGTAGAGTTGTTTTTTGTTGAGAAGAGTCACTATTGCGCTCCCATTGCCATACACAGTGCAAATAGCACTTGCGTCTGTTCCAATCAAGTACAGTGTATTGGACTGAAGAGGAGATACTGTTCTTGTCAGTTTCCTGAGCAGAGTTGAACTAGATATGGCCCGTGTGTATAGGAAGCACAGTTCTTTTGTTCTGAGCAAACTAACTTTCTGGCCCTATAGGAAACACAGTAGAGTAGATGAGTGCTCTTTTCTCAAAAGCAGAGTGTGTTTCTTGTAAGGTGAGATAGCGTTTGTTTCCCAGTCCTAAATGGCGTTGAATCACATGCAGTTTCTGGACATACAAGCAAGAGTTGTTTTCTGGTAGGGAAAGTCACAATTGCGCTCCCATTGTCATACACAGGACAAATAACACTGGCGTCTGTTCCCAGCATGGTCAGTGTATTGGACTGAAGAGGATCTACTGTTCTTGTCAGTTTCCTAAGCACAATTGAACTAGATACGGCCATGTGTGTAGGAAGCACAGTTCTTTTGTTCTGAGCAAGCTCACTGTTCTGGCCCTATAGGAAACACAGTAGAGTAGAAGAGTGCTCTTTTCTCAAAAGCAGAGTGTGTTTCTTGTAAGGCAAGATAGCGTTTGCTTCCCAGACCTAAATGGAGTTGAATCACATGCAGTTTCTGGTCCTAAAAGCAAGAATTGTTTTCTTGTAAGAAGAGTCACTATTGTGCTCCCTTTGCCATACACAGTGCAAATAGCACTCGTGTCTGTTCCCAGCAAGTACAGTGTATTGGACTGAAGAGGAGCTACTGTTCTTGTCAGTTTCCTAAGCAGACTTGAACTAGATATGGCCCGTGTGTGTAGGAAGCACAGTTCATTTGTTCTGAGCAAGCTCACTGTTCGGACCCCATAGGAAACACAGTAGAGTAGATGTGTGCCTTACTCTCAAAAGCAGAGCGTGTTTCTTGTAAGGCGAGCTAGCGTTTGTTTCCCAGTCCTAAGTGGATTGAATCAAATGCAGTTTCTGGTCCTACGAGCAAGAGTTGTTTTCTTGTAAGAAGAGTCACTATTGTGCTCCCATTGCCGTACACAGTGAAAATAGCACTCACGTCTGTTCCCAGTAAGTACAGTGTATTGGACTGAAGAGGAGCTACTGTTCTCGTCAGTTTCCTAAGCAGAGTTGAACTAGATATGGCCTGTGTGTGTAAGAAGCACAGTTCTTTTGTTCTGAGCAAGCTCACTGTTCGGACCCCAAAGGAAACACAGTAGAGTAGATGAGTGCTCTTTTCTCAAAAGCCGAGTGTGTTTAGTGTAAGGTGACCTAGCGTTTGCTTCCCAGTCCTAAATGGAGTTGAAATACACATGCAGTTTCTGGTCCTACGAGCAAGAGTTGTTTTCTGGTAAGAAGAGTCACTATTGTGCTCCCTTTGCCATACACAGTGCAAATAGCCCTCGCGTCTGTTCTCAGCAAGTACAGTGTATTGGACTGAAGAGGATCTACTGTTCTTGTCAGTTTCCTAAGCAGAGTTGAACTAGATATGGTCCATGTGTGTAGGAAGCACAGTTCTTTTGTACTCAGCAAGCTCACTGTTCTGGCCCTATAGGAAACACAGTAGAGTAGAAGAGTGCTCTTTCCTCAAAAGCAGAGTGTGTTTTTTGTAAGGCGAGCTAGCATTTGTTTTGCAGTCCTAAATGGATTTGAATCACATGCAGTTTCCGTTCCTATGAGCAATAGTTGTTTTCTGGTAAGGAAAGGCACTATTGCGCTCCCTTTGCAATACACAGTGCAAATAGCACTCACGTCTGTCCCCAGCAAGTACAGTGTATTGGACTGAAGAGGATCTACTATTCTTGTCAGTTTCCTAAGCAGAGTTGAACTAGATATGGCCCATGTGTGTAGGAAGCACAGTTCTTTTGTTCTGAGCAGGCTCACTGTTTGGATCCCAAAGGAAACACAGTAGAGTAGAAGAGGGCTCTTTTCTCAAAAGCGGAGTGTGTTACTTGTAAGGCGAGCTAGCGTTTGTTTACCAGTCCTAAATGGAGTTGAATCACATGCAGTGTCTGGTCCTACGAGCAAGAGTTGTTTTCTGGTAAGAAGAGTCACTATTGCGCTCCCATTGTCACACACAGTGCAAATAGCCCTGGCGTCTCTTTCCAGCATGTACAGTCTATTGGACTGAAGAGGTTCTACTGTTCTTGTCAGTTTCCTAAGCAGAATTGAACAAGATATGGCCCGTGTGTGTAGGAAGCACAGTTCTTTTGTTCTGAACAAGCTCACCTTTCGAACCCCATAGGAAACACAGTAGAGTAGAAGAGTGCATTTTTCTCAAAAGCAGAGTGTGTTTCTTGTAAGGCGAGCTAGCATTTGTTTCCCAGTCCTAAAGGGAGTTGAATCACATGCAGTTTCTGGTCCTACGAGCAAGAGTTGTTTTCTGGTAAGAAGAGTCACTATTGTGCTCCCATTGTCATACACAGTGCAAATAGCCCTCGCGTCTGTTCCCAGCAAGTACAGTGTATTGGACTGAAGAGGAGCTACTGTTTTTGTCAGTTTCCTAAGCAGAGTTGAACTAGATATGACCTGTGTGTGGGAAGCACAGTTATTTTGTTCTGAGCAAGCTCACTGTTTGGACCCTATAGGAAACACAGTAGAGTAGATGTGTGCCCTATTCTCAAAAGCAGAGCGTGTTTCTTGTAAGGCGAGCTAGTGTTTGTTTCCCAGTCCTAAGTGGATTGAATCAAATGCAGTTTCTGGTCCTAAGAGCAAGAGTTGTTTTCTTGTAAGAAGAGTCACTATTGTGCTCCCATTGCCGTACACAGTGCAAATAGCACTCGCGTCTGTTCCCAGTAAGTACAGTGTATTGGACTGAAGAGGAGCTACTGTTCTTGTTAGTTTTCTAAGCAGACTTGAACTGGATATGGCTCGTGTGTGTAGGAAGCACAGTTCATTTGTTCTGAGCAAGCTCACTGTTCGGACCCGATAGGAAACACAGTAGAGAAGAAGAGTGCATTTTTCTCAAAAGCAGAGTGTGTTTCTTGTAAGGCCAGCTAGCGTTTCTTTCCCAGTCCTAAATGGAGTTGAATCCCATGCAGTTTCTGGTCCTACGAGCAAGAGTTGTTTTCTGGTAAGAAGAGTCACTATTGTGCTCCCATTGCCATACACAGTGCAAATAGCACTGGCGACTGTACCCAGCATGTACAGCGTATTGGACTGAAGAGGATCTACTGTTCTTGTCAGTTTCCTAAGCAGAGTTGAACTAGATATGGCCCGTGTGTGTAGGAAGCACAGTTCTTTTTTTCTGAGCAAGCTCAATGTTTGGACCCCATAGGAAACACAGTAGAGTAGAAGAGGGCTCTTTTCTCAAAAGCAGAGTGTGTTTCTTGTAAGGCGAGCTAGGGTTTGTTTCCCAGTCCTAAATGGAGTTGAAATACACATGCAGTTTCTGGTCCTAAGAGCAAGAGTTGTTTTCTGGTTAGAAGAGTCACTATTGCGCTCCCATTGCCATACACATTGCAAAAAGCCCTCGCGTCTGTTCCCAGCAAGTACAGTGTATTGGACTGAAGAGGAGCTACTGTTCTTGTCAGTTTCCTAAGCAGAGTTGAACTAGATATGGCCCATGTGTGTAGGAAGCTCAGTTCTTTGTACTCAGCAAGCTCACTCTTCTGGCCCTATAGGAAACACAGTAGAGTAGAAGAGTGCTCTTTCCTCAAAAACAGAGTGTGTTTTTTGTAAGGCGAGCTAGCCTTTGTTTCGCAGTCCTAAATGGAGTTGAATTACATGCAGTTTCCGTTCCTACGAGCAATAGTTGTTTTCTGGTAAGGAAAGTCACTATTGTGCTCCCTTTGCCATACACAGTGCAAATAGCCCTCGCGTCTGTTCTCAGCAAGTACAGTGTATTGGACTGAAGAGGATCTACTGTTCTTGTCAGTTTCCTAAGCAGAGTTGAACTAGATATGGTCCATGTGTGTATGAAGCACAGTTCTTTTGTACTCAGCAAGCTCACTGTTCTGGCCATATAGGAAACACAGTAGAGTAGAAGAGTGCTCTTTCCTCAAAAGCAGAGTGTGTTTTTTGTAAGGCGAGCTAGCATTTGTTTTGCAGTCCTAAATGGATTTGAATCACATGCAGTTTCCGTTCCTATGAGCAATAGTTGTTTTCTGGTAAGGAAAGGCACTATTGCGCTCCCTTTGCAATACACAGTGCAAATAGCACTCACGTCTGTCCCCAGCAAGTACAGTGTATTGGACTGAAGAGGATCTACTATTCTTGTCAGTTTCCTAAGCAGAGTTGAACTAGATATGGCCCATGTGTGTAGGAAGCACAGTTCTTTTGTTCTGAGCAGGCTCACTGTTCGGACCCCATAGGAAACACAGTAGAGTAGAAGAGGGCTCTTTTCTCAAAAGCAGAGTGTGTTTCTTGTAAGGCAATCTAGCGTTTGTTTCCCAGTCCTAAATGGAGTTGAATCACATGCAGTTTCTGGTCATACGAGCAAGAGTTGTTTTCTGGTAAGAAGAGTCACTATTGTGCTCCCATTGTCACACACAGGGCAAATAGCACTGGCGTCTCTTCCCAGCATGTACAGTCTATTGGACTGAAGAGGTTCTACTGTTCTTGTCAGTTTCCTAAGCAGAATTGAACAAGATATGGCCCGTGTGTGTAGGAAGCACAGTTCTTTTGTTCTGAGCAAGCTATTTCGAACCCCATAGGAAACATAGTAGAGTAGAAGAGTGCATTTTTCTCATAAGCAGAGTGTGTTTCTTGTAAGGCGAGCTAGCGTTTGTTTCCCAGTCCTAAATGGAGATGAAATAGACATGCAGTTTCTGGTCCTACGAGCAAGAGTTGTTTTCTGGTAAGAAGAGTCACTATTGCGCTCCCTTTGCCATACACAGTGCAAATAGCCCTCGCGTCTGTTCCCAGCAAGTACAGTGTATTGGACTGAAGAGGAGCTACTGTTCTTGTCAGTTTCCTAAGCAGAGTTGAACTATATATGGCCCGTGTGTGTAGGAAGCACAGTTCTTTTTTTCTCAGCAAGCTCACTGTTCGGACCCCATAGAAAACACAGTCGAGTAGAAGAGTGCTCTTTTCTCAAAAGCAGAGTGTGTTTCTTGTAAGGCGAGCTAGCGTTTGTTTCCCAGTCCTAAATGGAGTTGAAATACACATGCAGTTTCTGGTCCTACGAGCAAGAGTTGTTTTCTGGTTAGAAGAGTCACTATTGCGCTCCCTTTGCCATACACAGTGCAAAAAGCCCTCGCGTCTCTTCCCAGCAAGTACAGTGTATTGGACTGAAGAGGACATACTGTTCTTGTCAGTTTCCTGAGCAGAGTTGAGCTAGATATGGCCCGTGTGTATAGGAAGCACAGTTCTTTTGTTCTGAGCAAACTAACTTTCTGGCCCTATAGGAAACACAGTAGAGTAGATGAGTGCTCTTTTCTCAAAAGCAGAGTGTGTTTCTTGTAAGGTGAGATAGCGTTTGTTTCCCAGTCCTAAATGGCGTTGAATCACATGCAGTTTCTGGACGTACAAGCAAGAGTTGTTTTCTGGTAAGGAAAGTCACAATTGCGCTCCCATTGTCATACACAGGACAAATAGCTCTGGAGTCTGTTCCCAGCATGGTCAGTGTATTGGACTGAAGAGGATCTACTGTTCTTGTAAGTTTCCTAAGCACAATTGAACTAGATACGGCCATGTGTGTAGGAAGCACAGTTCTTTTGTTCTGAGCAAGCTCACTGTTCTGGCCCTATAGGAAACACAGTAGAGTAGAAGAGTGCTCTTTTCTCAAAAGCAGAGTGTGTTTCTTGTAAGGAAAGATAGCGTTTGCTTCCCAGACCGAAATGGAGTTGAATCACATGCAGTTTCTGGTCCTACAAGCAAGAATTGTTTTCTTGTAAGAAGAGTCACTATTGTGCTCCCTTTGCCATACACAGTGCAAATAGCACTCGTGTCTGTTCCCAGCAAGTACAGTGTATTGGACTGAAGAGGAGCTACTGTTCTTGTCAGTTTCCTAAGCAGACTTGAACTAGATATGGCCCGTGTGTGTAGGAAGCACAGTTCATTTGTTCTGAGCAAGCTCACTCTTCGGACCCCATAGGAAACACAGTAGAGTAGATGTGTGCCTTACTCTCAAAAGCAGAGCGTGTTTCTTGTAAGGCGAGCTAGTGTTTGTTTCCCAGTCCTAAGTGGATTGAATCAAATGCAGTTTCTGGTCCTACGAGCAAGAGTTGTTTTCTTTTAAGAAGAGTCACTATTGTGCTCCTATTGCCGTACACAGTGCAAATAGCACTCACGTCTGTTCCCAGTAAGTACAGTGTATTGGACTGAAGAGGAGCTACTGTTCTCGTCAGTTTCCTAAGCAGAGTTGAACTAGATATGGCCCATGAGTGTAGGAAGCACAGTTCTTTTGTACTCAGCAAGCTCACTGTTCTGGCCCTATAGGAAACACAGTAGAGTAGAAGAGTGCTCTTTCCTCAAAAGCAGAGTGTGTTTTTTGTAAGGCGAGCTAGCATTTGTTTTGCAGTCCTAAATGGATTTGAATCACATGCAGTTTCCGTTCCTACGAGCAATAGTTGTTTTCTGGTAAGGAAAGGCACTATTGCGCTCCCTTTGCCATACACAGTGCAAATAGCACTCACGTCTGTTCCCAGCAAGTACAGTGTATTGGACTGAAGAGGAGCTACTGTTCTCGTCAGTTTCCTAAGCAGAATTGAACTAGATATGGCCCGTGTGTGTAGGAAGCACAGTTCTTTTGTTCTGAGCAAGCTCACTGTTTGGACCCCATAGAAAACACAGTAGAGTAGAAGAGTCCTCTTTTCTCAAAAGCAGAGTGTGTTTCTTGTAAGGCGAGCTAGCGTTTCTTTCCCAGTCCTAAATGGAGTTGAATCACATGCAGTTTCTGGTCCTACGAGCAAGAGTTGTTTTCTGGTAAGAATAGTCACTATTGTGCTCCCATTGTCACACACAGGGCAAATAGCACTGGCGTCTCTTCCCAGCATGTACAGTCTATTGGACTGAAGAGGTTCTACTGTTCTTGTCAGTTTCCTAAGCAGAATTGAACAAGATATGGCCCGTGTGTGTAGGAAGCACAGTTCTTTTGTTCTGAGCAAGCTCACATTTCGAACACCATAGGAAACATAGTAGAGTAGAAGAGTGCATTTTTCTCATAAGCAGAGTGTGTTTCTTGTAAGGCGAGCTAGCGTTTGTTTCCCAGTCCTAAATGGAGATGAAATACACATGCAGTTTCTGGTCCTACGAGCAACAGTTGTTTTCTGGTAAGAAGAGTCACTATTGCGCTCCCTTTGCCATACACAGTCCAAATAGCCCTCGCGTCTGTTCCCAGCAAGTACAGTGTATTGGACTGAAGAGGAGCTACTGTTCTTGTCAGTTTCCTAAGCAGAGTTGAACTAGATATGGCCCGTGTGTGTAGGAAGCACAGTTCTTTTGTTCTCAGCAAGCTCACTGTTCGGACCCCATAGGAAACACAGTCGAGTAGAAGAGTGCTCTTTTCTCAAAAGCAGAGAGTGTTTCTTGTAAGGCGAGCTAGCGTTTGTTTCCCAGTCAGAAATGGAGTTGAAATGCACATGCAGTTTCTGGTCCTACGAGCAAGAGTTGTTTTCTGGTTAGAAGAGTCACTATTGCGCTCCCTTTGCCATACACAATGCAAATAGCACTCGTGTCTGCTCTCAGCAAGTACAGTGTATTTGATTGAAGAGGAGCTACTGTTCTTGTCAGTTTCCTAAGCAGACCTGAACTAGATATGGCCCGTGTGTGTAGGAAGCACAGTTCATTTGTTCTGAGCAAGCTCACTGTTCGGACCCTATAGGAAACACAGTAGAGTAGAAGAGTGCTCTTTTCTCAAAAGCAGAGTGTGTTTCTTGTAAGGCGAGCTAGCTTTTGTTCCCAGTCGTAAATGAAGTTGAATCACATGCAGTTTCTGTTCCCACGAGTAGAGTTGTTTTTTGTTGAGAAGAGTCACTATTGCGCTCCCATTGCCATACACAGTGCAAATAGCACTTGCGTCTGTTCCAATCAAGTACAGTGTATTGGACTGAAGAGGAGATACTGTTCTTGTCAGTTTCCTGAGCAGAGTTGAACTAGATATGGTCCATGTGTGTAGGAAGCACAGTTCTTTTGTACTCAGCAAGCTCACTGTTCTGGCCCTATAGGAAACACAGTAGAGTAGAAGAGTGCTCTTTCCTCAAAAGCAGAGTGTGTTTTTTGTAAGGCGAGCTAGCATTTGTTTTGCAGTCCTAAATGGATTTGAATCACATGCAGTTTCCGTTCCTATGAGCAATAGTTGTTTTCTGGTAAGGAAAGGCACTATTGCGCTCCCTTTGCAATACACAGTGCAAATAGCACTCACGTCTGTCCCCAGCAAGTACAGTGTATTGGACTGAAGAGGATCTACTATTCTTGTCAGTTTCCTAAGCAGAGTTGAACTAGATATGGCCCATGTGTGTAGGAAGCACAGTTCTTTTGTTCTGAGCAGGCTCACTGTTTGGATCCCAAAGGAAACACAGTAGAGTAGAAGAGGGCTCTTTTCTCAAAAGCAGAGTGTGTTTCTTGTAAGGCGAGCTAGCGTTTGTTTACCAGTCCTAAATGGAGTTGAATCACATGCAGTGTCTGGTCCTACGAGCAAGAGTTGTTTTCTGGTAAGAAGAGTCACTATTGCGCTCCCATTGTCACACACAGTGCAAATAGCCCTGGCGTCTCTTTCCAGCATGTACAGTCTATTGGACTGAAGAGGTTCTACTGTTCTTGTCAGTTTCCTAAGCAGAATTGAACAAGATATGGCCCGTGTGTGTAGGAAGCACAGTTCTTTTGTTCTGAACAAGCTCACCTTTCGAACCCCATAGGAAACACAGTAGAGTAGAAGAGGGCTCTTTTCTCAAAAGCAGAGTGTGTTTCTTGTAAGGCGAGCTAGGGTTTGTTTCCCAGTCCTAAATGGAGTTGAAATACACATGCAGTTTCTGGTCCTAAGAGCAAGAGTTGTTTTCTGGTTAGAAGAGTCACTATTGCGCTCCCATTGCCATACACAATGCAAAAAGCCCTCGCGTCTGTTCCCAGCAAGTACAGTGTATTGGACTGAAGAGGAGCTACTGTTCTTGTCAGTTTCCTAAGCAGAGTTGAACTAGATATGGCCCATGTGTGTAGGAAGCTCAGTTCTTTGTACTCAGCAAGCTCACTCTTCTGGCCCTATAGGAAACACAGTAGAGTAGAAGAGTGCTCTTTCCTCAAAAACAGAGTGTGTTTTTTGTAAGGCGAGCTAGCCTTTGTTTCGCAGTCCTAAATGGAGTTGAATCACATGCAGTTTCCGTTCCTACGAGCAATAGTTGTTTTCTGGTAAGGAAAGTCACTATTGTGCTCCCTTTGCCATACACAGTGCAAATAGCACTCGCGTCTGTTCCCAGCAAGTACAGTGTATTGGACTGAAGAGGAGGTACTGTTCTTGTCAGTTTCCTAAACAGAATTGAACTAGATATGGCCCGTGTGTGTAGGAAGCACAGTTCTTTTGTTCTGAGCAAGCTCACTGTTTGGACCCCATAGAAAACACAGTAGAGTAGAAGAGTGCTCTTTTCTCAAAAGCAGAGTGTGTTTCTTGTAAGGCGAGCTAGCATTTGTTTCCCAGTCCTAAATGGAGTTGAATCACATGCAGTTTCTGGTCCTAAGAGCAAGAGTTGTTTTCTGGTAAGAAGAGTCACTATTGCGCTCCCATTGCCATACACAGTGCAAATAGCACTGGCGTCTGTACCCAGCATGTACAGCGTATTGGACTGAAGAGGATCTACTGTTCTTGTCAGTTTCCTAAGCAGAGTTGAACTAGATATGGCCCGTGTGTGTAGGAAGCACAGTTCTTTTGTTCTCAGCAAGCTCACTGTTCGGACCCCATAGGAAACACAGTAGAGTAGAAGAGTGCTCTTTTCTCAAAAGCAGAGTGTGTTTCTTGTAAGGTGACCTAGCGTTTCTTTCCCAGTGTTAAATGGAGTTGAATCACATGCAGTGTCTGGTCATACGAGCAAGAGTTGTTTTCTGGTAAGAAGAGTCACTATTGCGCTCCCATTGTCACACACAGGGCAAATAGCACTGGCGTCTCTTCCCAGCATGTACAGTCTATTGGACTGAAGAGGTTCTACTGTTCTTGTCAGTTTCCTAAGCAGAATTGAACAAGATATGGCCCGTGTGTGTAGGAAGCACAGTTCTTTTGTTCTGAGCAAGCTCATATTTCGAACCCCATAGGAAACACAGTAGAGTAGAAGAGTGCATTTTTCTCAAAAGCAGAGTGTGTTTCTTGTAAGGCGAGCTAGCGTTTGTTTCCCAGTCCTAAATGGAGTTGAATCACATGCAGTTTCTGGTCCTACGAGCAAGAGTTGTTTTCTGGTAAGAAGAGTCACTATTGTGCTCCCATTGTCCTACACAGTGCAAATAGCCCTAGCATCTGTTCCCAGCAAGTACAGTGTATTGGACTGAAGAGGAGCTACTGTTTTTGTCAGTTTCCTAAGAAGAGTTGAACTAGATATGACCTGTGTGTGTAGGAAGCACAATTCTTTTGTTCTGAGCAAGCTCACTGTTTGGACCCCATAGGAAACACAGTAGAGTAGATGTGTGCCTTATTCTCAAAAGCAGAGCGTGTTTCTTGTAAGGCGAGCTAGCGTTTGTTTCCCAGTCCTAAGTGGATTGAATCATATGCAGTTTCTGGTCCTACGAGCAAGAGTTGTTTTCTTGTAAGAAGAGTCACTATTGTGCTCCCATTGCCGTACACAGTGCAAATAGCACTCGCGTCTGTTCCCAGTAAGTACAGTGTATTGGACTGAAGAGGAACTACTGTTCTCGTCAGTTTCCTAAGCAGAGTTGAACTAGATATGGCCCGTGTGTGTAAGAAGCACAGTTCTTTTGTTCTGAGCAAGCTCACTGTTCGGACCACATAGGAAACACAGTAGAGTAGATGAGTGCTCTTTTCTCAAAAGCCGAGTGTGTTTAGTGTAAGACGACCCAGCGTTTGCTTCCCAGTCCTAAATGGAGTTGAATCACATGCAGTTTCTGGTCCTACGAGCAAGAGTTGTTTTCTGGTAAGAAGAGTCACTATTGCGCTCCCATTGCCATACACAGTGCAAATAGCACTCGCGTCTGCTCTCAGCACGTCCAGTGTATTTGATTGAAGAGGAGATACTGTTCTTGTCAGTTTCCTAAGCAGACTTGAACTTGATATGGCCCGTGTGTGTAGGAAGCACAGTTCATTTGTTCTGAGCAAGCTCACTGTTCGGACACCATAGGAAACACAGTAGAGTAGAAGAGTGCTCTTTTCTCAAAAGCAGAGTGTGTTTCTTGTAAGGCGAGCTAGCTTTTGTTTCCCAGTCGTAAATGAAGTTGAATCACATGCAGTTTCTGTTCCTACGAGTAGAGTTGTTTTTTGGTGAGAAGAGTCACTATTGCGCTCAAATTGCCATAAACAGTGCAAATAGCACTTGCGTCTGTTCCAATCAAGTACAGTGTATTGGACTGAAGAGGACATACTGTTCTTGTCAGTTTCCTGAGCAGAGTTGAACTAGATATGGCCCGTGTGTATAGGAAGCACAGTTCTTTTGTTCTGAGCAAACTAACTTTCTGGCCCTATAGGAAACACAGTAGAGTAGATGAGTGCTCTTTTCTCAAAAGCAGAGTGTGTTTCTTGTAAGGTGAGATAGCGTTTGTTTCCCAGTCCTAAATGGCGTTGAATCACATGCAGTTTCTGGACGTACAAGCAAGAGTTGTTTTCTGGTAAAGAAAGTCACAATTGCGCTCCAATTGTCATACACAGGACAAATAGCACTGGCGTCTGTTCCCAGCATGGTCAGTGTATTGGACTGAAGAGGATCTACTGTTCTTGTCAGTTTCCTAAGCACAATTGAACTAGATACGGCCATGTGTGTAGGAAGCACAGTTCTTTTGTTCTGAGCAAGCTCACTGTTCTGGCCCTATAGGAAACACAGTAGAGTAGAAGAGTGCTCTTTTCTCAAAAGCAGAGTGTGTTTCTTGTAAGGCAATATAGCGTTTGCTTCCCAGACCTAAGTGGAGTTCAATCACATGCAGTTTCTGGTCCTACAAGCAAGAATTGTTTTCTTGTAAGAAGAGTCACTATTGTGCTCCCTTTGCCATACACAGTGCAAATAGCACTCGTGTCTGTTCCCAGCAAGTACAGTGTATTGGACTGAAGAGGAGCTACTGTTCTTGTCAGTTTCCTAAGCAGACTTGAACTAGATATGGCCCGTGTGTGTAGGAAGCACAGTTCATTTGTTCTGAGCAAGCTCACTCTTCGGACCCCATAGGAAACACAGTAGAGTAGATGTGTGCCTTACTCTCAAAAGCAGAGCGTGTTTCTTGTAAGGCGAGCTACTGTTTGTTTCCCAGTCCTAAGTGGATTGAATCAAATACAGTTTCTGGTCCTACGAGCAAGAGTTGTTTTCTTGTAAGAAGAGTCACTATTGTGCTCCCATTGCCGTACACAGTGCAAATAGCACTCACGTCTGTTCCCAGTAAGTACAGTGTATTGGACTGAAGAGGAGCTACTGTTCTCGTCAGTTTCCTAAGCAGAGTTGAACTAGATATGGCCTGTGTGTGTAAGAAGCACAGTTCTTTTGTTCTGAGCAAGCTCACTCTTCGGACCCCATAGGAAACACAGTAGAGTAGATGAGTGCTCTTTTCTCAAAAGCCGAGTGTGTTTAGTGTAAGGTGACCTAGCGTTTGCTTCCCAGTCCTAAATGGAGTTGAATCACATGCAGTTTCTGGTCCTAAGAGCAAGAGTTGTTTTCTGGTAAGAAGAGGCACTATTGCGCTCCCATTGCCATACACAGTGCAAATAGCACTCTCGTGTGCTCTCAGCAAGTACAGTGTATTTGATTGAAGAGGAGCTACTGTTCTTGTCAGTTTCCTAAGCAGACTTGAACTAGATATGGCCCGTGTGTGTAGGAAGCACAGTTCATTTGTTCTGAGCAAGCTCACTGTTCGAACCCCATAGGAAACACAGTAGAGTAGAAGAGTACTCTTTTCTCAAAAGGAGAGTGTGTTTCTTGTAAGGCGATCTAGCGTTTGTTTCCCAGTCCTAAATGGAGTTGAATCACATGCAGTTTCTGGTCATATGAGCAAGAGTTGTTTTCTGGTAAGAAGAGTCACTACTGTGCTCCCATTGTCACACACAGGGCAAATAGCACTGGCGTCTCTTCCCAGCATGTACAGTCTATTGGACTGAAGAGGTTCTACTGTTCTTATCAGTTTCCTAAGCAGAATTGAACAAGATATGGCCCGTGTGTGTAGGAAGCACAGTTCTTTTGTTCTGAGCAAGCTCACATTTCGAACCACATAGAAAACACAGTAGAGTAGAAGAGTGCTCTTTTCTCAAAAGCAGAGTGTGTTTCTTGTAAGGCGAGCTAGCCTTTGTTTCGCAGTCCTAAATGGAGTTGAATCACATGCAGTTTCCGTTCCTACGAGCAATAGTTGTTTTCTGGTAAGGAAAGTCACTATTGTGCTCCCTTTGCCATACACAGTGCAAATAGCACTCGCGTCTGTTCCCAGCAAGTACAGTGTATTGGACTGAAGAGGAGCTACTGTTCTTGTCAGTTTCCTAAGCAGAATTGAACTAGATATGGCCCGTGTGTAGGAAGCACAGTTCTTTTTTCTGAGCAAGCTCACTGTTCGGACCCCATAGGAAACACAGTAGAGTAGAAGAGTGTATTTTTCTCAAAAGCAGAGTGTCTTTCTTGTAAGGCCAGCTAGCGTTTGTTTCCCAGTCCTAAATGGAGTTGAAATACACATGCAGTTTCTGGTCCTACGAGCAACAGTTGTTTTCTGGTATGAAGAGTCACTATTGTGCTCCCCTTGCCATACACAGTGCAAATAGCCCTCGCGTCTGTTCCCAGCAAGTACAGTGTATTGGACTGAAGAGGATCTACTGTTCTTGTCAGTTTCCTAAGCAGAGTTGAACTAGATATGGCCCATGTGTGTAGGAAGCACAGTTCTTTTGTACTCAGCAAGCTCACAGTTCTGGCCCTATAGGAAACACAGTAGAGTAGAAGAGTGTTCTTTCCTCAAAAGCAGAGTGTGTTTTTTGTAAGGCGAGCTAGCGTTTGTTTCGCAGTCCTAAATGGATTTGAATCACATGCAGTTTCCGTTCCTACGAGCAATAGTTGTTTTCTGGTAAGGAAAGTCACTATTGTGCTCCCTTTGCCATACACAGTGCAAATAGCACTCGCGTCTGTTCCCAGCAAGTACAGTGTATTGGACTGAAGAGGAGGTACTGTTCTTGTCAGTTTCCTAAGCACAATTGTACTAGATATGGCCCGTGTGTGTAGGAAGCACAGTTCTTTTGTTCTGAGCAAGCTCACTGTTTGGACCCCATAGAAAACACAGTAGAGTAGAAGAGTGCTCTTTTCTCAAAAGCAGAGTGTGTTTCTTGTAAGGCGAGCTAGCATTTGTTTCCCAGTCCTAAATGGAGTTGAATCACATGCAGTTTCTGGTCCTACAAGCAAGAGTTTTTTTCTGGTAAGAAGAGTCACTATTGTGCTCCCATTGCCATACACAGTGCAAGTAGCACTGGCGTCTGTACCCAGCATGTACAGGGTATTGGACTGAAGAGGATCTACTGTTCTTGTCAGTTTTCTAAGCAGAGTTGAACTAGATATGGCCCGTGTGTGGAGGAACCACAGTTCTTTTTTTCTGAGGAAGCTCACTGTACTGGCCCTATAGGAAACACAGCAGAGTAGAAGAGTGCTCTTTTCTCAAAAGCAGAGTGTGTTTCTTGTAAGGTGAGCTAGCGTTTGTTTCCCAGTCCTAAATGGAGTTGAATCACATGCAGTTTTTGGTCCTACGAGCAAGAGTTGTTTTCCGGTAAGGAAAGTCACTATTGCGCTCCCATTTCCATACAAAGTGCAAATAGCACTCGCGTCTGTTCCCAGCAAGTACAGTGTATTGGACTGAAGTGGAGCTACTGTTCTCGTAAGTTTCCTAAGCAGAGTTGAACTGGATATGGCCCGTGTTTGTAGGAAGCACAGTTCTTTTGTTCTGAGCAAGCTCACTGCTCTGGCACTATGGGAAACACAGTAGAGTAGAAGAGTGCTCTTTTCTCAAAAGCAGAGTGTGTTTCTTGTAAGGCGAGGTAGCGATTGTTTCCCAGTCCTAAATGGAGTTGAATCCCATGCAGTTTCTGGTCCTACGAGCAAGAGTTGTTTTCTGGTAAGAAGAGACACTATTGTGTTCCCATCGTCATACACACGGCAAATAGTACTGGCGTCTGTTCCCAGCATGTAGAGTGTATTGGACTGAAGAGGATCTACTGTTCTTGTCAGTTTCCTAAGCAGAATTGAGCTAGATATGGCCCGTGTGTATAGGAAGCACAGTTCTTTTGTTCTGAGCAAACTAACTTTCTGGCCCTATAGGAAACACAGTAGAGTAGATGAGTGCTCTTTTCTCAAAAGCAGAGTGTGTTTCTTGTAAGGTGAGATAGCGTTTGTTTCCCAGTCCTAAATGGCGTTGAATCACATGCAGTTTCTGGACGTACAAGCAAGAGTTGTTTTCTGGTAAGGAAAGTCACAATTGCGCTCCCATTGTCATACACAGGACAAATAGCTCTGGAGTCTGTTCCCAGCATGGTCAGTGTATTGGACTGAAGAGGATCTACTGTTCTTGTATGTTTCCTAAGCACAATTGAACTAGATACGGCCATGTGTGTAGGAAGCACAGTTCTTTTGTTCTGAGCAAGCTCACTGTTCTGGCCCTATAGGAAACACAGTAGAGTAGAAGAGTGCTCTTTTCTCAAAAGCAGAGTGTGTTTCTTGTAAGGAAAGATAGCGTTTGCTTCCCAGACCGAAATGGAGTTGAATCACATGCAGTTTCTGGTCCTACAAGCAAGAATTGTTTTCTTGTAAGAAGAGTCACTATTGTGCTCCCTTTGCCATACACAGTGCAAATAGCACTCGTGTCTGTTCCCAGCAAGTACAGTGTATTGGACTGAAGAGGAGCTACTGTTCTTGTCAGTTTCCTAAGCAGACTTGAACTAGATATGGCCCGTGTGTGTAGGAAGCACAGTTCATTTGTTCTGAGCAAGCTCACTCTTCGGACCCCATAGGAAACACAGTAGAGTAGATGTGTGCCTTACTCTCAAAAGCAGAGCGTGTTTCTTGTAAGGCGAGCTAGTGTTTGTTTCCCAGTCCTAAGTGGATTGAATCAAATGCAGTTTCTGGTCCTACGAGCAAGAGTTGTTTTCTTTTAAGAAGAGTCACTATTGTGCTCCCATTGCCGTACACAGTGCAAATAGCACTCACGTCTGTTCCCAGTAAGTACAGTGTATTGGACTGAAGAGGAGCTACTGTTCTCGTCAGTTTCCTAAGCAGAGTTGAACTAGATATGGCCCATGAGTGTAGGAAGCACAGTTCTTTTGTACTCAGCTAGCTCACTGTTCTGGCCCTATAGGAAACACAGTAGAGTAGAAGAGTGCTCTTTCCTCAAAAGCAGAGTGTGTTTTTTGTAAGGCGAGCTAGCATTTGTTTTGCAGTCCTAAATGGATTTGAATCACATGCAGTTTCCGTTCCTACGAGCAATAGTTGTTTTCTGGTAAGGAAAGGCACTATTGCGCTCCCTTTGCTATACACAGTGCAAATAGCACTCACGTCTGTTCCCAGCAAGTACAGTGTATTGGACTGAAGAGGAGCTACTGTTCTCGTCAGTTTCCTAAGCAGAATTGAACTAGATATGGCCCGTGTGTGTAGGAAGCACAGTTCTTTTGTTCTGAGCAAGCTCACTGTTTGGACCCCATAGAAAACACAGTAGAGTAGAAGAGTCCTCTTTTCTCAAAAGCAGAGTGTGTTTCTTGTAAGGCGAGCTAGCGTTTCTTTCCCAGTCCTAAATGGAGTTGAATCACATGCAGTTTCTGGTCCTACGAGCAAGAGTTGTTTTCTGGTAAGAAGAGTCACTATTGTGCTCCCATTGTCACACACAGGGCAAATAGCACTGGCGTCTCTTCCCAGCATGTACAGTCTATTGGACTGAAGAGGTTCTACTGTTCTTGTCAGTTTCCTAAGCAGAATTGAACAAGATATGGCCCGTGTGTGTAGGAAGCACAGTTCTTTTGTTCTGAGCAAGCTCACATTTCGAACACCATAGGAAACATAGTAGAGTAGAAGAGTGCATTTTTCTCATAAGCAGAGTGTGTTTCTTGTAAGGCGAGCTAGCGTTTGTTTCCCAGTCCTAAATGGAGATGAAATACACATGCAGTTTCTGGTCCTACGAGCAAGAGTTGTTTTCTGGTAAGAAGAGTCACTATTGCGCTCCCTTTGCCATACACAGTCCAAATAGCCCTCGCGTCTGTTCCCAGCAAGTACAGTGTATTGGACTGAAGAGGAGCTACTGTTCTTGTCAGTTTCCTAAGCAGAGTTGAACTAGATATGGCCCGTGTGTGTAGGAAGCACAGTTCTTTTGTTCTCAGCAAGCTCACTGTTCGGACCCCATAGGAAACACAGTCGAGTAGAAGAGTGCTCTTTTCTCAAAAGCAGAGTGTGTTTCTTGTAAGGCGAGCTAGCGTTTGTTTCCCAGTCCTAAATGGAGTTGAAATACACATGCAGTTTCTGGTCCTACGAGCAAGAGTTGTTTTCTGGTTAGAAGAGTCACTATTACGCTCCCTTTGCCATACACAATGCAAAAAGCCCTCGCGTCTGTTCCCAGCAAGTACAGTGTATTGGACTGAAGAGGAGCTACTGTTCTTGTCAGTTTCCTAAGCAGAGTTGAACTAGATATGGCCCATGTGTTTAGGAAGCTCAGTTCTTTGTACTCAGCAAGCTCACTGTTCTGGCCCTATAGGAAACACAGTAGAGTAGAAGAGTGCTCTTTCCTCAAAAACAGAGTGTGTTTTTTGTAAGGCGAGCTAGCCTTTGTTTCGCAGTCCTAAATGGAGTTGAATCACATGCAGTTTCCGTTCCTACGAGCAAGAGTTTTTTTCTGGTAAGGAAAGTCACTATTGAGCTCCCATTGCCATACTCAGTGCAAATAGCACTCGCGTCTGTTCCCAGCAAGTACAGTGTATTGGACTGAAGAGGAGCTACTGTTCTTGTCAGTTTCCTAAGCAGAATTGAACTAGATAAGGCCCCTGTGTAGGAAGCACAGTTCTTTTGTTCTGAGCAAGGTCACTGTTCGGACCCCTTAGGAAACACAGTAGAGTAGAAGAGTGCATTTTTCTCAAAAGCAGAGTGTGTTTCTTGTAAGGCCAGCTAGCGTTTGTTTCCCAGTCCTAAATGGAGTTGAAATACACATGCAGTTTCTGGTCCTATGAGCAAGAGTTGTTTTCTGGTAAGAAGAGTCACTATTGCGCTCCCATTGTCACACACAGGGCAAATAGCACTGGCGTCTCTTCCCAGCATGTGCAGTCTATTGGACTGAAGAGGTTCTACTGTTCTTGTCAGTTTCCTAATCAGAATTGAACAAGATATGGCCCGTGTGTGTAGGAAGCACAGTTCTTTTGTTCTGAGCAAGCTCATATTTCGAACCCCATAAGAAACACAGTAGAGTAGAAGAGTGCATTTTTCTCAAAAGCAGAGTGTGTTTCTTGTAAGGCGAGTTAGCGTTTGTTTCCCAGTCCTAAATGGAGTTGAATCACATGCAGTTTCTGGTCCTAAGAGCAAGAGTTGTTTTCTGGTAAGAAGTGTCACTATTGTGCTCCCATTGTCATACACAGTGCAAAAAGCCCTTGCGTCTGTTCCCAGCAAGTACAGTGTATTGGACTGAAGAGGAGCTACTGTTTTTGTCAGTTTCCTAAGCAGAGTTGAACTAGATATGACCTGTGTGTGTAGGAAGCACAATTCTTTTGTTCTGAGCAAGCTCACTGTTTGGACCCCATAGGAAACACAGTAGAGTAGATGTGTGCCTTATTCTCAAAAGCAGAGCGTGTTTCTTGTAAGGTGAGCTGGCGTTTGTTTCCCAGTCCTAAGTGGATTGAATCATATGCAGTTTCTGGGCCTACGAGCAAGAGTTGTTTTCTTGTAAGAAGAGTCACTGTTGTGCTCCCATTGCCGTACACAGTGCAAATAGCACTCGCGTCTGTTCCCAGTAAGTACAGTTAATTGGACTGAAGAGGAGCTACTGTTCTCGTCAGTTTCCTAAGCAGAGTTGAACTAGATATGGCCCGTGTGTGTAAGAAGCACAGTTCTTTTGTTCTGAGCAAGCTCACTGTTCGGACCCCATAGGAAACACAGTAGAGTAGATGAGTGCTCTTTTCTCAAAAGCCGAGTGTGTTTAGTGTAAGATGACCTAGCGTTTGCTTCCCAGTCCTAAATGGAGTTGAATCCCATGCAGTTTCTGGTCCTATGAGCAAGAGTTGTTTTCTGGTAAGAAGAGTCACTATTGCGCTCCCATTGCCATACACAGTGCAAATAGCACTCGTGTCTGCTCTCAGCAAGTACAGTGTATTTGATTGAAGAGGAGCTACTGTTCTTGTCAGTTTCCTAAGCAGACTTGAACTAGATATGGCCCGTGTGTGTAGGAAGCACAGTTCATTTGTTCTGAGCAAGCTCACTGTTCGGACCCTATAGGAAACACAGTAGAGTAGAAGAGTGCTCTTTTCTCAAAAGCAGAGTGTGTTTCTTGTAAGGCGAGCTAGCTTTTGTTTCCCAGTCGTAAATGAAGTTGAATCACATGCAGTTTCTGTTCCCACGAGTAGAGTTGTTTTTTGGTGAGAAGAGTCACTATTGCGCTCCCATTGCCATACACAGTGCAAATAGCACTTGCGTCTGTTCCAATCAAGTACAGTGTATTGGACTGAAGAGGAGATACTGTTCTTGTCAGTTTCCTGAGCAGAGTTGAACTAGATATGGCCCGTGTGTATAGGAAGCACAGTTCTTTTGTTCTGAGCAAACTAACTTTCTGGCCCTATAGGAAACACAGTAGAGTAGATGAGTGCTCTTTTCTCAAAAGCAGAGTGTGTTTCTTGTAAGGTGAGATAGCGTTTGTTTCCCAGTCCTAAATGGCGTTGAATCACATGCAGTTTCTGGACATACAAGCAAGAGTTGTTTTCTGGTAGGGAAAGTCACAATTGCGCTCCCATTGTCATACACAGGACAAATAACACTGGCGTCTGTTCCCAGCATGGTCAGTGTATTGGACTGAAGAGGATCTACTGTTCTTGTCAGTTTCCTAAGCACAATTGAACTAGATACGGCCATGTGTGTAGGAAGCACAGTTCTTTTGTTCTGAGCAAGCTCACTGTTCTGGCCCTATAGGAAACACAGTAGAGTAGAAGAGTGCTCTTTTCTCAAAAGCAGAGTGTGTTTCTTGTAAGGCGAGCTAGCGTTTGTTTCCCAGTCCTAAATGGAGTTGAATCACATGCAGTGTCTGGTCCTACGAGCAAGAGTTGTTTTCTGGTAAGAAGAGACACTATTGTGCTCCCATTGTCACACACAGGGCAAATAGCACTGGCGTCTCTTCCCAGCATGTACAGTCTATTGGACTGAAGAGGTTCTACTCTTCTTGTCAGTTTCCTAAGCAGAATTGAACAAGATATGGCCCGTGTGTGTAGGAAGCACAGTTCTTTTGTTCTGAGCAAGCTCACTGTTCGGACCCCATAGGAAACACAGTAGAGTAGAAGAGTGCATTTTTCTCAAAAACAGAGTGTGTTTCTTGTAAGGCCAGCTAGCGTTTGTTTCCCAGTCCTAAATGGAGTTGAAATACACATGCAGTTTCTGGTCCTACGAGCAAGAGTTGTTTTCTGGTAAGAAGAGTCACTATTGCGCTCCAATTGTCACACACAGGGCAAATAGCACTGGCGTCTCTTCCCAGCATGTGCAGTCTATTGGACTGAAGAGGTTCTACTGTTCTTGTCAGTTTCCTAAGCAGAATTGAACAAGATATGGCCCGTGTGTGTAGGAAGCACAGTTCTTTTGTTCTGAGCAAGCTCATATTTCGAACCCCATAAGAAACACAGTAGAGTAGAAGAGTGCATTTTTCTCAAAAGCAGAGTGTGTTTCTTGTAAGGCGAGCTAGCGTTTGTTTCCCAGTCCTAAATGGAGTTGAATCACATGCAGTTTCTGGTCCTAAGAGCAAGAGTTGTTTTCTGGTAAGAAGTGTCACTATTGTGCTCCCATTGTCATACACAGTGCAAAAAGCCCTTGCGTCTGTTCCCAGCAAGTACAGTGTATTGGACTGAAGAGGAGCTACTGTTTTTGTCAGTTTCCTAAGCAGAGTTGAACTAGATATGACCTGTGTGTGTAGGAAGCACAATTCTTTTGTTCTGAGCAAGCTCACTGTTTGGACCCCATAGGAAACACAGTAGAGTAGATGTGTGCCTTATTCTCAAAAGCAGAGCGTGTTTCTTGTAAGGTGAGCTGGCGTTTGTTTCCCAGTCCTAAGTGGATTGAATCATATGCAGTTTCTGGGCCTACGAGCAAGAGTTGTTTTCTTGTAAGAAGAGTCACTATTGTACTCCCATTGCCGTACACAGTGCAAATAGCCCTCGCGTCTGTTCCCAGTAAGTACAGTTAATTGGACTGAAGAGGAGCTACTGTTCTCATCAGTTTCCTAAGCAGAGTTGAACTAGATATGGCCCGTGTGTGTAAGAAGCACAGTTCTTTTGTTCTGAGCAAGCTCACTGTTCGGACCCCATAGGAAACACAGTAGAGTACATGAGTGCTCTTTTCTCAAAAGCCGAGTGTGTTTAGTGTAAGATGACCTAGCGTTTGCTTCCCAGTCCTAAATGGAGTTGAATCCCATGCAGTTTCTGGTCCTATGAGCAAGAGTTGTTTTCTGGTAAGAAGAGTCACTATTGCGCTCCCATTGCCATACACAGTGCAAATAGCACTCCTGTCTGCTCTCAGCAAGTACAGTGTATTTGATTGAAGAGGAGCTACTGTTCTTGTCAGTTTCCTAAGCAGACTTGAACTAGATATGGCCCGTGTGTGTAGGAAGCACAGTTCATTTGTTCTGAGCAAGCTCACTGTTCGGACCCTATAGGAAACACAGTAGAGTAGAAGAGTGCTCTTTTCTCAAAAGCAGAGTGTGTTTCTTGTAAAGCGAGCTAGCTTTTGTTTCCCAGTCGTAAATGAAGTTGAATCACATGCAGTTTCTGTTCCCACGAGTAGAGTTGTTTTTTGTTGAGAAGAGTCACTATTGCGCTCCCATTGCCATACACAGTGCAAATAGCACTTGCGTCTGTTCCAATCAAGTACAGTGTATTGGACTGAAGAGGAGATACTGTTCTTGTCAGTTTCCTGAGCAGAGTTGAACTAGATATGGCCCGTGTGTATAGGAAGCACAGTTCTTTTGTTCTGAGCAAACTAACTTTCTGGCCCTATAGGAAACACAGTAGAGTAGATGAGTGCTCTTTTCTCAAAAGCAGAGTGTGTTTCTTGTAAGGTGAGATAGCGTTTGTTTCCCAGTCCTAAATGGCGTTGAATCACATGCAGTTTCTGGACATACAAGCAAGAGTTGTTTTCTGGTAGGGAAAGTAACAATTGCGCTCCCATTGTCATACACAGGACAAATAACACTGGCGTCTGTTCCCAGCATGGTCAGTGTATTGGACTGAAGAGGATCTACTGTTCTTGTCAGTTTCCTAAGCACAATTGAACTAGATACGGCCATGTGTGTAGGAAGCACAGTTCTTTTGTTCTGAGCAAGCTCACTGTTCGGACCCCATAGGAAACACAGTAGAGTAGAAGAGTGCTCTTTTCTCAAAAGCAGAGTGTGTTTCTTGTAAGGCGAGCTAGCGTTTGTTTCCCAGTCCTAAATGGAGTTGAATCACATGCAGTGTCTGGTCCTACGAGCAAGAGTTGTTTTCTGGTAAGAAGAGACACTATTGTGCTCCCATTGTCACACACAGGGCAAATAGCACTGGCGTCTCTTCCCAGCATGTACAGTCTATTGGACTGAAGAGGTTCTACTCTTCTTGTCAGTTTCCTAAGCAGAATTGAACAAGATATGGCCCGTGTGTGTAGGCAGCACAGTTCTTTTGTTCTGAGCAAGCTCACTGTTCGGACCCCATAGGAAACACAGTAGAGTAGAAGAGTGCATTTTTCTCAAAAGCAGAGTGTGTTTCTTGTAAGGCCAGCTAGCGTTTGTTTCCCAGTCCTAAATGGAGTTGAAATACACATGCAGTTTCTGGTCCTACGAGCAAGAGTTGTTTTCTGGTAAGAAGAGTCACTATTGCGCTCCCATTGTCACACACAGGGCAAATAGCACTGGCGTCTCTTCCCAGCATGTGCAGTCTATTGGACTGAAGAGGTTCTACTGTTCTTGTCAGTTTCCTAAGCAGAATTGAACAAGATATGGCCCGTGTGTGTAGGAAGCACAGTTCTTTTGTTCTGAGCAAGCTCATATTTCGAACCCCATAAGAAACACAGTAGAGTAGAAGAGTGCATTTTTCTCAAAAGCAGAGTGTGTTTCTTGTAAGGCGAGCTAGCGTTTGTTTCCCAGTCCTAAATGGAGTTGAATCACATGCAGTTTCTGGTCCTAAGAGCAAGAGTTGTTTTCTGGTAAGAAGTGTCACTATTGTGCTCCCATTGTCATACACAGTGCAAAAAGCCCTTGCGTCTGTTCCCAGCAAGTACAGTGTATTGGACTGAAGAGGAGCTACTGTTTTTGTCAGTTTCCTAAGCAGAGTTGAACTAGATATGACCTGTGTGTGTAGGAAGCACAATTCTTTTGTTCTGAGCAAGCTCACTGTTTGGACCCCATAGGAAACACAGTAGATGTGTGCCTTATTCTCAAAAGCAGAGCGTGTTTCTTGTAAGGTGAGCTGGCGTTTGTTTCCCAGTCCTAAGTGGATTGAATCATATGCAGTTTCTGGGCCTACGAGCAAGAGTTGTTTTCTTGTAAGAAGAGTCACTATTGTGCTCCCATTGCCGTACACAGTGCAAATAGCACTAACGTCTGTTCCCAGTAAGTACAGTTAATTGGACTGAAGAGGAGCTACTGTTCTCATCAGTTTCCTAAGCAGAGTTGAACTAGATATGGCCCGTGTGTGTAAGAAGCACAGTTCTTTTGTTCTGAGCAAGCTCACTGTTCGGACCCCATAGGAAACACAGTAGAGTAGATGAGTGCTCTTTTCTCAAAAGCCGAGTGTGTTTAGTGTAAGATGACCTAGCGTTTGCTTCCCAGTCCTAAATGGAGTTGAATCCCATGCAGTTTCTGGTCCTATGAGCAAGAGTTGTTTTCTGGTAAGAAGAGTCACTATTGCCCTCCCATTGCCATACACAGTGCAAATAGCACTCGTGTCTGCTCTCAGCAAGTACAGTGTATTTGATTGAAGAGGAGCTACTGTTCTTGTCAGTTTCCTAAGCAGACTTGAACTAGATATGGCCCGTGTGTGGAGGAAGCACAGTTCATTTCTTCTGAGCAAGCTCACTGTTCGGACCCTATAGGAAACACAGTAGAGTAGAAGAGTGCTCTTTTCTCAAAAGCAGAGTGTGTTTCTTGTAAGGCGAGCTAGCTTTTGTTCCCAGTCGTAAATGAAGTTGAATCACATGCAGTTTCTGTTCCCACGAGTAGAGTTGTTTTTTGTTGAGAAGAGTCACTATTGCGCTCCCATTGCCATACACAGTGCAAATAGCACTGGCGTCTGTTCCAATCAAGTACAGTGTATTGGACTGAAGAGGAGATACTGTTCTTGTCAGTTTCCTGAGCAGAGTTGAACTAGATATGGCCCGTGTGTATAGGAAGCACAGTTCTTTTGTTCTGAGCAAACTAACTTTCTGGCCCTATAGGAAACACAGTAGAGTAGATGAGTGCTCTTTTCTCAAAAGCAGAGTGTGTTTCTTGTAAGGTGAGATAGCGTTTGTTTCCCAGTCCTAAATGGCGTAAAATCACATGCAGTTTCTGGACATACAAGCAAGAGTTGTTTTCTGGTAGGGAAAGTCACAATTGCGCTCCCATTGTCATACACAGGACAAATAACACTGGCGTCTGTTCCCAGCATGGTCAGTGTATTGGACTGAAGAGGATCTACTGTTCTTGTCAGTTTCCTAAGCACAATTGAACTAGATGCGGCCATGTGTGTAGGAAGCACAGTTCTTTTGTTCTGAGCAAGCTCACTGTTCTGGCCCTATAGGAAACACAGTAGAGTAGAAGAGTGCTCTTTTCTCAAAAGCAGAGTGTGTTTCTTGTAAGGCAAGATAGCGTTTGCTTCCCAGACCTAAATGGAGTTGAATCACATGCAGTTTCTGGTCCTAAAAGCAAGAATTGTTTTCTTGTAAGAAGAGTCACTATTGTGCTCCCTTTGCCATACACAGTGCAAATAGCACTCGTGTCTGTTCCCAGCAAGTACAGTGTATTGGACTGAAGAGGAGCTACTGTTCTTGTCAGTTTCCTAAGCAGACTTGAACTAGATATGGCCCGTGTGTGTAGGAAGCACAGTTCATTTGTTCTGAGCAAGCTCACTGTTCGGACCCCATAGGAAACACAGTAGAGTAGATGTGTGCCTTACTCTCAAAAGCAGAGCGTGTTTCTTGTAAGGCGAGCTAGTGTTTGCTTCCCAGTCCTAAGTGGATTGAATCAAATGCAGTTTCTGGTCCTACGAGCAAGAGTTGTTTTCTTGTAAGAAGAGTCACTATTGTGCTCCCATTGCCGTACACAGTGCAAATAGCACTCACGTCTGTTCCCAGTAAGTACAGTGTATTGGACTGAAGAGGAGCTACTGTTCTCGTCAGTTTCCTAAGCAGAGTTGAACTAGATATGGCCTGTGTGTGTAAGAAGCACAGTTCTTTTGTTCTGAGCAAGCTCACTGTTCGGACCCCAAAGGAAACACAGTAGAGTAGATGAGTGCTCTTTTCTCAAAAGCCGAGTGTGTTTAGTGTAAGGTGACCTAGCGTTTGCTTCCCAGTCCTAAATGGAGTTGAAATACACATGCAGTTTCTGGTCCTACGAGCAAGAGTTGTTTTCTGGTAAGAAGAGTCACTATTGTGCTCCCTTTGCCATACACAGTGCAAATAGCCCTCGCGTCTGTTCTCAGCAAGTACAGTGTATTGGACTGAAGAGGATCTACTGTTCTTGTCAGTTTCCTAAGCAGAGTTGAACTAGATATGGTCCATGTGTGTAGGAAGCACAGTTTTTTGTACTCAGCAAGCTCACTGTTCTGGCCCTATAGGAAACACAGTAGAGTAGAAGAGTGCTCTTTCCTCAAAAGCAGAGTGTGTTTTTTGTAAGGCGAGCTAGCATTTGTTTTGCAGTCCTAAATGGATTTGAATCACATGCAGTTTCCGTTCCTATGAGCAATAGTTGTTTTCTGGTAAGGAAAGGCACTATTGCGCTCCCTTTGCAATACACAGTGCAAATAGCACTCACGTCTGTCCCCAGCAATTACAGTGTATTGGACTGAAGAGGATCTACTATTCTTGTCAGTTTCCTAAGCAGAGTTGAACTAGATATGGCCCATGTGTGTAGGAAGCACAGTTCTTTTGTTCTGAGCAGGCTCACTGTTTGGATCCCAAAGGAAACACAGTAGAGTAGAAGAGGGCTCTTTTCTCAAAAGCAGAGTGTGTTTCTTGTAAGGCGAGCTAGCGTTTGTTTACCAGTCCTAAATGGAGTTGAATCACATGCAGTGTCTGGTCCTACGAGCAAGAGTTGTTTTCTGGTAAGAAGAGTCACTATTGCGCTCCCATTGTCACACACAGGGCAAATAGCCCTGGCGTCTCTTCCCAGCATGTACAGTCTATTGGACTGAAGAGGTTCTACTGTTCTTGTCAGTTTCCTAAGCAGAATTGAACAAGATATGGCCCGTGTGTGTAGGAAGCACAGTTCTTTTGTTCTGAACAAGCTCACCTTTCGAACCCCATAGGAAACACAGTAGAGTAGAAGAGTGCATTTTTCTCAAAAGCAGAGTGTGTTTCTTGTAAGGCGAGCTAGCATTTGTTTCCCAGTCCTAAAGGGAGTTGAATCACATGCAGTTTTTGGTCCTACGAGCAAGAGTTGTTTTCTGGTAAGAAGAGTCACTATTGTGCTCCCATTGTCATACACAGTGCAAATAGCCCTCGAGTCTGTTCCCAGCAAGTACAGTGTATTGGACTGAAGAGGAGCTACTGTTTTTGTCAGTTTCCTAAGCAGAGTTGAACTAGATATGACCTGTGTGTGGGAAGCACAGTTATTTTGTTCTGAGCAAGCTCACTCTTTGGACCCTATAGGAAACACAGTAGAGTAGATGTGTGCCCTATTCTCAAAAGCAGAGCGTGTTTCTTGTAAGGCGAGCTAGTGTTTGTTTCCCAGTCCTAAGTGGATTGAATCAAATGCAGTTTCTGGTCCTAAGAGCAAGAGTTGTTTTCTTGTAAGAAGAGTCACTATTGTGCTCCCATTGCCGTACACAGTGCAAATAGCACTCGCGTCTGTTCCCAGTAAGTACAGTGTATTGGACTGAAGAGGAGCTACTGTTCTTGTTAGTTTTCTAAGCAGACTTGAACTGGATATGGCTCGTGTGTAGGAAGCACAGTTCATTTGTTCTGAGCAAGCTCACTGTTCGGACCCGATAGGAAACACAGTAGAGAAGAAGAGTGCATTTTTCACAAAAGCAGAGTGTGTTTCTTGTAAGGCCAGCTAGCGTTTCTTTCCCAGTCCTAAATGGAGTTGAATCCCATGCAGTTTCTGGTCCTACGAGCAAGAGTTGTTTTCTGGTAAGAAGAGTCACTATTGTGCTCCCATTGCCATACACAGTGCAAATAGCACTGGCGACTGTACCCAGCATGTACAGCGTATTGGACTGAAGAGGATCTACTGTTCTTGTCAGTTTCCTAAGCAGAGTTGAACTAGATATGGCCCGTGTGTGTAGGAAGCACAGTTCTTTTGTTCTGAGCAAGCTCAATGTTTGGACCCCATAGGAAACACAGTAGAGTAGAAGAGGGCTCTTTTCTCAAAAGCAGAGTGTGTTTCTTGTAAGGCGAGCTAGGGTTTGTTTCCCAGTCCTAAATGGAGTTGAAATACACATGCAGTTTCTGGTCCTAAGAGCAAGAGTTGTTTTCTGGTTAGAAGAGTCACTATTGCAATCCCATTGCCATACACAATGCAAAAAGCCCTCGCGTCTGTTCCCAGCAAGTACAGTGTATTGGACTGAAGAGTAGCTACTGTTCTTGTCAGTTTCCTAAGCAGAGTTGAACTAGATATGGCCCATGTGTGTAGGAAGCTCAGTTCTTTGTACTCAGCAAGCTCACTCTTCTGGCCCTATAGGAAACACAGTAGAGTAGAAGAGTGCTCTTTCCTCAAAAACAGAGTGTGTTTTTTGTAAGGCGAGCTAGCCTTTGTTTCGCAGTCCTAAATGGAGTTGAATCACATGCAGTTTCCGTTCCTACGAGCAATAGATGTTTTCTGGTAAGGAAAGTCACTATTGTGCTCCCTTTGCCATACACAGTGCAAATAGCACTCGCGTCTGTTCCCAGCAAGTACAGTGTATTGGACTGAAGAGGAGGTACTGTTCTTGTCAGTTTCCTAAACAGAATTGAACTAGATATGGCCCGTGTGTGTAGGAAGCACAGTTCTTTTGTTCTGAGCAAGCTCACTGTTTGGACCCCATAGAAAACACAGTAGAGTAGAAGAGTGCTCTTTTCTCAAAAGCAGAGTGTGTTTCTTGTAAGGCGAGCTAGCATTTGTTTCCCAGTCCTAAATGGAGTTGAATCACATGCAGTTTCTGGTCCTAAGAGCAAGAGTTGTTTTCTGGTAAGAAGAGTCACTATTGCGCTCCCATTGCCATACACAGTGCAAATAGCACTGGCGTCTGTACCCAGCATGTACAGCGTATTGGACTGAAGAGGATCTACTGTTCTTGTCAGTTTCCTAAGCAGAGTTGAACTAGATATGGCCCGTGTGTGTAGGAAGCACAGTTCTTTTGTTCTCAGCAAGCTCACTGTTCGGACCCCATAGGAAACACAGTAGAGTAGAAGAGTGCTCTTTTCTCAAAAGCAGAGTGTGTTTCTTGTAAGGCGACCTAGCGTTTCTTTCCCAGTCCTAAATGGAGTTGAATCACATGCAGTGTCTGGTCATACGAGCAAGAGTTGTTTTCTGGTAAGAAGAGTCACTATTGCGCTCCCATTGTCACACACAGGGCAAATAGCACTGGCGTCTCTTCCCAGCATGTACAGTCTATTGGACTGAAGAGGTTCTACTGTTCTTGTCAGTTTCCTAAGCAGAATTGAACAAGATATGGCCCGTGTGTGTAGGAAGCACAGTTCTTTTGTTCTGAGCAAGCTCATATTTCGAACCCCATAGGAAACACAGTAGAGTAGAAGAGTGCATTTTTCTCAAAAGCAGAGTGTGTTTCTTGTAAGGCGAGCTAGCGTTTGTTTCCCAGTCCTAAATGGAGTTGAATCACATGCAGTTTCTGGTCCTACGAGCAAGAGTTGTTTTCTGGTAAGAAGAGTCACTATTGTGCTCCCATTGTCCTACACAGTGCAAATAGCCCTAGCGTCTGTTCCCAGCAAGTACAGTGTATTGGACTGAAGAGGAGCTACTGTTTTTGTCAGTTTCCTAAGAAGAGTTGAACTAGATATGACCTGTGTGTGTAGGAAGCACAATTCTTTTGTTCTGAGCAAGCTCAATGTTTGGACCCCATAGGAAACACAGTAGTGTAGATGTGTGCCTTATTCTCAAAAGCAGAGCGTGTTTCTTGTAAGGCGAGCTAGCGTTTGTTTCCCAGTCCTAAGTGGATTGAATCATATGCAGTTTCTGGTCCTACGAGCAAGAGTTGTTTTCTTGTAAGAAGAGTCACTATTGTGCTCCCATTGCCGTACACAGTGCAAATAGCACTCGCGTCTGTTCCCAGTAAGTACAGTGTATTGGACTGAAGAGGAGCTACTGTTCTTGTTAGTTTTCTAAGCAGACTTGAACTGGATATGGCTCGTGTGTGTAGGAAGCACAGTTCATTTGTTCTGAGCAAGCTCACTGTTCGGACCCGATAGGAAACACAGTAGAGAAGAAGAGTGCATTTTTCTCAAAAGCAGAGTGTGTTTCTTGTAAGGCCAGCTAGCGTTTCTTTCCCAGTCCTAAATGGAGTTGAATCCCATGCAGTTTCTGGTCCTACGAGCAAGAGTTGTTTTCTGGTAAGAAGAGTCACTATTGTGCTCCCATTGCCATACACAGTGCAAATAGCACTGGCGACTGTACCCAGCATGTACAGCGTATTGGACTGAAGAGGATCTACTGTTCTTGTCAGTTTCCTAAGCAGAGTTGAACTAGATATGGCCCGTGTGTGTAGGAAGCACAGTTCTTTTGTTCTGAGCAAGCTCAATGTTTGGACCCCATAGGAAACACAGTAGAGTAGAAGAGGGCTCTTTTCTCAAAAGCAGAGTGTGTTTCTTGTAAGGCGAGCTAGGGTTTGTTTCCCAGTCCTAAATGGAGTTGAAATACACATGCAGTTTCTGGTCCTAAGAGCAAGAGTTGTTTTCTGGTTAGAAGAGTCACTATTGCGCTCCCATTGCCATACACAATGCAAAAAGCCCTCGCGTCTGTTCCCAGCAAGTACAGTGTATTGGACTGAAGAGGAGCTACTGTTCTTGTCAGTTTCCTAAGCAGAGTTGAACTAGATATGGCCCATGTGTGTAGGAAGCTCAGTTCTTTGTACTCAGCAAGCTCACTCTTCTGGCCCTATAGGAAACACAGTAGAGTAGAAGAGTGCTCTTTCCTCAAAAACAGAGTGTGTTTTTTGTAAGGCGAGCTAGCCTTTGTTTCGCAGTCCTAAATGGAGTTGAATCACATGCAGTTTCCGTTCCTACGAGCAATAGATGTTTTCTGGTAAGGAAAGTCACTATTGTGCTCCCTTTGCCATACACAGTGCAAATAGCACTCGCGTCTGTTCCCAGCAAGTACAGTGTATTGGACTGAAGAGGAGGTACTGTTCTTGTCAGTTTCCTAAACAGAATTGAACTAGATATGGCCCGTGTGTGTAGGAAGCACAGTTCTTTTGTTCTGAGCAAGCTCACTGTTTGGACCCCATAGAAAACACAGTAGAGTAGAAGAGTGCTCTTTTCTCAAAAGCAGAGTGTGTTTCTTGTAAGGCGAGCTAGCATTTGTTTCCCAGTCCTAAATGGAGTTGAATCACATGCAGTTTCTGGTCCTAAGAGCAAGAGTTGTTTTCTGGTAAGAAGAGTCACTATTGCGCTCCCATTGCCATACACAGTGCAAATAGCACTGGCGTCTGTACCCAGCATGTACAGCGTATTGGACTGAAGAGGATCTACTGTTCTTGTCAGTTTCCTAAGCAGAGTTGAACTAGATATGGCCCGTGTGTGTAGGAAGCACAGTTCTTTTGTTCTCAGCAAGCTCACTGTTCGGACCCCATAGGAAACACAGTAGAGTAGAAGAGTGCTCTTTTCTCAAAAGCAGAGTGTGTTTCTTGTAAGGCGACCTAGCGTTTCTTTCCCAGTCCTAAATGGAGTTGAATCACATGCAGTGTCTGGTCATACGAGCAAGAGTTGTTTTCTGGTAAGAAGAGTCACTATTGCGCTCCCATTGTCACACACAGGGCAAATAGCACTGGCGTCTCTTCCCAGCATGTACAGTCTATTGGACTGAAGAGGTTCTACTGTTCTTGTCAGTTTCCTAAGCAGAATTGAACAAGATATGGCCCGTGTGTGTAGGAAGCACAGTTCTTTTGTTCTGAGCAAGCTCATATTTCGAACCCCATAGGAAACACAGTAGAGTAGAAGAGTGCATTTTTCTCAAAAGCAGAGTGTGTTTCTTGTAAGGCGAGCTAGCGTTTGTTTCCCAGTCCTAAATGGAGTTGAATCACATGCAGTTTCTGGTCCTACGAGCAAGAGTTGTTTTCTGGTAAGAAGAGTCACTATTGTGCTCCCATTGTCCTACACAGTGCAAATAGCCCTAGCGTCTGTTCCCAGCAAGTACAGTGTATTGGACTGAAGAGGAGCTACTGTTTTTGTCAGTTTCCTAAGAAGAGTTGAACTAGATATGACCTGTGTGTGTAGGAAGCACAATTCTTTTGTTCTGAGCAAGCTCACTGTTTGGACCCCATAGGAAACACAGTAGAGTAGATGTGTGCCTTATTCTCAAAAGCAGAGCGTGTTTCTTGTAAGGCGAGCTAGCGTTTGTTTCCCAGTCCTAAGTGGATTGAATCATATGCAGTTTCTGGTCCTACGAGCAAGAGTTGTTTTCTTGTAAGAAGAGTCACTATTGCGCTCCCATTGCCGTACACAGTGCAAATAGCACTCGCGTCTGTTCCCAGTAAGTACAGTGTATTGGACTGAAGAGGAACTACTGTTCTCGTCAGTTTCCTAAGCAGAGTTGAACTAGATATGGCCCGTGTGTGTAAGAAGCACAGTTCTTTTGTTCTGAGCAAGCTCACTGTTCGGACCCCATAGGAAACACAGTAGAGTAGATGAGTGCTCTTTTCTCAAAAGCCGAGTGTGTTTAGTGTAAGACGACCCAGCGTTTGCTTCCCAGTCCTAAATGGAGTTGAATCACATGCATTTTCTGGTCCTACGAGCAAGAGTTGTTTTCTGGTAAGAAGAGTCACTATTGCGCTCCCATTGCCATACACAGTGCAAATAGCACTCGCGTCTGCTCTCAGCACGTCCAGTGTATTTGATTGAAGAGGAGATACTGTTCTTGTCAGTTTCCTAAGCAGACTTGAACTTGATATGGCCCGTGTGTGTAGGAAGCACAGTTCATTTGTTCTGAGCAAGCTCACTGTTCAGACACCATAGGAAACACAGTAGAGTAGATGAGTGCTCTTTTCTCAAAAGCAGAGTGTGTTTCTTGTAAGGCGAGCTAGCTTTTGTTTCCCAGTCGTAAATGAAGTTGAATCACATGCAGTTTCTGTTCCTACGAGTAGAGTTGTTTTTTGGTGAGAAGAGTCACTATTGCGCTCAAATTGCCATAAACAGTGCAAATAGCACTTGCGTCTGTTCCAATCAAGTACAGTGTATTGGACTGAAGAGGACATACTGTTCTTGTCAGTTTCCTGAGCAGAGTTGAACTAGATATGGCCCGTGTGTATAGGAAGCACAGTTCTTTTGTTCTGAGCAAACTAACTTTCTGGCCCTATAGGAAACACAGTAGAGTAGATGAGTGCTCTTTTCTCAAAAGCAGAGTATGTTTCTTGTAAGGTGAGATAGCGTTTGTTTCCCAGTCCTAAATGGCGTTGAATCACATGCAGTTTCTGGACGTACAAGCAAGAGTTGTTTTCTGGTAAAGAAAGTCACAATTGCGCTCCAATTGTCATACACAGGACAAATAGCACTGGCGTCTGTTCCCAGCATGGTCAGTGTATTGGACTGAAGAGGATCTACTGTTCTTGTCAGTTTCCTAAGCACAATTGAACTAGATACGGCCATGTGTGTAGGAAGCACAGTTCTTTTGTTCTGAGCAAGCTCACTGTTCTGGCCCTATAGGAAACACAGTAGAGTAGAAGAGTGCTCTTTTCTCAAAAGCAGAGTGTGTTTCTTGTAAGGCAATATAGCGTTTGCTTCCCAGACCTAAGTGGAGTTGAATCACATGCAGTTTCTGGTCCTACAAGCAAGAATTGTTTTCTTGTAAGAAGAGTCACTATTGTGCTCCCTTTGCCATACACAGTGCAAATAGCACTCGTGTCTGTTCCCAGCAAGTACAGTGTATTGGACTGAAGAGGAGCTACTGTTCTTGTCAGTTTCTTAAGCAGACTTGAACTAGATATGGCCCGTGTGTGTAGGAAGCACAGTTCATTTGTTCTGAGCAAGCTCACTCTTCGGACCCCATAGGAAACACAGTAGAGTAGATGTGTGCCTTACTCTCAAAAGCAGAGCGTGTTTCTTGTAAGGCGAGCTAGTGTTTGTTTCCCAGTCCTAAGTGGATTGAATCAAATACAGTTTCTGGTCCTACGAGCAAGAGTTGTTTTCTTGTAAGAAGAGTCACTATTGTGCTCCCATTGCCGTACACAGTGCAAATAGCACTCACGTCTGTTCCCAGTAAGTACAGTGTATTGGACTGAAGAGGAGCTACTGTTCTTGTCAGTTTCCTAAGCAGAGTTGAACTAGATATGGCCTGTGTGTGTAAGAAGCACAGTTCTTTTGTTCTGAGCAAGCTCACTCTTCGGACCCCATAGGAAACACAGTAGAGTAGATGAGTGCTCTTTTCTCAAAAGCCGAGTGTGTTTAGTGTAAGGTGACCTAGCGTTTGCTTCCCAGTCCTAAATGGAGTTGAATCACATGCAGTTTCTGGTCCTAAGAGCAAGAGTTGTTTTCTGGTAAGAAGAGGCACTATTGCGCTCCCATTGCCATACACAGTGCAAATAGCACTCTCGTGTGCTCTCAGCAAGTACAGTGTATTTGATTGAAGAGGAGCTACTGTTCTTGTCAGTTTCCTAAGCAGACTTGAACTAGATATGGCCTGTGTGTGTAGGAAGCACAGTTCATTTGTTCTGAGCAAGCTCACTGTTCGAACCCCATAGGAAACACAGTAGAGTAGAAGAGTACTCTTTTCTCAAAAGGAGAGTGTGTTTCTTGTAAGGCGATCTAGCGTTTGTTTCCCAGTCCTAAATGGAGTTGAATCACATGCAGTTTCTGGTCATATGAGCAAGAGTTGTTTTCTGGTAAGAAGAGTCACTACTGTGCTCCCATTGTCACACACAGGGCAAATAGCACTGGCGTCTCTTCCCAGCATGTACAGTCTATTGGACTGAAGAGGTTCTACTGTTCTTATCAGTTTCCTAAGCAGAATTGAACAAGATATGGCCCGTGTGTGTAGGAAGCACAGTTATTTTGTTCTGAGCAAGCTCACATTTCGAACCACATAGAAAACACAGTAGAGTAGAAGAGTGCTCTTTTCTCAAAAGCAGAGTGTGTTTCTTGTAAGGCGAGCTAGCCTTTGTTTCGCAGTCCTAAATGGAGTTGAATCACATGCAGTTTCCGTTCCTACGAGCAATAGTTGTTTTCTGGTAAGGAAAGTCACTATTGTGCTCCCTTTGCCATACACAGTGCAAATAGCACTCGCGTCTGTTCCCAGCAAGTACAGTGTATTGGACTGAAGAGGAGCTACTGTTCTTGTCAGTTTCCTAAGCAGAATTGAACTAGATATGGCCCGTGTGTAGGAAGCACAGTTCTTTTTTCTGAGCAAGCTCACTGTTCGGACCCCATAGGAAACACAGTAGAGTAGAAGAGTGTATTTTTCTCAAAAGCAGAGTGTCTTTCTTGTAAGGCCAGCTAGCGTTTGTTTCCCAGTCCTAAATGGAGTTGAAATACACATGCAGTTTCTGGTCCTACGAGCAACAGTTGTTTTCTGGTATGAAGAGTCACTATTGTGCTCCCCTTGCCATACACAGTGCAAAGAGCCCTCGCGTCTGTTCCCAGCAAGTACAGTGTATTGGACTGAAGAGGATCTACTGTTCTTGTCAGTTTCCTAAGCAGAGTTGAACTAGATATGGCCCATGTGTGTAGGAAGCACAGTTCTTTTGTACTCAGCAAGCTCACAGTTCTGGCCCTATAGGAAACACAGTAGAGTAGAAGAGTGTTCTTTCCTCAAAAGCAGAGTGTGTTTTTTGTAAGGCGAGCTAGCGTTTGTTTCGCAGTCCTAAATGGATTTGAATCACATGCAGTTTCCGTTCCTACGAGCAATAGTTGTTTTCTGGTAAGGAAAGTCACTATTGTGCTCCCTTTGCCATACACAGTGCAAATAGCACTCGCGTCTGTTCCCAGCAAGTACAGTGTATTGGACTGAAGAGGAGGTACTGTTCTTGTCAGTTTCCTAAGCAGAATTGTACTAGATATGGCCCGTGTGTGTAGGAAGCACAGTTCTTTTGTTCTGAGCAAGCTCACTGTTTGGACCCCATAGAAAACACAGTAGAGTAGAAGAGTGCTCTTTTCTCAAAAGCAGAGTGTGTTTCTTGTAAGGCGAGCTAGCATTTGTTTCCCAGTCCTAAATGGAGTTGAATCACATGCAGTTTCTGGTCCTACAAGCAAGAGTTTTTTTCTGGTAAGAAGAGTCACTATTGTGCTCCCATTGCCATACACAGTGCAAGTAGCACTGGCGTCTGTACCCAGCATGTACAGGGTATTGGACTGAAGAGGATCTACTGTTCTTGTCAGTTTTCTAAGCAGAGTTGAACTAGATATGGCCCGTGTGTGGAGGAACCACAGTTCTTTTTTTCTGAGGAAGCTCACTGTACTGGCCCTATAGGAAACACAGTAGAGTAGATGAGTGCTCTTTTCTCAAAAGCAGAGTGTGTTTCTTGTAATGTGAGATAGCGTTTGTTTCCCAGTCCTAAATGGCGTAAAATCACATGCAGTTTCTGGACATACAAGCAAGAGTTGTTTTCTGGTAGGGAAAGTCACAATTGCGCTCCCATTGTCATACACAGGACAAATAACACTGGCGTCTGTTCCCAGCATGGTCAGTGTATTGGACTGAAGAGGATCTACTGTTCTTGTCAGTTTCCTAAGCACAATTGAACTAGATACGGCCATGTGTGTAGGAAGCACAGTTCTTTTGTTCTGAGCAAGCTCACTGTTCTGGCCCTATAGGAAACACAGTAGAGTAGAAGAGTGCTCTTTTCTCAAAAGCAGAGTGTGTTTCTTGTAAGGCAAGATAGCGTTTGCTTCCCAGACCTAAATGGAGTTGAATCACATGCAGTTTCTGGTCCTAAAAGCAAGAATTGTTTTCTTGTAAGAAGAGTCACTATTGTGCTCCCTTTGCCATACACAGTGCAAATAGCACTCGTGTCTGTTCCCAGCAAGTACAGTGTATTGGACTGAAGAGGAGCTACTGTTCTTGTCAGTTTCCTAAGCAGACTTGAACTAGATATGGCCCGTGTGTGTAGGAAGCACAGTTCATTTGTTCTGAGCAAGCTCACTGTTCGGACCCCATAGGAAACACAGTAGAGTAGATGTGTGCCTTACTCTCAAAAGCAGAGCGTGTTTCTTGTAAGGCGAGCTAGTGTTTGCTTCCCAGTCCTAAGTGGATTGAATCAAATGCAGTTTCTGGTCCTACGAGCAAGAGTTGTTTTCTTGTAAGAAGAGTCACTATTGTGCTCCCATTGCCGTACACAGTGCAAATAGCACTCACGTCTGTTCCCAGTAAGTACAGTGTATTGGACTGAAGAGGAGCTACTGTTCTCGTCAGTTTCCTAAGCAGAGTTGAACTAGATATGGCCTGTGTGTGTAAGAAGCACAGTTCTTTTGTTCTGAGCAAGCTCACTGTTCGGACCCCAAAGGAAACACAGTAGAGTAGATGAGTGCTCTTTTCTCAAAAGCCGAGTGTGTTTAGTGTAAGGTGACCTAGCGTTTGCTTCCCAGTCCTAAATGGAGTTGAAATACACATGCAGTTTCTGGTCCTACGAGCAAGAGTTGTTTTCTGGTAAGAAGAGTCACTATTGTGCTCCCTTTGCCATACACAGTGCAAATAGCCCTCGCGTCTGTTCTCAGCAAGTACAGTGTATTGGACTGAAGAGGATCTACTGTTCTTGTCAGTTTCCTAAGCAGAGTTGAACTAGATATGGTCCATGTGTGTAGGAAGCACAGTTTTTTGTACTCAGCAAGCTCACTGTTCTGGCCCTATAGGAAACACAGTAGAGTAGAAGAGTGCTCTTTCCTCAAAAGCAGAGTGTGTTTTTTGTAAGGCGAGCTAGCATTTGTTTTGCAGTCCTAAATGGATTTGAATCACATGCAGTTTCCGTTCCTATGAGCAATAGTTGTTTTCTGGTAAGGAAAGGCACTATTGCGCTCCCTTTGCAATACACAGTGCAAATAGCACTCACGTCTGTCCCCAGCAATTACAGTGTATTGGACTGAAGAGGATCTACTATTCTTGTCAGTTTCCTAAGCAGAGTTGAACTAGATATGGCCCATGTGTGTAGGAAGCACAGTTCTTTTGTTCTGAGCAGGCTCACTGTTTGGATCCCAAAGGAAACACAGTAGAGTAGAAGAGGGCTCTTTTCTCAAAAGCAGAGTGTGTTTCTTGTAAGGCGAGCTAGCGTTTGTTTACCAGTCCTAAATGGAGTTGAATCACATGCAGTGTCTGGTCCTACGAGCAAGAGTTGTTTTCTGGTAAGAAGAGTCACTATTGCGCTCCCATTGTCACACACAGGGCAAATAGCCCTGGCGTCTCTTCCCAGCATGTACAGTCTATTGGACTGAAGAGGTTCTACTGTTCTTGTCAGTTTCCTAAGCAGAATTGAACAAGATATGGCCCGTGTGTGTAGGAAGCACAGTTCTTTTGTTCTGAACAAGCTCACCTTTCGAACCCCATAGGAAACACAGTAGAGTAGAAGAGTGCATTTTTCTCAAAAGCAGAGTGTGTTTCTTGTAAGGCGAGCTAGCATTTGTTTCCCAGTCCTAAAGGGAGTTGAATCACATGCAGTTTTTGGTCCTACGAGCAAGAGTTGTTTTCTGGTAAGAAGAGTCACTATTGTGCTCCCATTGTCATACACAGTGCAAATAGCCCTCGAGTCTGTTCCCAGCAAGTACAGTGTATTGGACTGAAGAGGAGCTACTGTTTTTGTCAGTTTCCTAAGCAGAGTTGAACTAGATATGACCTGTGTGTGGGAAGCACAGTTATTTTGTTCTGAGCAAGCTCACTCTTTGGACCCTATAGGAAACACAGTAGAGTAGATGTGTGCCCTATTCTCAAAAGCAGAGCGTGTTTCTTGTAAGGCGAGCTAGTGTTTGTTTCCCAGTCCTAAGTGGATTGAATCAAATGCAGTTTCTGGTCCTAAGAGCAAGAGTTGTTTTCTTGTAAGAAGAGTCACTATTGTGCTCCCATTGCCGTACACAGTGCAAATAGCACTCGCGTCTGTTCCCAGTAAGTACAGTGTATTGGACTGAAGAGGAGCTACTGTTCTTGTTAGTTTTCTAAGCAGACTTGAACTGGATATGGCTCGTGTGTAGGAAGCACAGTTCATTTGTTCTGAGCAAGCTCACTGTTCGGACCCGATAGGAAACACAGTAGAGAAGAAGAGTGCATTTTTCACAAAAGCAGAGTGTGTTTCTTGTAAGGCCAGCTAGCGTTTCTTTCCCAGTCCTAAATGGAGTTGAATCCCATGCAGTTTCTGGTCCTACGAGCAAGAGTTGTTTTCTGGTAAGAAGAGTCACTATTGTGCTCCCATTGCCATACACAGTGCAAATAGCACTGGCGACTGTACCCAGCATGTACAGCGTATTGGACTGAAGAGGATCTACTGTTCTTGTCAGTTTCCTAAGCAGAGTTGAACTAGATATGGCCCGTGTGTGTAGGAAGCACAGTTCTTTTGTTCTGAGCAAGCTCAATGTTTGGACCCCATAGGAAACACAGTAGAGTAGAAGAGGGCTCTTTTCTCAAAAGCAGAGTGTGTTTCTTGTAAGGCGAGCTAGGGTTTGTTTCCCAGTCCTAAATGGAGTTGAAATACACATGCAGTTTCTGGTCCTAAGAGCAAGAGTTGTTTTCTGGTTAGAAGAGTCACTATTGCAATCCCATTGCCATACACAATGCAAAAAGCCCTCGCGTCTGTTCCCAGCAAGTACAGTGTATTGGACTGAAGAGGAGCTACTGTTCTTGTCAGTTTCCTAAGCAGAGTTGAACTAGATATGGCCCATGTGTGTAGGAAGCTCAGTTCTTTGTACTCAGCAAGCTCACTCTTCTGGCCCTATAGGAAACACAGTAGAGTAGAAGAGTGCTCTTTCCTCAAAAACAGAGTGTGTTTTTTGTAAGGCGAGCTAGCCTTTGTTTCGCAGTCCTAAATGGAGTTGAATCACATGCAGTTTCCGTTCCTACGAGCAATAGATGTTTTCTGGTAAGGAAAGTCACTATTGTGCTCCCTTTGCCATACACAGTGCAAATAGCACTCGCGTCTGTTCCCAGCAAGTACAGTGTATTGGACTGAAGAGGAGGTACTGTTCTTGTCAGTTTCCTAAACAGAATTGAACTAGATATGGCCCGTGTGTGTAGGAAGCACAGTTCTTTTGTTCTGAGCAAGCTCACTGTTTGGACCCCATAGAAAACACAGTAGAGTAGAAGAGTGCTCTTTTCTCAAAAGCAGAGTGTGTTTCTTGTAAGGCGAGCTAGCATTTGTTTCCCAGTCCTAAATGGAGTTGAATCACATGCAGTTTCTGGTCCTAAGAGCAAGAGTTGTTTTCTGGTAAGAAGAGTCACTATTGCGCTCCCATTGCCATACACAGTGCAAATAGCACTGGCGTCTGTACCCAGCATGTACAGCGTATTGGACTGAAGAGGATCTACTGTTCTTGTCAGTTTCCTAAGCAGAGTTGAACTAGATATGGCCCGTGTGTGTAGGAAGCACAGTTCTTTTGTTCTCAGCAAGCTCACTGTTCGGACCCCATAGGAAACACAGTAGAGTAGAAGAGTGCTCTTTTCTCAAAAGCAGAGTGTGTTTCTTGTAAGGCGACCTAGCGTTTCTTTCCCAGTCCTAAATGGAGTTGAATCACATGCAGTGTCTGGTCATACGAGCAAGAGTTGTTTTCTGGTAAGAAGAGTCACTATTGCGCTCCCATTGTCACACACAGGGCAAATAGCACTGGCGTCTCTTCCCAGCATGTACAGTCTATTGGACTGAAGAGGTTCTACTGTTCTTGTCAGTTTCCTAAGCAGAATTGAACAAGATATGGCCCGTGTGTGTAGGAAGCACAGTTCTTTTGTTCTGAGCAAGCTCATATTTCGAACCCCATAGGAAACACAGTAGAGTAGAAGAGTGCATTTTTCTCAAAAGCAGAGTGTGTTTCTTGTAAGGCGAGCTAGCGTTTGTTTCCCAGTCCTAAATGGAGTTGAATCACATGCAGTTTCTGGTCCTACGAGCAAGAGTTGTTTTCTGGTAAGAAGAGTCACTATTGTGCTCCCATTGTCCTACACAGTGCAAATAGCCCTAGCGTCTGTTCCCAGCAAGTACAGTGTATTGGACTGAAGAGGAGCTACTGTTTTTGTCAGTTTCCTAAGAAGAGTTGAACTAGATATGACCTGTGTGTGTAGGAAGCACAATTCTTTTGTTCTGAGCAAGCTCAATGTTTGGACCCCATAGGAAACACAGTAGTGTAGATGTGTGCCTTATTCTCAAAAGCAGAGCGTGTTTCTTGTAAGGCGAGCTAGCGTTTGTTTCCCAGTCCTAAGTGGATTGAATCATATGCAGTTTCTGGTCCTACGAGCAAGAGTTGTTTTCTTGTAAGAAGAGTCACTATTGTGCTCCCATTGCCGTACACAGTGCAAATAGCACTCGCGTCTGTTCCCAGTAAGTACAGTGTATTGGACTGAAGAGGAGCTACTGTTCTTGTTAGTTTTCTAAGCAGACTTGAACTGGATATGGCTCGTGTGTGTAGGAAGCACAGTTCATTTGTTCTGAGCAAGCTCACTGTTCGGACCCGATAGGAAACACAGTAGAGAAGAAGAGTGCATTTTTCTCAAAAGCAGAGTGTGTTTCTTGTAAGGCCAGCTAGCGTTTCTTTCCCAGTCCTAAATGGAGTTGAATCCCATGCAGTTTCTGGTCCTACGAGCAAGAGTTGTTTTCTGGTAAGAAGAGTCACTATTGTGCTCCCATTGCCATACACAGTGCAAATAGCACTGGCGACTGTACCCAGCATGTACAGCGTATTGGACTGAAGAGGATCTACTGTTCTTGTCAGTTTCCTAAGCAGAGTTGAACTAGATATGGCCCGTGTGTGTAGGAAGCACAGTTCTTTTGTTCTGAGCAAGCTCAATGTTTGGACCCCATAGGAAACACAGTAGAGTAGAAGAGGGCTCTTTTCTCAAAAGCAGAGTGTGTTTCTTGTAAGGCGAGCTAGGGTTTGTTTCCCAGTCCTAAATGGAGTTGAAATACACATGCAGTTTCTGGTCCTAAGAGCAAGAGTTGTTTTCTGGTTAGAAGAGTCACTATTGCGCTCCCATTGCCATACACAATGCAAAAAGCCCTCGCGTCTGTTCCCAGCAAGTACAGTGTATTGGACTGAAGAGGAGCTACTGTTCTTGTCAGTTTCCTAAGCAGAGTTGAACTAGATATGGCCCATGTGTGTAGGAAGCTCAGTTCTTTGTACTCAGCAAGCTCACTCTTCTGGCCCTATAGGAAACACAGTAGAGTAGAAGAGTGCTCTTTCCTCAAAAACAGAGTGTGTTTTTTGTAAGGCGAGCTAGCCTTTGTTTCGCAGTCCTAAATGGAGTTGAATCACATGCAGTTTCCGTTCCTACGAGCAATAGATGTTTTCTGGTAAGGAAAGTCACTATTGTGCTCCCTTTGCCATACACAGTGCAAATAGCACTCGCGTCTGTTCCCAGCAAGTACAGTGTATTGGACTGAAGAGGAGGTACTGTTCTTGTCAGTTTCCTAAACAGAATTGAACTAGATATGGCCCGTGTGTGTAGGAAGCACAGTTCTTTTGTTCTGAGCAAGCTCACTGTTTGGACCCCATAGAAAACACAGTAGAGTAGAAGAGTGCTCTTTTCTCAAAAGCAGAGTGTGTTTCTTGTAAGGCGAGCTAGCATTTGTTTCCCAGTCCTAAATGGAGTTGAATCACATGCAGTTTCTGGTCCTAAGAGCAAGAGTTGTTTTCTGGTAAGAAGAGTCACTATTGCGCTCCCATTGCCATACACAGTGCAAATAGCACTGGCGTCTGTACCCAGCATGTACAGCGTATTGGACTGAAGAGGATCTACTGTTCTTGTCAGTTTCCTAAGCAGAATTGAACAAGATATGGCCCGTGTGTGTAGGAAGCACAGTTCTTTTGTTCTGAGCAAGCTCATATTTCGAACCCCATAGGAAACACAGTAGAGTAGAAGAGTGCATTTTTCTCAAAAGCAGAGTGTGTTTCTTGTAAGGCGAGCTAGCGTTTGTTTCCCAGTCCTAAATGGAGTTGAATCACATGCAGTTTCTGGTCCTACGAGCAAGAGTTGTTTTCTGGTAAGAAGAGTCACTATTGTGCTCCCATTGTCCTACACAGTGCAAATAGCCCTAGCGTCTGTTCCCAGCAAGTACAGTGTATTGGACTGAAGAGGAGCTACTGTTTTTGTCAGTTTCCTAAGAAGAGTTGAACTAGATATGACCTGTGTGTGTAGGAAGCACAATTCTTTTGTTCTGAGCAAGCTCACTGTTTGGACCCCATAGGAAACACAGTAGAGTAGATGTGTGCCTTATTCTCAAAAGCAGAGCGTGTTTCTTGTAAGGCGAGCTAGCGTTTGTTTCCCAGTCCTAAGTGGATTGAATCATATGCAGTTTCTGGTCCTACGAGCAAGAGTTGTTTTCTTGTAAGAAGAGTCACTATTGCGCTCCCATTGCCGTACACAGTGCAAATAGCACTCGCGTCTGTTCCCAGCAAGTACAGTGTATTGGACTGAAGAGGAACTACTGTTCTCGTCAGTTTCCTAAGCAGAGTTGAACTAGATATGGCCCGTGTGTGTAAGAAGCACAGTTCTTTTGTTCTGAGCAAGCTCACTGTTCGGACCCCATAGGAAACACAGTAGAGTAGATGAGTGCTCTTTTCTCAAAAGCCGAGTGTGTTTAGTGTAAGACGACCCAGCGTTTGCTTCCCAGTCCTAAATGGAGTTGAATCACATGCATTTTCTGGTCCTACGAGCAAGAGTTGTTTTCTGGTAAGAAGAGTCACTATTGCGCTCCCATTGCCATACACAGTGCAAATAGCACTCGCGTCTGCTCTCAGCACGTCCAGTGTATTTGATTGAAGAGGAGATACTGTTCTTGTCAGTTTCCTAAGCAGACTTGAACTTGATATGGCCCGTGTGTGTAGGAAGCACAGTTCATTTGTTCTGAGCAAGCTCACTGTTCGGACACCATAGGAAACACAGTAGAGTAGATGAGTGCTCTTTTCTCAAAAGCAGAGTGTGTTTCTTGTAAGGCGAGCTAGCTTTTGTTTCCCAGTCGTAAATGAAGTTGAATCACATGCAGTTTCTGTTCCTACGAGTAGAGTTGTTTTTTGGTGAGAAGAGTCACTATTGCGCTCAAATTGCCATAAACAGTGCAAATAGCACTTGCGTCTGTTCCAATCAAGTACAGTGTATTGGACTGAAGAGGACATACTGTTCTTGTCAGTTTCCTGAGCAGAGTTGAACTAGATATGGCCCGTGTGTATAGGAAGCACAGTTCTTTTGTTCTGAGCAAACTAACTTTCTGGCCCTATAGGAAACACAGTAGAGTAGATGAGTGCTCTTTTCTCAAAAGCAGAGTGTGTTTCTTGTAAGGTGAGATAGCGTTTGTTTCCCAGTCCTAAATGGCGTTGAATCACATGCAGTTTCTGGACGTACAAGCAAGAGTTGTTTTCTGGTAAAGAAAGTCACAATTGCGCTCCAATTGTCATACACAGGACAAATAGCACTGGCGTCTGTTCCCAGCATGGTCAGTGTATTGGACTGAAGAGGATCTACTGTTCTTGTCAGTTTCCTAAGCACAATTGAACTAGATACGGCCATGTGTGTAGGAAGCACAGTTCTTTTGTTCTGAGCAAGCTCACTGTTCTGGCCCTATAGGAAACACAGTAGAGTAGAAGAGTGCTCTTTTCTCAAAAGCAGAGTGTGTTTCTTGTAAGGCAATATAGCGTTTGCTTCCCAGACCTAAGTGGAGTTGAATCACATGCAGTTTCTGGTCCTACAAGCAAGAATTGTTTTCTTGTAAGAAGAGTCACTATTGTGCTCCCTTTGCCATACACAGTGCAAATAGCACTCGTGTCTGTTCCCAGCAAGTACAGTGTATTGGACTGAAGAGGAGCTACTGTTCTTGTCAGTTTCTTAAGCAGACTTGAACTAGATATGGCCCGTGTGTGTAGGAAGCACAGTTCATTTGTTCTGAGCAAGCTCACTCTTCGGACCCCATAGGAAACACAGTAGAGTAGATGTGTGCCTTACTCTCAAAAGCAGAGCGTGTTTCTTGTAAGGCGAGCTAGTGTTTGTTTCCCAGTCCTAAGTGGATTGAATCAAATACAGTTTCTGGTCCTACGAGCAAGAGTTGTTTTCTTGTAAGAAGAGTCACTATTGTGCTCCCATTGCCGTACACAGTGCAAATAGCACTCACGTCTGTTCCCAGTAAGTACAGTGTATTGGACTGAAGAGGAGCTACTGTTCTTGTCAGTTTCCTAAGCAGAGTTGAACTAGATATGGCCTGTGTGTGTAAGAAGCACAGTTCTTTTGTTCTGAGCAAGCTCACTCTTCGGACCCCATAGGAAACACAGTAGAGTAGATGAGTGCTCTTTTCTCAAAAGCCGAGTGTGTTTAGTGTAAGGTGACCTAGCGTTTGCTTCCCAGTCCTAAATGGAGTTGAATCACATGCAGTTTCTGGTCCTAAGAGCAAGAGTTGTTTTCTGGTAAGAAGAGGCACTATTGCGCTCCCATTGCCATACACAGTGCAAATAGCACTCTCGTGTGCTCTCAGCAAGTACAGTGTATTTGATTGAAGAGGAGCTACTGTTCTTGTCAGTTTCCTAAGCAGACTTGAACTAGATATGGCCTGTGTGTGTAGGAAGCACAGTTCATTTGTTCTGAGCAAGCTCACTGTTCGAACCCCATAGGAAACACAGTAGAGTAGAAGAGTACTCTTTTCTCAAAAGGAGAGTGTGTTTCTTGTAAGGCGATCTAGCGTTTGATTCCCAGTCCTAAATGGAGTTGAATCACATGCAGTTTCTGGTCATATGAGCAAGAGTTGTTTTCTGGTAAGAAGAGTCACTACTGTGCTCCCATTGTCACACACAGGGCAAATAGCACTGGCGTCTCTTCCCAGCATGTACAGTCTATTGGACTGAAGAGGTTCTACTGTTCTTATCAGTTTCCTAAGCAGAATTGAACAAGATATGGCCCGTGTGTGTAGGAAGCACAGTTCTTTTGTTCTGAGCAAGCTCACATTTCGAACCACATAGAAAACACAGTAGAGTAGAAGAGTGCTCTTTTCTCAAAAGCAGAGTGTGTTTCTTGTAAGGCGAGCTAGCCTTTGTTTCGCAGTCCTAAATGGAGTTGAATCACATGCAGTTTCCGTTCCTACGAGCAATAGTTGTTTTCTGGTAAGGAAAGTCACTATTGTGCTCCCTTTGCCATACACAGTGCAAATAGCACTCGCGTCTGTTCCCAGCAAGTACAGTGTATTGGACTGAAGAGGAGCTACTGTTCTTGTCAGTTTCCTAAGCAGAATTGAACTAGATATGGCCCGTGTGTAGGAAGCACAGTTCTTTTTTCTGAGCAAGCTCACTGTTCGGACCCCATAGGAAACACAGTAGAGTAGAAGAGTGTATTTTTCTCAAAAGCAGAGTGTCTTTCTTGTAAGGCCAGCTAGCGTTTGTTTCCCAGTCCTAAATGGAGTTGAAATACACATGCAGTTTCTGGTCCTACGAGCAACAGTTGTTTTCTGGTATGAAGAGTCACTATTGTGCTCCCCTTGCCATACACAGTGCAAAGAGCCCTCGCGTCTGTTCCCAGCAAGTACAGTGTATTGGACTGAAGAGGATCTACTGTTCTTGTCAGTTTCCTAAGCAGAGTTGAACTAGATATGGCCCATGTGTGTAGGAAGCACAGTTCTTTTGTACTCAGCAAGCTCACAGTTCTGGCCCTATAGGAAACACAGTAGAGTAGAAGAGTGTTCTTTCCTCAAAAGCAGAGTGTGTTTTTTGTAAGGCGAGCTAGCGTTTGTTTCGCAGTCCTAAATGGATTTGAATCACATGCAGTTTCCGTTCCTACGAGCAATAGTTGTTTTCTGGTAAGGAAAGTCACTATTGTGCTCCCTTTGCCATACACAGTGCAAATAGCACTCGCGTCTGTTCCCAGCAAGTACAGTGTATTGGACTGAAGAGGAGGTACTGTTCTTGTCAGTTTCCTAAGCAGAATTGTACTAGATATGGCCCGTGTGTGTAGGAAGCACAGTTCTTTTGTTCTGAGCAAGCTCACTGTTTGGACCCCATAGAAAACACAGTAGAGTAGAAGAGTGCTCTTTTCTCAAAAGCAGAGTGTGTTTCTTGTAAGGCGAGCTAGCATTTGTTTCCCAGTCCTAAATGGAGTTGAATCACATGCAGTTTCTGGTCCTACAAGCAAGAGTTTTTTTCTGGTAAGAAGAGTCACTATTGTGCTCCCATTGCCATACACAGTGCAAGTAGCACTGGCGTCTGTACCCAGCATGTACAGGGTATTGGACTGAAGAGGATCTACTGTTCTTGTCAGTTTTCTAAGCAGAGTTGAACTAGATATGGCCCGTGTGTGGAGGAACCACAGTTCTTTTTTTCTGAGGAAGCTCACTGTACTGGCCCTATAGGAAACACAGCAGAGTAGAAGAGTGCTCTTTTCTCAAAAGCAGAGTGTGTTTCTTGTAAGGTGAGCTAGCGTTTGTTTCCCAGTCCTAAATGGAGTTGAATCACATGCAGTTTTTGGTCCTACGAGCAAGAGTTGTTTTCTGGTAAGGAAAGTCACTATTGCGCTCCCATTTCCATACAAAGTGCAAATAGCACACGCGTCTGTTCCCAGCAAGTACAGTGTATTGGACTGAAGTGGAGCTACTGTTCTCGTCAGTTTCCTAAGCAGAGTTGAACTGGATATGGCCCGTGTTTGTAGGAAGCACAGTTCTTTTGTTCTGAGCGAGCTCACTGTTCTGGCCTTATAGGAAACACCGTAGAGTAGAAGAGTGCTCTTTTCTCAAAAGCAGAGTGTGTTTTTTGTAAGGTGAACTAGCGTTTGTTTCCCAGTCCTAAATGGAGTTGAATCCCATGCAGTTTCTGGTCCTACGAGCAAGAGTTGTTTTCTGGTAAGAAGAGTCACTATTGCGCTCCCATTACCATACACAGTGCAGATAGCACTGGCGTCTGTTCCCAGCAAGTACAGTGTATTGGACTGAAGAGGAGATACTGTTCTTGTCAGTTTCCTAAGCAGAGTTGAACTAGATATGGCCCATGTGTGTAGGAAGCACAGTTCGTTTGTTCTGAGCAAGCTCACTGTTCGGACCCAATAGGAAACCCAGTAGAGTAGAAGAGTACTCTTTTCTCAAAAGCCGAGGGTGTTTCTTGTAAGGCGAGCTAGGGTTTGTTTCCCAGTCCTAAATGGAGTTGAATCACATGCAGTTTCTGGTCCTATGAGCAAGAGTTGTTTTCTGGTAAGAAGAGTCACTATTACTCTCCCATTGTCATACACAGTGCAAACAGCACTGGCGTCTGTTCCCAGCAAGTACAGTGTATTGGACTGAAGAGGATCTACTGTTCTTGTCAGTTTCCTAAGCAGAATTGAACTAGATGTGGCCCGTGTGTGAAGGAAGCACAGTTCTTTTGTTCTGAGCAAGCTCACTGTACTGGCAGTATAGGAAACACAGCAGAGTAGAAGAGTGCTCTTTTCTCAAAAGCAGAGTGTGTTTCTTGTAAGGCAAGCTAACGTTTGTTTCCCAGACCTAAATGGAGTTGAATCACATGCAGTTTTTGGTCCAATGAGCAAGAGTTGTTTTCTGGTAAGGAAAGTCACTATTGCGCTCCCATTTCCATACAAAGTGCAAATAGCTCTCGCGTCTATTCCCAGCAAGTACAGTGTATTGGACTGAAGAGGAGCTACTGTTCTCATCAGTTCCTAAGCAGAGTTGAACTAGATATGGCCCGTGTGTGTAGGAAGCACAGTTCTTTTGTTCTGAGCAAGCTCACTGCTCTGGCACTATGGGAAACACAGTAGAGTAGAAGAGTGCTCTTTTCTCAAAAGCAGAGTGTGTTTCTTGTAAGGCGAGGTAGCGATTGTTTCCCAGTCCTAAATGGAGTTGAATCCCATGCAGTTTCTGGTCCTACGAGCAAGAGTTGTTTTCTGGTAAGAAGAGACACTATTGTGTTCCCATTGTCATACACAGGGCAAATAGCACTCGCTTCTCTTCCCAGCAAGTACAGTGTATTGGACAGAATGGAGATACTGTTCTTGTCAGTTTCCTAAGCAGAGTTGAACTAGATATGGCCCTTGTGTGTAGGAAGCACAGTTCTTTTGTTCTGAGGAAGCTCACTGTTCTGGCATTATAGGAAACACCGTAGAGTAGAAGAGTGCTCTTTTCTCAAAAGCAGAGTGTGTTTCTTGTAATGTGAGCTAGCGTTTGTTTCCCAGTCCTAAATGGAGTTGAATCACATGCAGTTTCTGGTTCTACGAGCAAGAGTTGTTTTCTGGTAAGAAGAGTCACTATTGCGCTCCCATTGCCATACACAGAGCAAATAGCACTGGTGTCTGTTCCCAGCAAGTACAGTGTATTGGACTGAAGAGGAGATACTGTTCTTGTCAGTTTCCTAAACAGAGTTGAACTAGGTATGGCCCATGTGTGTAGGAAGCACAGTTCGTTTGTTCTGAGCAAGCTCACTGTTCAGACTCCATAGGAATCACAGTAGAGTAGAAGAGTACTCTTTTCTCAAAAGCCGAGTGTGTTTCTTGTAAGGCGATCTAGCATTTGTTTCCCAGTCCTAAATGGAGTTGAATCACATGCAGTTTCTGGTCCTATGAGCTAGAGTTGTTTTCTGGTAAGAAGAGACACTATTACTCTCCCATTGTCATACACAGTGTAAACAGCACTGGCGTCTGTTCCCAGCAAATACAGTGTATTGGACTGAAGAGGATCTACTGTTCTTGTCAGTTTCCTAAGCAGAATTGAACTAGATATGCCCCGTGTGTGAAGGAAGCACAGTTCTTTTGTTCTGAGCAAGCTCTCTGTACTGACACTATAGGAAACACAGTAGAGTAGAAGTGTGCCCTTTTCTCAAAAGCAGAGCGTGTTTCTTGTAAGGCGAGCTAGCGTTTTCTTCCCAGACCTAAATGGAGTTGAATCCCATGCAGTTTCTGGTCCTACGAGCAAGAGTTGTTTTCTGGTAAGAGGAGACACTATTGTGCTCCCATTGTCATACACAGGGCAAATAGCACTGGCGTCTGTTCTCAGCAAGTACAGTGTACTGGACTCAAGAGGAGACACTGTTCTTGCCAGTTAACTAAGCAGAGTTGAACTAGATATGGCCCGTGTGTGTAGGAAGCACAGTTCTTTTGTTCTGAGCAAGCTCACTGTTCAGACCACATAGGAAAAAAAGTAGAGTAGAAGAGTGCTCTTTTCTCAAAAGCAGTATGTGTTTCTTGTAAGGCGAGTTAGTGTTTGTTTCCCAGTCAGAAATGGAGTTGAATCCCATGCAGTTTCTGGTCCTATGAACAAGATTTGTTTTCTGGTAAGAAGAGTCACTGTTGTGCTCCCATTGCCATACACAGTGCAAATAGCACACGCGTCTGTTCTCAGCAAGTACAGTGTACTGGACTGAAGAGGAGACACTGTTCTTGCCAGTTTCCTAAGTAAAATTGAACTAGATATGGCCGTGTGTGTAGGAAGCACAGGTCTTTTGTTCTGAGCAAGCTCACTGTTCTGGCCATATAAGAAACACAGTAGAGTAGAAGAGTGCTCATTTCTCAAAAGCAGAGTGTGTTTCTCGTAAGGCAAGCTAGCGTTTATTTCCCAGTTTTAAATGGAGTTGAATCACATGCAGTTTTCGGTCCTACGAGCAAGAGTTGTTTTCTTGTAAGGAATGTCACTATTGAGCTCACATTGCCATACACAGTGCAAATAGCACTCGCGTCTGTTCCCAGCAAGTACATTGTATTGTGCTGAAGAGGAGCTTCTTTTCTTGTAAGTTTTTTAAGCAGAGTTGAACTAGATATGGCCCGTGTGTGTAGGAAGCACAGTTCTTTTGTTCTGAACAAGCTCACTGTTCGGAACACTTAGGAAACACAGTAGAGTAGAAGAGTGCTCTTTTCTCAAAAGCAGATTGTGTTTCTTGTAAGGCGAGATAGCGTTTCTTTCCCAGTCCTAAATGGAGTTGAATCCAATGCAGTTTCTGGTCCTACGAGCAAGAGTTGTTTTCTGGTAAGAAGAGTCACTGTTGCGGTCCCATTGTCATACACAGTGCAAATAGCACTGGCATCTGTTCCCAGCATGTACAGTGTATTGGACTGAAGAGGATCTACTGTTCTTGTCAGTTTCCTAAGCAGAGTTGAACAAGATATGGCCCTTGTATGTAGTAAGCACAGTTCTTTTTTTCTGAGCAAGCTTACTGTTCCACCCCATAGGAAACACAGTAGAGTAGAAGAGTGCTCTTTTCTCAAAAGCAGAGTGTGTTTCTTGTTAGGCGAGCTAATGTTTGTTTCTCAGTCAGAAATTGAGTTGAATCCCATGCAGTTTCTGGTCCTACGAGCAAGAGTTGTTTTCTGGTAAGAAGAGTCACTATTGCGCTCCCATTGTCATACACAGTGCAAATAGCACTCGCGTCTGTTCTAAGCAAGTACAGTGTATTGAACTGAAGAGGAGCTACTGTTCTAGTCAGTTTCCTAAGCATAGTTGAACTAGATATGGCCGTGTGTGTAGGAAGCACAGTACTTTTGTTCTGAGCAAGCTCACTGTTCGGATCCCATAGGAAACACAGTAGAGTAGAAGAGTGCCGTTTTCTCAAAAGCAGAGTGTGTTTCTTGTAAGGCGAGCTAGCATTTGCTTTCCAGTCAGAAATGGAGTTGAATCACATGCAGTGTCTGGTCCTACGAGCAAGAGTTGTTTTCTGGTAAGAAGAGTCACTATTGCGCTCCCATTGCCATACACAGTGCAAATAGCACTCGCGTCTGTTCCCAGCAAGTACAGTGTATTGGACTAAAGAGGATCCTCTGTTCTTGTCAGTTTCCTAAGCAGAGTTGAACTAGATATGGCCCCGGTGTGTAGGAAGCACAGTTCTTTTGTTCTGAGCAAGCTCACTGTTCGGACCCCATAGGAAACACAGTAGAGTAGAAGAGTGCCCTTTTCTCAAAAGCTGAGTGTGTTATTGAATGGCGAGCTAGCGTTTGTTTCCCAGTCCTAAATGGAGTTGAATCACATGCAGTTTTTGGTCTTACGAGCAAGAGTTGTTTTCTGGTAAGGAAAGTCACTATAGCGCTCCCATTGCCATACACAGTGCAAATAGCACTCGCGTCTCTTCCCAGCAAGTACAGTGTATTGGACTGAAGAGGAGCTACTGTTCTTGTCAGTTTTCTAAGCATAGTTGAACTAGATATGGCCCCTGTGTGTAGGAAGCACAGTTCTTTTGTTCTGAGCAAGCTCACTGTTCGGAACCCATGGGAAACACGGTAGAGTAGAGGAGTGCTCATTTCTCAAAAGCAGAGTGTGTTTCTTGTAAGGCAAGCTAACGTTTGTTTCCCAGTCCTAAATAAAGTTGAGTCACTTGCAGTTTTTGGTCCTACAAGCAAGAATTGTTTTATGGTAAGAATTGTCACTATTGCACTCCCAGTGTCATACGCAGGGCAAATAGCACTGGTGTCGGTTCCCAGCATGTACAGTGTATTGGACTGAGGGGTATCTACTGTTCTTGTCAGTTTCCTAAGCAGAATTGAACTAGATATGGCCCGTGTGTGAAGGAAGCACAGTTCTTTTGTTCTGAGCAAGCTCACTCTACTGCCCCTATAGGAAACACAGCAGAGTAGAAGAGTGCTCTTTTCTCAAAAGGAGAGTGTGTTTCTTGTAAGGCGAGCTAGCGTTTGTTTCCCAGTCCTAAATGGAGTTAAATCCCATGCAGTTTTTGGTCCTATGAGCAAGAGTTGTTTTCTGGTGAGGAAATTCACTATTGCGCTCACATTGCCATACACAGTGCAAATAGCACTCGCGTCTGTTCCCAGCAAGTACAGTGTATTGGACTGAAGAGGAGCTACTGTTCTTGTCAGTTTCCTAAGCAGAATTGAACTAGATATGTCCGTTTGTGTAGGAAGCACAGTTTTTTTGTTCTGAGCAAGCTCACTGTTCTGGCCATATAGGAAACACAGTAGAGTAGAAGAGTGCTTTTTTCTCAAAAGCAGAGTGTGTTTCTTGTAAGGCGAGCTAGCGTTTTTTTCCAAATCCTAAATGGAGTTGAATCCCATGCAGTTTCTGGTCATATGAGCAAGAGTTGTTTTCTGGTAAGAAGAGTCACTATTGCGCTTCCATTGCCATATACAGTGCAAATAGCACTCGCGTCTGTTCCCAGAAAGTACAGTGTATTGGACTGAAGAGGAGCTACTGTTCTTGTTAGTTTCCTAAGCAGAGTTGAACTAGATATGGCCCGTGTGTGTAGGAAGCACAGTTCTTTTGTTCTGAGCAAGCTAACTGTTCTGGCCCTATAGGAAACACAGTAGAGTAGAAGAGTGCTCTTTTCTCAAAAGCAGAGTGTGTTTCTTGTAAGGCAAGCTAGTGTTTGTTTCCCAGTAAGAAATGGACTGAATCAGATGCAGTTTCTTGTCCTACGAGCAAGAGTTGTTTTCTGGTAAGAAGAGTCATTATTACACTCCCATTGTCATACACAGGGCAAATAGCACTGGCGTCTGTTCCCAGCATGTACAGTGTATTGGACTGAAGAGGATCTACTGTTCCTGTCAATGTCTTAAACAGAATTGAACTAGATATGGCCATGGGTATAGGAAGCACTGTTCTTTTGTTCTGAGCAAGCTCTCTGTTCTGGCCCTATAGGAAACACAGTAGAGTAGAAGAGTGCTCTTTTCTCAAAAGCAGAGTGTGTTTTTGTAAGGTGAGCTAGCATTTATTTCCAAGTTCTAAATGGAGTTGAATCACATGCAGTTTCTGGTCCTATGAGCAAGAGTTGTTTTCTGGTAAGGAAAGTCAATATTGAGCTCCCATTGCCATACACAGTGCAAATAGCACTAGCGTCTGTTTCCTGCAAGTAGAGTGTATTGGACTGAAGAGGAGCTACTGTTCTTGTCAGTTTCCTAAGCAGAGTTGAACTAGATATGGCCCGTGTGTGTAGGAAGCACAGTTCTTTTGTTCTGAGCAAGCTCACTGTTCGGAACCCATGGGAAACACAGTAGAGTAGAGGAGTGCTCTTTTCTCAAAAGCAGAGTGTGTTTCTTGTAAGGCAAGCTAACGTTTGTTTCCCAGTCCTAAATAAAGTTGAGTCACTTGCAGTTTTTGGTCCTATGAGCAAGAGTTGTTTTATGGTAAGAATTGTCACTATTGCACTCCCATTGTCATACTCAGTGCAAATAGCACTGGTGTCGGTTCCCAGCATGTACAGTGTATTGGACTGAAGAGTATCTACTGTTCTTGTCAGTTTCTTAAGCAGAATTGATCTAGATATGGCCGTTTGTGTACGAAGCACAGTTCTTTTGTTCTTAGCAAGCTCACTGTTCTGGCCACATAGGAAACACAGTAGAGTAGAAGAGTGCTCTTTTCTCAAAAGCAGAGTGTGTTTCTTGTAAGGCAAGCTAGCGTTTGTTTCCCAGTCCTAAATGGAGTTGTATCACATGCAGTTTTTGATCCTACGAGCAAGAGTTGTTTTCTGGTAAGGAAAGTCACTATTGAGCTCCCATTGCCATACACAGTGCAAATAGCACTCGCGTCTCTTCCCACCAAGTACAGTGTATTGGACTGAAGAGGAGCTACTGTTCTTCTCAGTTTCCTAAAAGGAGTTGAACTAGATATGGCCCGTGTGTAGGAAGCAGAGGTCTTTTGTTCTGAGCAAGCTCATTTTTCGGACCACAAAGGAAACACGGTAGAGTAGAGGAGTGCCGTTTTCTCAAAATCAGAGTCTGTTTCTTGTAAGGCGAGCTAGCGTTTATTTACCAGTTCTAAATGGAGTTGAATCACATGCAGTTTTTTGTCCTACGAGCAAGATTTGTTTTCTGGTAAGACGAGTCACTATTGTGCTCCAATTGCCATACACAGTGCAAATAGCACTCGCGTCTCTTCCCAGCATTTACAGTGTATTGGACTGAAAAGGAGCTACTGTTCTTGACAGTTTCCTAAGCAGAGTTGAACTAGATATGGCCCGTGTGTGTAGGAAGCACAGTTCTTTTTTCTGAGCAAGCTCACTGTTCAGATGCCACAGGAAACACAGTAGAGTAGAAGAGTGCTCTTTTCTCAAAAGCAGAGAGTGTTTCTTGTAAGGCGAGCTAGTGTTTGTTTCCCAGTTAGAAATGGAGTTGAATCACATGCAGTTTCTGGTCCTACGAGCAAAAGTTGTTTTCTAGTAAAAAGAGTCACTATTGTGCTCCCATTGTCATACACAGAGCAAGTAGCACTCGCGTCTGTTCCCAGCAAGTACAGTGTATTGGACTGAAGAGGAGCTAGTGTCATTGTCAGTTTCCTAAGCAGAATTTAACTGGATATGTCCATGTGTGTAGGAAGCACACTTCTTTTGTTCTGAGCAAGCTCGCTGTACTGGCCCTATAGGAAACACAGGAGAATAGAAGAGTGCTCTTTTCTCAAAAGCAGAGTGTGTTTCTTGTAAGGTGAGCTAGCGTTTGTTTCCCAGTCCTAAATGGAGTTGAATCACATGCAGTTTTTGGTCCTACGAGCAAGAGTTGTTTTCTGGTAAGGAAAGTCACTATTGCGCTCCCATTTCCATACAAAGTGCGAATAGCACTCGCATCTGTTCCCAGGAAGTACAGTGTATTGGACTGAAGAGGATCTACTGTTCTTGTCAGTTTCCTAAGCAGAGTTGAACTAGATATAGCCCGTGTGTGTAGGAAGCACAGTTCTTTTGTTCTGAGCAAGCTCACTCTTCTGGCCCTATGGGAAACACAGTAGAGTAGAAGAGTGCTCTTTTCTCAAAAGCAGAGTGTGTTTCTTGTAATGCGAGCTAGCGTTTGTTTCCCAGTCCTAAATGGAGTTGAATCACATGCAGTTTTTGGTCCTACGAGCAAGAGTTGTTTTCTGGTAAGGATAGTCACTATTGCGCTCCCATTGCCATTCACAGTGCAAATAGCACTCGCAGCTGTTCCCAGCATGTACACTGTATTGGACTGAAGAGGATCTACTGCTCTTGTCAGTTTCCTAAGCAGAATTGAACTAGATATGTCCGTGTGTGTAGGAAGCACAGTTTTTTTGTTCTGAGCAAGCTCACTGTTCTGGCCATATAGGAAAAACAGTAGAGTAGAAGAGTGCTCTTTTCTCAAAAGCAGAGCGTGTTTCCTGTAAGGCGAGCTAGCGTTTGTTTCCCAGTCCTAAGTGGAGTTGAATCACATGCAGTTCCTGGTCCTATGAGCAAGAGTTGTTTTCTGGTAAGGAGAGACACTATTGTGCTCCCATTGCTGTACACAGTGCAAATAGCACTCGCGTCTGTTCCCAGCAAGTACAGTGTACTGGACTGAAGAGGAGCTACTGTTCTTGTCAGTTTCCTAAGTAAAATTGAACTAGACATGGCCGTGTGTGTAGGAAGCACAGGTCTTTTGTTCTGAGTAAGCCCACTGTTCTGGCCATATAAGGAACACAGTAGAGTAGAAGAGTGCTCTTTTCTCAAAAGCAGAGTGTGTTTCTTGTAAGGCAAGCTAGCGTTTAATTCCCAGTTCTAAATGGAGTTGAATCACATGCAGTTTTCGGTCCTACGAGCAAGAGTTTTTTTCTGGTAAGGAAAGTCACTATTGAGCCCACATTGCCATACACAGTGCAAATAGCACTCGCGTCTGTTCCCAGCAAGTACAGTGTATTGTACTGAAGATGAGATACTTTTCTTGTCAGTTTCCTAAGCAGACTTGAACTAGATATGGCCCGTGTGTGTAGGAAGCACAGTTCTTTTGTTCTGAGCAAGCTCACTGTTCGGAACACTTAAGAAACACAGTAGAGTAGAAGAGTGCTCTTTTCTCTAAAGCAGATTGTGTTTCTTGTAAGGCGAGATAGCGTTTGTTTCCCAGTCCTAAATAAAGTTGAGTCACTTGCAGTTTTTGGTCCTACGAGCAAGAGTTGTTTCATGGTAAGAATTGTCACTATTGCACTCCCATTGTCATACACAGGGCAAATAGCACTGGTGTCGGTTCCCAGCATGTACAGTGTATTGGACTGAAGAGTATCTACTGTTCTTGTCAGTTTCTTAAGCAGAATTAATCTAGATATGGCCGTGTGTGTAGGAAGCACAGTTCTTTTGTTCTGAGCAAGCTCACTGTTCTGGCCACATAGGAAACACAGTAGAGTAGAAGAGTGCTCTTTTCTCAAAGCAGAGTGTGTTTCTTGTAAGGCAAGCTAGCGTTTGTTTCCCAGTCCTAAATGGAGTTGAATCACATGCAGTTTTTGGTCCTAGGAGCAAGAGTTGTTTTCTGGTAAGGAAAGTCACTATTGTGCTCCAATTGCAACACACAGTGCAAATAGCACTGGCATCTGTTCCCAGCAAGTACAGTGTATTGGACTGAAGAGGAGCAACTGTTCTTCTAAGTTTCCTAAAAAGAGTTGAACTAGATATGGCCCGTGTGTGTAGGAAGCAAAGTTCTTTTGTTCTGAGCAAGCTCATTTTTCGGACCCCAAGGGAAACACAGTAGAGTAGAAGAGTGCCGTTTTCTCAAAATCAGAGTCTGTTTCTTGTAAGGCGAGCTTGCGTTTATTTCCAAGTTCTAAATGGAGTTGAATCACATGCAGTTTTCAGTCCTACGAGCAAGAGTTGTTTTCTGGTAAGGAAAGTCACTATTGAGCTCCCATTGCCATACACAGTACAAATAGCACTCGCGTCTGTTCCCAGCAAGTACAGTGTATCGGACTGAAGAGGAGCTACTGTTCTTGATAGTTTCCAAAGCAGAGTTGAACTAGATATGGCCCGTGTGTCTAGGAAGCACAGTTCTTATGTTCTGAGCAAGCTCACTGTTCTGGCACTATAGGAAACACAGTAGAGTAGAAGAGCTCTCTTTTCTCTAAAGCAGAGTGTGATTCTTGTAATGCGAGCTCTCGTTTGTTTCCCAGTCCTAAACGGAGTTGAATCACATGCAATTTTTGGTCCTACGAGCAAGAGTTGTTTTGTGGTAAGAAGAGTCACTATTACGCTCCAATTGCCATACATGTGCAAATAGCACTCGCGTCTGTTCCCAGCAAGTAAAGGTATTGGACTGAATAGGAGCTACTGTTCTTGTCAGTTTCCTAAGCAGAGTTGAACTATATATGGCCCGTGTGTGGAGGAAGCACAGTTCTTTTGTTCTGAGCAAGCTCACTGTTCTGGACTTATAGGAAACACAGTAGAGTAGAAGAGTGCTCTTTTCTCTAAAGCAGAGTGTGTTTGTTGTAAGGCGAGCTAGCGTTTGTTTCCCAGTCCTAAATGGAGTTGAATCACATGCAGTTTCTGGTCCTACGAGCAAGAGTTATTTTCCGGTAAGGAAAGTCACTATTGCGCTCCCATTGCCATACACAGTGCAAATAGCACTCGCGTCTGTTCCCAGCAAGTACAGTGTATCAGACTGAAGAGGAGCTACTGTTCTTGTCAGTTTCCTAAGCAGAGTTGAACTAGATATGGCCCGTTCGTGTAGGAAGCACAGTTCTTTTGTTCTGAGCAAGCTCACTGTTAAGACCCCGTAGGAAACACAGTAGAGTAGAAGAGTGCTCTTTGCTCAAAAGCAGAGTGTGTTTCATGTAAGGCGAGCTAGCATTTGTTTCCTAGTACTAAATGGAGTAGAATCACATGCAGTTTCGGGTCCTAGGAGCAAGAGTTTTTTTCTGTTAAGGAAAGTCACTATTGCGTTCCCATTGTCATACGCAGTGCAAATACCACTCGCGTCTGTACACAGCAAGTACAGTGTATTGGACTGAAGAGGAGCTACTGTTCTTGTCAGTTTCCTAAGCAGAGTTGAACGTGATATGGCCCGTGTGTGGAGGAAGCACAGTTCTCTTATTGTGAGCAAGCTCACTGTTTTGGCCCTATAGGAAACACAGTAGATTAGAAGAGTGCTCTTTTCTCTAAAGCAGAGTGTGTTTCTTGTAAGGCGAGCTCGCATTTGTTTCCCAGTCCTAAATGGAGTTGAATGACATGCAGTTTTTGTTCCTACGAGCAAGAGTTGTTTTCTGGTAAGAAGAGTCACTATTGCGCTCCAAATGCCATACAAAGTGCAAATAGCACTCGCGTCTGTTCCCAGCAAGTACAGTGTATTGGACTGAATAGGTGCTACTGTTCTTGTCAGTTTCCTAAGCAGAGTTGAACTAGATATGGTCCATGTGTGTAGGAAGCACAGTTCTTTTGTTCTGAGCAAGCTCACTGTTCGGACCCCTTAGGAAACACAGTAGAGTAAAACAGTGCTCTTTTCTCAAAAGCAGAGTGTGTTTCTTGTAAGGCGATCTAGCATTTGTTTCCTAGTCCTAAGTGGAGTTGAATGACATGCAGTTTCTGGTCCTACGAGCAAGAGTTGTTTTCTGGTAAGGAAAGTCACTATTGTGCTCCCATTGCCATACACATTACAAATAGCACTCGCGTCTGTTCCCAGCAATTACAGTGTATTGGACTGAAGAGGAGCTATTGTTCTTGTCAGTTTCCTAAGCAGAGTTGAACTAGATATATCCCATGTGAAGGAAGCACAGTTCTTTTGTTCTGAGCAAGCTCACTGTTCTGGCCCTATAGGAAACACAGTAGAGTAGAAGAGTGCTCTTTTCTCAAAAGCAGAGTGTGTTTCTTGTAAGGCGAGCTAGCGTTTGTTTCCCAGTCCTAAATGGAGTTGAATCACATGCAGTTTCTGTTCCTACGAGCAAGGGTTGTTTTCTGGTAAGGAAAGTCACTATTGCGCTCCCATTGCCATACACAGTGCAAATAGCACTCGCGTCTGTTCCAGCAAGTACAGTGTATTGGACTGAAGAGGAGCTACTGTTCTTGTCAGTTTCCTAAGCAGATTTGAACGAGATATGGCCTGTGTGTGTAGGAAGCACAGTTCTCTTGTTCTGAGCAAGCTCACTGTTCTGGCCCTATGGGAAACACAGTAGAGTAGAAGAGTGCTCTTTTCTCAAAAGCAGAGCGTGTTTCTTGTAAGGCGAGCTAGCCTTTGTTTCCCAGTCCTAAATGGAGTTGAATGACATGCAGTTTCTGGTCCTACGAGCAAGAGTTGTTTTCTGGGGAAGAAAGTCACTATTGCACTCCCATTGCCATACACATTACAAATAGCAATCGCGTCAGTTCCCAGCAAGTACAGTGTATTGGACTGAATAGGAGCTACTGTTCTTGTCAGTTTCCTAAGCAGAGTTGAACTAGATATGGTCCGTGTGTGTAGGAACCACAGTTTTTTTTTCTCAGCAAGCTCATTGTTCAGACCCCATAGGAAACACAGTAGAGTAGAAGAGTGCTCTTTTATCAAAAGCAGAATGTGTTTCATGTAAGGCGAGCTGGCATTTGTTTCCCAGTCCTAAATGGAGTTGAATCACATGCAGTTTTTGGTCCTACCAGCTAGAGTTGTTTTCTGGTGAGGAAAGTCACTATTGCGCTCCCATTGCCATACACAGTGCAAATAGCACTAGCGTCTGTTCCCAGCAAGTACAGTGTATCGTACTGAAGAGGAGCAACTGTTCTTGTCAGTTTCCTAAGCAGTGTTGAACTAGATATGGCCAGTGTGTAGGAATCACAGTTCTTTTGTTCTGAGCAAGCTCATTGTTCTGGCCTAATTGAAAACACAGTAGAGTAGAAGAGTGCTCTTTTCACTAAAGCAGAGTATGTTTCTTGTAAGACCAGCTAGCGTTTGTTTCCCAGTCCTAAATGGAGTTGAATCACATGCAGTTTCTGGTCCTACGAGCAAGAGTTGTTTTCTGGGGAAGAAAGTCACTATTGCACTCCCATTGCCATACACATTACAAATAGCAATCGCGTCTGTTCCCAGCGAGTACAGTGTATTGGACTGAATAGGAGCTACTGTTCTTGTAAGTTTCCTAAGCAGAGTTGAACTAGATATGGTCCGTGTGTGTAGGAACCACAGTTTTTTTTTCTGAGCAAGCTCACTGTTCAGACCCCATAGGAAACACAGTAGAGTAGAAGAGTGCTCTTTTATCAAAAGCAGAATGTGTTTCATGTAAGGCGAGCTGGCATTTGTTTCCCAGTCCTAAATGGAGTTGAATCACATGCAGTTTTTGGTCCTACCAGCAAGAGTTGTTTTCTGGTGAGGAAAGTCACTATTGCGCTCCCATTGCCATACACAGTGCAAATAGCACTCGCGTCTGTTCCCAGCAAGTACAGTGTATCGTACTGAAGAGGAGCAACTGTTCTTATCAGTTTCCTAAGCAGTGTTGAAGTAGATATGGCCCGTGTGTAGGAAGCACAGTTCTTTTGTTCTGAGCTAGCTCATTGTTCTGGCCTAATTGGAAACACAGTAGAGTAGAAGAGTGATCTTTTCTCTAAAGCAGAGTGTGTTTCTTGTAAGACCAGCTAGCGTTTGTTTCCCAGTCCTAAATAGAGTTGAATCCCATGCATTTTCTGGTCCTATGAGCAAGAGTTGTTTTCTGGTAATAAGAGTCAATATTGCGCTGCCATTGCCATACACAGGACAAATAGCACTGGCGTCTGTTCCCAGCAAGTACAGTGTATTGGACTGAAGAGGATCTACTGTTTTTGTCAGGTGCGTAAGCAGAATTGAAATAGATATGGCCGTGTGTGTAGGAAGCACAGTTCTTTTGTTCTGAGCAAGTTCACTGTTCGGACTTCTTAGGAAACACAGTAGAGTAGAAGAGTGCTTTTTTCTCTAAAGCAGAGTGTGTTTCTTGTAAGGCGAGCTAGTGTTTGTTTCACAGTCCTAAATGGAGTCGAATCACATGCAGTTTCTGGTCCTATGAGCAAGAGTTGTTTTCTGGTAAGAAGAGTCACTATTGTGCTCCCATTGTCATACACAGTGCAAATAGCACTGGCGACTGTTCCCAGCATGTACAGTGTATTGGACTGAAGAGGATCTACTGTTCTTGTCAGGTTCCTAAGCAGAGTTGAACTAGATGTGGCCGTGTGTGTAGGAAGCACAATTTTATTGTTCTGAGCAAGCTCACTGTTGGGAACACATAGGAAACACAGTAGAATTGAAGAGTGCTCTTTTCTCAAAAGCAGAGTGTGTTTCTTGGAAGGCGAGCTAGTGTTTGTTTCACAGTCCTAAATGGAGTCGAATCACATGAAGTTTCTGGTCCTATGAGCAAGAGTTGTTTTCTGGTAAGAAGAGTCACTATTGTGCTCCCATTGTCATACACAGTGCAAATAGCACTGGCGTCTGTTCCCAGCATGTACAGTGTATTGGACTGAAGAGGATCTACTGTTCTTGTCATGTTCCTAAGCAGAGTTGAACTAGATATGGCCATGTGTGTAGGAAGCACAGTTCTTTTGTTCTGAGCAAGCTCACTCTTCTGGCCCTGTAGGAAACACAGTAGAGTAGAAGAGTGCTCTTTTCTCAAAAGCAGAGTGTGTTTCTTGTAAGGCGAGCTAGCGTTTGTTTTTCAGTCCTAAATGGAGTTGAATCACATGCAGGTTCTGGTCCTACGAGCAAGAGTTGTTTTCTGGTAAGGAAAGTCACTATTGCGCTCCCATGGTCATACACAGTGCAAATGGCACACGCGTCTGTTCCCAGCAAGTACAGTGTATTGGACTGAAGAGGATCTACTGTTCTTGTCAGGTTCCTAAACAGAGTTGAACTAGATATGGCCGTGAGTGTAGGAAGCACAGTTTTTTTGTTCTGAGCAAGCTCACTCTTGGGAACACATAGGAAACACAGTAGAATTGAAGAGTGCTCTTTTCTCAAAAGCAGAGTGTGTTTCTTGTAAGGCGAGCTAGCGTTTGTTTTCCAGTCCTAAATGGAGTTGAATCACATGCAGTTTCTGGTCCTACGAGCAAGAGTTGTTTTCCGGTAAGGAAAGTCATTATTGCGCTCCCATTGCCATACTCAGTGCAAATAGCACTCGCGTCTGTTCCCAGCAAGTACAGTGTATTGGACTGAAGAGGAGCTACCGTTTTGTGAGTTTCCTAAGCAGAGTTGAACTAGATATGGCCCTTGTGTGTAGGAAGCACAGTTCTTTTGTTCTGAGCAAGCTCACTGTTCAGACCCGTAGGAAACACAGTAGAGTAGAAGAGTGCGCTTTGCTCAAAAGCAGAGTGTGTTTCATGTAAGGCGAGCTAGCATTTGTTTCCTAGTACTAAATGGAGTAGAATCACATGCAGTTTCGGGTCCTAGGAGCAAGAGTTGTTTTCTGTTAAGGAAAGTCACTATTGCGTTCCCATTGCCATACACAGTGCATTTAGCACTCGCGTCTGTACCCAGCAAGTACAGTGTATTGGACTGAAGAGGAGCTACTGTTCTTGTCAGTTTCCTAAGCAGAGTTGAACGAGATATGGCCCGTGTGTGGAGGAAGCACAGTTCACTTGTTGTGAGCAAGCTCACTGTTGTGGCCCTATAGGAAACACAGTAGATTAGAAGAGTGCTCTTTTCTCTAAAGCAGAGTGTGTTTCTTGTAAGGCGAGCTCGCGTTTGTTTCCAAGTCCTAAATGGAGTTGAGTCACATGCAGTTTTTGTTCCTACCAGCAAGAGTTGTTTTCTGGTAAGAAGAGTCACTATTGCGCTCCAAATGCCATACAAAGTGCAAATAGCACTCGCGTCTGTTCCCAGCAAGTACAGTGTATTGGACTGAATAGGCTCTACTGTTCTAGTCAGTTTCCTAAGCAGAGTTGAACTAGATATGGTCCATGTGTGTAGGAAGCACAGTTCTTTTGTTCTGAGCAAGCTCACTGGTCGGACCCCTTAGGAAACACAGTAGAGTAGAACAGTGCTCTTTTCTCAAAAGCAGAGTGTGTTTCTTGTAAGGCGATCTAGCATTTGTTTCCTAGTCCTAAATGGAGTGGAATCACATGCAGTTTCTGGTCCTACGAGCAAGAGTTGTTTTCTGGTAAGGAAAGTCACTATTGTGCTCCAATTGCCATACACATTACAAATAGCACTCGCGTCTCTTCCCAGCAATTACAGTGTATTGGACTGAAGAGGAGCTACTGTTCTTGTCAGTTTCCTAAGCAGAGTTGAACTAGATATATCCCGTGTGAAGGAAGCACAGTTCTTTTGTTCTGAGCAAGCTCACTGTTCTAGCCCTATACGAAACACAGTAGAGTAGAAGAGTGCTCTTTTCTCAAAAGCAGAGTGTGTTTCTTGTAAGGCAAGCTAGCGTTTGTTTCCCAGTCCTAAATGGAGTTGAATCACATGCAGTTTCTGTTCCTACGAGCAAGGGTTGTTTTCTGGTAAGGAAAGTCACTATTGCGCTCCCATTGCCAAACACAGTGCAAATAGCACTCGCGTCTGTTCCAGCAAGTACAGTGTATTGGACTGAAGAGGAGCTACTGTTCTTGTCAGTTTCCTAAGCAGAGTTGAACGAGATATGGCCTGTGTGTGTAGGAAGCACAGTTCTCTTGTTCTGAACAAGCTCACTGTTATGGCCCTATAGGAAACACAGTAGAGTAAAAGAGTGCTCTTTTCTCTAAAGCAGAGAGTGTTTCTTGTAAGGCGAGCTTGTGTTTGTTTCCTAGTCCTAAATGGAGTTGAATCACATGCAGTTTCGGGTCCTACGAGCAAGAGTTGTTTTCTGGGAAAGAAAGACACTATTGCACTCCCATTGCCATACACATTACAAATAGCACTCGCGTCTGTTCCCAGCAAGTACAGTGTATTGGACTGAATAGGATCTACTGTTCTTGTCAGGTTTATAAGCAGATTTGAAGTAGATATGGCCGTGTGTGTAGGAAGCACAGTTTTTTTGTTCTGAGCAAGCTCACTGTTCGGACCCCATAGGAAACACATTAGAGTAGAAGAGTGCTCTTTTCTCTAAAGCAGAGTGTGTTTCTTTTAATGCGAGCTAGCATTTGTTTCCCAGTCCTCAATGGAGTTGAATCACATGTAATATCTGATCCTATGAGCAAGAGTTGTTTTCTGGAAATGAAAGTCACTATTGCGCTACCATTGACATACACAGTGCAAATAGCACTGGCGTCTGTTCCCAGCAAGTATAGTCTTTTGGACTGAAGAGGAGCTACTGTTCTTGTCAGTTTCTTAAGCAGAGTTGAACTAGATATGGCCCGTGGGTGTAGGAAGCACAGTTTTTTTGTTCTGAGCAATCTCACTGTTGGGAACACAAAGGAAACACAGTAGAATTGAAGAGTGCTCTTTTCTCAAAAGCAGAGTGTCTTTCTTGGAAGGCGAGCTAGCGTTTGTTTCCCAGTCCTAAATGGAGTTGAGTCACATGCAGTTTTTTGTCCTACGAGCAAGATTTGTTTTCTGGTAAGACGAGTAACTATTGTGCTCCAAATACCATACACAGTGCAAATAGCACTGGCGTCTGTTCCCCGCAAGTACAGTGTATTGGACTGAAGAGGAGCTACTGTTCTTGTCAGTTTCCTAAGCAGAGTTGAACTAGATATGACCCGTGTGTGTAGGAAGCACAGTTCTTTTGTTCTGAGCAAGCTCACTGTTCGGACCCCGTAGGAAACACAGTAGAGTAGAAGAGTGCTCTTTTCTCAAAAGCAGAATGTGTTTCATGTAAGGCGAGCTAGCATTTGTTTCCCAGTCCTAAATGGAGTTGAATCACATGCAGTTTCTGGTCCTACGAGCAAGAGATATTTTCTGATAAGGAAAGTCACTATTGCGCTCCCATTGCCATCCACAGTGCAAATAGCACTCGCATCTGTTCCCACCAATACAGTGTATCGGACTGAAGAGGAGCTACTGTTCTTGTCAGTTTCCTAAGCAGAGTTGAACGAGATATGTCCCGTGTTTGTAGGAAGCACAGTTCTTTTGTTCTGAGCAAGGTCAGTGTTTGGAACCCATAGGAAACACAGTAGAGTAGAAGAGTGCTCTTTTCTCAAAAGCAGAGTGTGTTTTTTGTAAGGTAAGCTAGCGTTTGCTTCCCAGTCCTAAGTGGAGTTGAATCACATGCAGTTTCTGGTCCTACGAGCAAGAGTTGTTTTCTGGTAAGAAGAGTCACTATTGCGCTGCCATTGCCATACACAGGTCCAATAGCACTGGTGTCTGTTCCCAGCAAGTACAGTGTATTGGACTCAGAGGATCTACTGTTCTTGTCAGGTTCCTAAGCAGAGTTGAACTAGATATGGCCGTGTGTGTAGGAAGCACAGTTTTATTGTTCTGAGCAAGCTCACTGTTGGGAACACATAGGAAACACAGTAGAATTGAAGAGTGCTCTTTTCTCAAAAGCAGAGTGTGTTTCTTGAAGGCGAGCTAGCATTTGTTTCCCAGACCTAAATGGAGTTGAGTCACATGCAGTTTTTTGTCCTACGAGCAAGAGTTGTTTTCTGGTAAGACGAGTCACAATTGTGCTCCAATTGCCATACACAGTGCAAATAGCACTCGCGTCTGTTCCCTGCAAGTACAGTGTATTGGACTGAAGAGGAGCTACTGTTCTTGTCAGTTTCGTAATCAGAGTTGAACTAGTTATGGCCCGTGTGTGTAGGAAGCACAGTTCTTTTGTTCTGAGCAAGCTCACTGTTCTGGCCCTATAGGAAACACAGTAGAGTAGAAGAGTGCTCTTTTCTCTGAAGCAGAGTGTGTTTCTTATAAGGAGAGCTAGCATTTGTTTCCCAGTCTTTAATGGAGTTGAATCACATGCAGTTTCTGATACTATGAGCAAGAGTTGTTTTCTGGTAAGGAAAGTCACTATTGTGCTCCCATTGCCATACACAGTGCAAATAGCACTCCCGTCTGTTCCCAGCAAGTATAGTGTATTGGACTGTAGAGGAGCTACTGTTCTTGTCAGTTTCCTAAGCAGATTTGAATTAGTTATGGCCCGTGTGTGTAGGTAGCACAGTTGTTTTGTTTTGTGCAAGCTCACTGTTCGGACCCCATACGAAACACAGTAGAGTAGATGACTGCTCTTTTCACAAAAGCAGAGTGTGTTTCTTGTAAGGTGAGATAGCATTTGTTTCCAGGTCCTAAAAGGAGTGGAAACACATGCAGTTTCTGGTCCTATGAGCAAGAGTTTTTTTCTGGTAAGGAAAGTCACTATTGCACTCCCTTTGCCATACATGTGCAAATAGCACTGGCATCTGTTCCCAGCAAGTACAGTGTATTGAACTGAAGAGGAGCTACTGTTCTTGTCAGTTTCCAAAGCAGAGTTGAACTAGATATGGTCCGTGTGTGTAGGAAGCACATGTTTTTTTTTCTGAGCAAGCTCACTGTTCGGAACACATAGGAAACACAGTAGAATAGAAGAGTGCTCTTCTCTCAAAAGCAGAGGGTGTTTCTTGTAAGGCGAGCTAGCGTTTGTTTCCCAGTCGTAAATGGAGTTGAGTCACATGCAGTTTTTTGTCCTACGAGCAAGAGTTGTTTTCTGGTAAGACGAGTCACTATTGTGCTCTAATTGCCATACAGAGGGCAAATAGCACTGTCATCTGTTCCCAGCATGTACAGTGTATTGGAATGAAGACGATCTACTGTTCTTGTCCAGTTCCTAAGCAGAGTTGAACTAGATATGGCCATGTGTGTAGGAAGCACAGTTCTTTTGTTCTGAGCAAGCTCACTGTTCTGGCCCAATAGGAAACACAGTAGAGTAGAAGAGGGCCCTTTTCTCAAAAGCAGAGTGTGTTTCTTGTAAGGCGAGCTAGCGTTTGTTTCCCAGTCCTATATGGAGGTGTATCACATGCAGTTTCTGGACCTACGAGCAAGAATTGTTTTCTGATAAGGAAAGTCACTATTTTGCTCCCATTGTCATACACAGTGCAAATAGCACACGCGTCTGTTCCCAGCAAGTACAGTGTATTGGACTGAAGAGGAACTACTGTTCTTGTCAGTTTCCTAAGCAGAATTGAACTAGATATGGCCCGTGTGTAGGAAGCACAGTTCTTTTGTTCTGAGCAAGCTCACTGTTCGGACCCCATAGGAAACACAGTAGAGTAGAAGAGTGCTCTTTTCTCAAAAGCAGAATGTGTTTCATGTAAGGCGAGCTAGCATTTGTTTCCCAGTCCTAAATGGAGATGAATCACATGCAGTTTCTGGTCCTACCAGCAAGAGTTGTTTTCTGGTAAGGAAATTTACTATTGCGCTCCCATTGCAATACACAGTCCAAATAGCACTCGCGTCTGTTCCCAGCAAGTACAGTGTATCGGACTGAAGAGGAGCTACTGTTCTGGTCAGTTTCCTAAGCAGAGTTGAACTAGATTTGGCCCATGTGTAGGAAGCACAGTTCTTTTGTTCTGAGCAAGCTTACTCTTCTGGCCCTATAGGAAACACAGTAGAGTAGTAGAGTGCTTTTTCTCTAAAGCAGAGTGTGTTTCTTGTAAGGCCAGCTAGCGTTTGTTTCCCAGTCCTAAATAGAGTTGAATCACATGCAGTTTCTTGTCCTACGAGCAAGAGTTGTTTTCTGGTAAGAAGAGTCACTATTGCGCTGCCATTGCCATACACAGGACAAATAGCACTGGCGTCTGTTCCCAGCAAGTTCAGTGTATTGGACTGAAGAAGAGCTACTGTTCTTGTCAGGTTCCTAAGCAGAATTGAAATAGATATGGCCCGTGTGTGTAGGAAGCACAGTTCTTTTGTTCTGAGCAAGCTCACTGTTCGGAACCCATAGGAAACACAGTAGAGTAGAAGAGTGCTCTTTTCTCAAAAGCAGAGTGTGTTTCATGTAAGGCGAGCTAGCGTTTGTTTCCCAGTCCTAAATGGAGTTGAATCACATGCAGTTTCTGGTCCTACGAGCAAGAGTTGTTTTCTGGTAAGGAAAGTCACTATTGCACTCCTATTGCCATACACATTGCAAATAGTACTCGCGTCTGTTCCCAGCAAGTACAGTGTATCGGACTGAAGAGGAGCTACTGATCTTGTCAGTTTCCTAAGCAGAGTTGAACTAGATATGGTCGGTGTGTGTAGGAAGCACAGTTCTTTTATTCTGAGCAAGATCACTGTTTGGACCCCATAAGAAACACAGTAGAGTAGAAGAGTGCTCTGTTCTCAAAAGCAGAGTGTGTTTCTTGTAAGGAGAGCTAGCGTTTGTTTCCCATTCCTAAATGGAGTTGAATCCCATGCAGTTTCTGGTCCCACGAGCAAGAGTTGTTTTCTGGTAAGAAGAGTCAATATTGCACTGCCATTGCCATACACAGGACAAATAGCACTGGCGTCTGTTCCCAGCAAGTACAGTGTATTGAACTGAACAGGATCTACTGTTCTTGTCAGGTTCCTAAGCAGACTTGAACTAGATATGGCCGTGTGTGTTGGAAGCACAGTTTTTTTGTTCTGAGCAAGCTCACTGCTCTGAACACATAGGAAACACAGTAGAATAGAAGAGTGCTCTTTTCTCAAAAGCAGTGTGTGTTTCTTGTAAGGTGAGCTAGCGTTTGTTTCCTAGTCCTAAATGGAATTGAATCACATGCAGTTTCTGGTCCTACGAGCAAGAGTTTTTTTCTGGTAAGGAAAGTAACTATTGCCCTCCCATTGCCATACACAGTGCAAATAGCACTCGCGTCTGTTCCCAGCAAGTACAGTGTATCGGACTGAAGAGGAGCTACTGTTCTTGTCAGTTTCCTAAGCAGAGTTGAACTAGATATGGTCGGTGTGTGTAGGAAGCACAGTTCTTTTGTTCTGAGCAAGCTCACTGTTCTGGCCCTATAGGAAACACAGTAGAGTAGAAGAGTGCTCTTTTATCAAAAGCAGAGTGTGTTTCTTGAAAGGCCAGCTAGCGTTTGTTTCCCAGTCCTAAATAGAGTTGAATCACATGCAGTTTCTGGTCCTACGAGCAAGAGTTGTTTTATGGTAAGAAGAGTCACTATTGCGCTCCCATTGCCATACACAGGACAAATAGCACTGGCGTCTGTTCGCAGCAAGTACAGTGTATCGGACTGAAGAGGAGCTACTGTTCTTGTCAGGTTCTTAAGCAGAATTGAACTAGATATGGCCCGTTCGTGTAGGAAGCACAGTTCTTTTGTTCTGAGCAAGCTCACTTTTCGGACCCCATAGGAAACACAGTAGAGTAGAAGAGTGCTCTTTTCTCAAAAGCAGAGTGTGTTTCTTGTAAGGCAATCTAGCGTTTGTTTCCCAGTCCTAAATGGAGTTGAATCCCATGCAGTTTCTGGTCCTAGGAGCAAGAGTTGTTTTCTGGTAATAAGAGTCAATATTGCGCTGCCATTGCCATACACAGGACAAATAGCACTGGCATCTGTTCCCAGCAAGTACAGTGTATTTGACTGAAGAGGATCTACTGTTCTTGTCAGGTTCGTAAGCAGAATTGAACTAGATATGGCCGTGTGTCTAGGAAGCACAGTTCTTTTGTTCTGAGCAAGTTCACTGTTCGGACTTCTTAGGAAACACAGTAGAGTAGAAGAGTGCTCTTTCCTCTAAAGCAGAGTGTGTTTCTTGTAAGGCGAGCTAGTGTTTGTTTCACAGTCCTAAATGGAGTTGAATCACATGCAGTTTCTGGTCCTATGAGCAAGAGTTGTTTTCTGGTAAGAAGAGTCACTATTGCGCTCCCATTGTCATACACAGTGCAAATAGCACTGGCGTCTGTTCCCAGCATGTACAGTGTATTGGACTAAAGAGGATCTACTGTTCTTGTCAGGTTCCAAAGCAGAGTTTAACTAGATATGGCCTTGTGTGTAGGAAGCACACTTCTTTTGTTCTGAGCAAGCTCACTGTTCTGGCCCTGTAGGAAACACAGTAGAGTAGAAGAGTGGTCTTTTCTCAAAAGCAGAGTGTGTTTCTTGTAAGGTGAGCTAGCGTTTGTTTCCCAGTCTTTAATGGGTTGAATCACATGCAGATTCTGGTCCTACGAGCAAGAGTTGTTTTCTGGTAAGGAAAGTCACTATTGCGCTTCCATGGTCATACACAGTGCAAATAGCACTCGCGTCTGTTCCGAGCAAGTACAGTGTATTGGACTGAAGAGAATCTACTGTTCTTGTCAGTTTCCTAAGCAGAGTTGAACGAGATATATCCCGTGTGTAGGAAGTACAGTTCTTTTGTTCTGAGCAATCTCACTGTTTGGACCCCATAGGAAACACAGTAGAGTAGAAGAGTGCTCTTCTCTCAAAAGCAGAGTGTGTTTCTTGAAGGCGAGCTAGCATTTGTTTCCCAGACCTAAATGGAGTTGAGTCACATGCAGTTTTTTGTCCTATGAGCAAGAGTTGTTTTCTGGTAAGACGAGTCACAATTGTGCTCCAATTGCCATACACAGTGCAAATAGCACTCGCGTCTGTTCCCCGCAATTACAGTGTATTGGACTGAAGAGGAGCTACTGTTCTTGTCAGTTTCCTAAGCAGAGTTGAACTAGTTATGGCCCGTGTGTGTAGGAAGCACAGTTCTTTTGTTCTGAGCAAGCTCACTGTTCTGGCCCTATAGGAAACACAGTAGAGTAGAAGAGTGCTCTTTTCTCTGAAGCAGAGTGTGTTTCTTATAAGGAGAGCTAGCATTTGTTTCCCAGTCCTTAATGGAGTTGAATCACATGCAGTTTCTGATACTATGAGCAAGAGTTGTTTTCTGGTAAGGAAAGTCACTATTGTGCTCCCATTGCCATACACAGTGCAAATAGCACTCCCGTATGTTCCCAGCAAGTATAGTGTATTGGACTGAAGAGGAGCTACTGTTCTTGTCAGTTTCCTAAGCAGATTTGAATTAGTTATGGCCCGTGTGTGTAGGTAGCACAGTTGTTTTGTTCTGAGCAAGCTCACTGTTAGGACCCCATAGGAAACACAGTAGAGTAGATGACAGCTCTTTTCACAAAAGCAGAGTGTGTTTCTTGTAAGGTGAGATAGCATTTGTTTCCAGGTCCTAAAAGGAGTGGAAACACATGCAGTTTCTGGTCCTATGAGAAAGAGTTTTTTTCTGGTAAGGAAAGTCACTATTGCACTCCCTTTGCCATACACAGTGCAAATAGCACTGGCATCTGTTCCCAGCAAGTACAGTGTATTGAACTGAAGAGGAGCTACTGTTCTTTTCAGTTTCCAAAGCAGAGTTGAACTAGATATGGTCCGTGTGTGTAGGAAGCACAGGTTTTTTTTTCTGAGCAAGCTCACTGTTCGGAACACATAGGAAACACAGTAGAATAGAAGAGTGCTCTTTTCTCAAAAGCAGAGGGTGTTTCTTGTAAGGCGAGCTAGCGTTTGTTTCCCAGTCCTAAATGAAGTTGAGTCACATGCAGTTTTTTGTCCTACGAGCAAGAGTTGTTTTCTGGTAAGACGAGTCACTATTGTGCTCTAATTGCCATACACATTGCAAATAGTACTCGCGTCTGTTCCCAGCAAGTACAGTGTATCGGACTGAATAGGCGCTACTGTTCTAGTCAGTTTCCTAAGCAGAGTTGAACTAGATATGGTCCATGTGTGTAGGAAGCACAGTTCTTTTGTTCTGAGCAAGCTCACTGGTCGGACCCCTTAGGAAACACAGTAGAGTAGAACAGTGCTCTTTTCTCAAAAGCAGAGTGTGTTTCTTGTAAGGCGATCTAGCATTTGTTTCCTAGTCCTAAATGGAGTGGAATCACATGCAGTTTCTGGTCCTACGAGCAAGAGTTGTTTTCTGGTAAGGAAAGTCACTATTGTGCTCCAATTGCCATACACATTACAAATAGCACTCGCGTCTCTTCCCAGCAATTACAGTGTATTGGACTGAAGAGGAGCTACTGTTCTTGTCAGTTTCCTAAGCAGAGTTGAACTAGATATATCCCGTGTGAAGGAAGCACAGTTCTTTTGTTCTGAGCAAGCTCACTGTTCTAGCCCTATACGAAACACAGTAGAGTAGAAGAGTGCTCTTTTCTCAAAAGCAGAGTGTGTTTCTTGTAAGGCAAGCTAGCGTTTGTTTCCCAGTCCTAAATGGAGTTGAATCACATGCAGTTTCTGTTCCTACGAGCAAGGGTTGTTTTCTGGTAAGGAAAGTCACTATTGCGCTCCCATTGCCAAACACAGTGCAAATAGCACTCGCGTCTGTTCCAGCAAGTACAGTGTATTGGACTGAAGAGGAGCTACTGTTCTTGTCAGTTTCCTAAGCAGAGTTGAACGAGATATGGCCTGTGTGTGTAGGAAGCACAGTTCTCTTGTTCTGAACAAGCTCACTGTTCTGGCCCTATAGGAAACACAGTAGAGTAAAAGAGTGCTCTTTTCTCTAAAGCAGAGAGTGTTTCTTGTAAGGCGAGCTTGTGTTTGTTTCCTAGTCCTAAATGGAGTTGAATCACATGCAGTTTCGGGTCCTACGAGCAAGAGTTGTTTTCTGGGAAAGAAAGACACTATTGCACTCCCATTGCCATACACATTACAAATAGCACTCGCGTCTGTTCCCAGCAAGTACAGTGTATTGGACTGAATAGGATCTACTGTTCTTGTCAGGTTTATAAGCAGATTTGAACTAGATATGGCCGTGAGTGTAGGAAGCACAGTTTTTTTGTTCTGAGCAAGCTCACTGTTCGGACCCCATAGGAAACACAGTAGAGTAGAAGAGTGCTCTTTTCTCTAAAGCAGAGTGTGTTTCTTTTAATGCGAGCTAGCATTTGTTTCCCAGTCCTCAATGGAGTTGAATCACATGTAATATCTGATCCTATGAGCAAGAGTTGTTTTCTGGAAATGAAAGTCACTATTGCGCTACCATTGACATACACAGTGCAAATAGCACTGGCGTCTGTTCCCAGCAAGTATAGTCTTTTGGACTGAAGAGGAGCTACTGTTCTTGTCAGTTTCTTAAGCAGAGTTGAACTAGATATGGCCCGTGGGTGTAGGAAGCACAGTTTTTTTGTTCTGAGCAATCTCACTGTTGGAAACACAAAGGAAACACAGTAAAATTGAAGAGTGCTCTTTTCTCAAAAGCAGAGTGTCTTTCGTGGAAGGCGAGCTAGCGTTTGTTTCCCAGTCCTAAATGGAGTTGAGTCACATGCAGTTGTTTGTCCTACGAGCAAGATTTGTTTTCTGGTAAGACGAGTAACTATTGTGCTCCAAATACCATACACAGTGCAAATAGCACTGGCGTCTGTTCCCCGCAAGTACAGTGTATTGGACTGAAGAGGAGCTACTGTTCTTGTCAGTTTCCTAAGCAGAGTTGAACTAGATATGACCCGTGTGTGTAGGAAGCACAGTTCTTTTGTTCTGAGCAAGCTCACTGTTCGGACCCCGTAGGAAACACAGTAGAGTAGAAGAGTGCTCTTTTCTCAAAAGCAGAGTGTGTTTCATGTAAGGCGAGCTAGCATTTGTTTCCCAGTCCTAAATGGAGTTGAATCACATGCAGTTTCTGGTCCTACGAGCAAGAGATATTTTCTGGTAAGGAAAGTCACTATTGCGCTCCCATTGCCATCCACAGTGCAAATAGCACTCGCATCTGTTCCCACCAATACAGTGTATCGGACTGAAGAGGAGCTACTGTTCTTGTCAGTTTCCTAAGCAGAGTTGAACGAGATATGTCCCGTGTGTGTAGGAAGCACAGTTCTTTTGTTCTGAGCAAGGTCAGTGTTTGGAACCCATAGGAAACACAGTAGAGTAGAAGAGTGCTCTTTTCTCAAAAGCAGAGTGTGTTTTTTGTAAGGTAAGCTAGCGTTTGCTTCCCAGTCCTAAGTGGAGTTGAATCACATGCAGTTTCTGGTCCTACGAGCAAGAGTTGTTTTCTGGTAAGAAGAGTCACTATTGCGCTGCCATTGCCATACACAGGTCCAATAGCACTGGTGTCTGTTCCCAGCAAGTACAGTGTATTGGACTCAGAGGATCTACTGTTCTTGTCAGGTTCCTAAGCAGAGTTGAACTAGATATGGCCGTGTGTGTAGGAAGCACAGTTTTATTGTTCTGAGCAAGCTCACTGTTGGGAACACATAGGAAACACAGTAGAATTGAAGAGTGCTCTTTTCTCAAAAGCAGAGTGTGTTTCTTGAAGGCGAGCTAGCATTTGTTTCCCAGACCTAAATGGAGTTGAGTCACATGCAGTTTTTTGTCCTACGAGCAAGAGTTGTTTTCTGGTAAGACGAGTCACAATTGTGCTCCAATTGCCATACACAGTGCAAATAGCACTCGCGTCTGTTCCCTGCAAGTACAGTGTATTGGACTGAAGAGGAGCTACTGTTCTTGTCAGTTTCGTAATCAGAGTTGAACTAGTTATGGCCCGTGTGTGTAGGAAGCACAGTTCTTTTGTTCTGAGCAAGCTCACTGTTCTGGCCCTATAGGAAACACAGTAGAGTAGAAGAGTGCTCTTTTCTCTGAAGCAGAGTGTGTTTCTTATAAGGAGAGCTAGCATTTGTTTCCCAGTCTTTAATGGAGTTGAATCACATGCAGTTTCTGATACTATGAGCAAGAGTTGTTTTCTGGTAAGGAAAGTCACTATTGTGCTCCCATTGCCATACACAGTGCAAATAGCACTCCCGTCTGTTCCCAGCAAGTATAGTGTATTGGACTGTAGAGGAGCTACTGTTCTTGTCAGTTTCCTAAGCAGATTTGAATTAGTTATGGCCCCTGTGTGTAGGTAGCACAGTTGTTTTGTTTTGTGCAAGCTCACTGTTCGGACCCCATACGAAACACAGTAGAGTAGATGACTGCTCTTTTCACAAAAGCAGAGTGTGTTTCTTGTAAGGTGAGAAAGCATTTGTTTCCAGGTCCTAAAAGGAGTGGAAACACATGCAGTTTCTGGTCCTATGAGCAAGAGTTTTTTTCTGGTAAGGAAAGTCACTATTGCACTCCCTTTGCCATACACAGTGCAAATAGCACTGGCATCTGTTCCCAGAAAGTACAGTGTATTGAACTGAAGAGGAGCTACTGTTCTTGTCAGTTTCCAAAGCAGAGTTGAACTAGATATGGTCCGTGTGTGTAGGAAGCACATGTTTTTTTTTCTGAGCAAGCTCACTGTTCGGAACACATAGGAAACACAGTAGAATAGAAGAGTGCTCTTCTCTCAAAAGCAGAGGGTGTTTCTTGTAAGGCGAGCTAGCGTTTGTTTCCCAGTCGTAAATGGAGTTGAGTCACATGCAGTTTTTGGTCCTACGAGCAAGAGTTGTTTTCTGGTAAGACGAGTCACTATTGTGCTCTAATTGCCATACAGAGGGCAAATAGCACTGTCATCTGTTCCCAGCATGTACAGTGTATTGGAATGAAGAGGATCTACTGTTCTTGTCCGGTTCCTAAGCAGAGTTGAACTAGATATGGCCATGTGTGTAGGAAGCACAGTTCTTTTGTTCTGAGCAAGCTCACTGTTCTGGCCCTATAGGAAACACAGTAGAGTAGAAGAGGGCCCTTTTCTCAAAAGCAGAGTGTGTTTCTTGTAAGGCGAGCTAGCGTTTGTTTCCCAGTCCTATATGGAGGTGTATCACATGCAGTTTCTGGACCTACGAGCAAGAATTGTTTTCTGATAAGGAAAGTCACTATTTTGCTCCCATTGTCATACACAGTGCAAATAGCACACGCGTCTGTTCCCAGCAAGTACAGTGTATTGGACTGAAGAGGAACTACTGTTCTTGTCAGTTTCCTAAGCAGAATTGAACTAGATATGGCCCGTGTGTGTAGGAAGCACAGTTCTTTTGTTCTGAGCAAGCTCACTGTTCGGACCCCATAGGAAACACAGTAGAGTAGAAGAGTGCTCTTTTCTCAAAAGCAGAATGTGTTTCATGTAAGGCGAGCTAGCATTTGTTTCCCAGTCCTAAATGGAGATGAATCACATGCAGTTTCTGGTCCTACCAGCAAGAGTTGTTTTCTGGTAAGGAAATTTACTATTGCGCTCCCATTGCAATACACAGTCCAAATAGCACTCGCGTCTGTTCCCAGCAAGTACAGTGTATCGGACTGAAGAGGAGCTACTGTTCTGGTCAGTTTCCTAAGCAGAGTTGAACTAGATTTGGCCCATGTGTAGGAAGCACAGTTCTTTTGTTCTGAGCAAGCTTACTCTTCTGGCCCTATAGGAAACACAGTAGAGTAGTAGAGTGCTTTTTCTCTAAAGCAGAGTGTGTTTCTTGTAAGGCCAGCTAGCGTTTGTTTCCCAGTCCTAAATAGAGTTGAATCACATGCAGTTTCTTGTCCTACGAGCAAGAGTTGTTTTCTGGTAAGAAGAGTCACTATTGCGCTGCCATTGCCATACACAGGACAAATAGCACTGGCGTCTGTTCCCAGCAAGTTCAGTGTATTGGACTGAAGAAGAGCTACTGTTCTTGTCAGGTTCCTAAGCAGAATTGAAATAGATATGGCCCGTGTGTGTAGGAAGCACAGTTCTTTTGTTCTGAGCAAGCTCACTGTTCGGAACCCATAGGAAACACAGTAGAGTAGAAGAGTGCTCTTTTCTCAAAAGCAGAGTGTGTTTCATGTAAGGCGAGCTAGCGTTTGTTTCCCAGTCCTAAATGGAGTTGAATCACATGCAGTTTCTGGTCCTACGAGCAAGAGTTGTTTTCTGGTAAGGAAAGTCACTATTGCACTCCTATTGCCATACACATTGCAAATAGTACTCGCGTCTGTTCCCAGCAAGTACAGTGTATCGGACTGAAGAGGAGCTACTGATCTTGTCAGTTTCCTAAGCAGAGTTGAACTAGATATGGTCGGTGTGTGTAGGAAGCACAGTTCTTTTATTCTGAGCAAGATCACTGTTTGGACCCCATAAGAAACACAGTAGAGTAGAAGAGTGCTCTGTTCTCAAAAGCAGAGTGTGTTTCTTGTAAGGAGAGCTAGCGTTTGTTTCCCATTCCTAAATGGATTTGAATCCCATGCAGTTTCTGGTCCCACGAGCAAGAGTTGTTTTCTGGTAAGAAGAGTCAATATTGCACTGCCATTGCCATACACAGGACAAATAGCACTGGCGTCTGTTCCCAGCAAGTACAGTGTATTGAACTGAACAGGATCTACTGTTCTTGTCAGGTTCCTAAGCAGACTTGAACTAGATATGGCCGTGTGTGTTGGAAGCACAGTTTTTTTGTTCTGAGCAAGCTCACTGCTCTGAACACATAGGAAACACAGTAGAATAGAAGAGTGCTCTTTTCTCAAAAGCAGTGTGTGTTTCTTGTAAGGTGAGCTAGCGTTTGTTTCCTAGTCCTAAATGGAATTGAATCACATGCAGTTTCTGGTCCTACGAGCAAGAGTTTTTTTCTGGTAAGGAAAGTAACTATTGCCCTCCCATTGCCATACACAGTGCAAATAGCACTCGCGTCTGTTCCCAGCAAGTACAGTGTATCGGACTGAAGAGGAGCTACTGTTCTTGTCAGTTTCCTAAGCAGAGTTGAACTAGATATGGTCGGTGTGTGTAGGAAGCACAGTTCTTTTGTTCTGAGCAAGCTCACTGTTCTGGCCCTATAGGAAACACAGTAGAGTAGAAGAGTGCTCTTTTATCAAAAGCAGAGTGTGTTTCTTGAAAGGCCAGCTAGCGTTTGTTTCCCAGTCCTAAATAGAGTTGAATCACATGCAGTTTCTGGTCCTACGAGCAAGAGTTGTTTTATGGTAAGAAGAGTCACTATTGCGCTCCCATTGCCATACACAGGACAAATAGCACTGGCGTCTGTTCGCAGCAAGTACAGTGTATCGGACTGAAGAGGAGCTACTGTTCTTGTCAGGTTCTTAAGCAGAATTGAACTAGATATGGCCCGTTCGTGTAGGAAGCACAGTTCTTTTGTTCTGAGCAAGCTCACTTTTCGGACCCCATAGGAAACACAGTAGAGTAGAAGAGTGCTCTTTTCTCAAAAGCAGAGTGTGTTTCTTGTAAGGCAATCTAGCGTTTGTTTCCCAGTCCTAAATGGAGTTGAATCCCATGCAGTTTCTGGTCCTAGGAGCAAGAGTTGTTTTCTGGTAATAAGAGTCAATATTGCGCTGCCATTGCCATACACAGGACAAATAGCACTGGCATCTGTTCCCAGCAAGTACAGTGTATTTGACTGAAGAGGATCTACTGTTCTTGTCAGGTTCGTAAGCAGAATTGAACTAGATATGGCCGTGTGTCTAGGAAGCACAGTTCTTTTGTTCTGAGCAAGTTCACTGTTCGGACTTCTTAGGAAACACAGTAGAGTAGAAGAGTGCTCTTTCCTCTAAAGCAGAGTGTGTTTCTTGTAAGGCGAGCTAGTGTTTGTTTCACAGTCCTAAATGGAGTTGAATCACATGCAGTTTCTGGTCCTATGAGCAAGAGTTGTTTTCTGGTAAGAAGAGTCACTATTGCGCTCCCATTGTCATACACAGTGCAAATAGCACTGGCGTCTGTTCCCAGCATGTACAGTGTATTGGACTAAAGAGGATCTACTGTTCTTGTCAGGTTCCAAAGCAGAGTTTAACTAGATATGGCCTTGTGTGTAGGAAGCACACTTCTTTTGTTCTGAGCAAGCTCACTGTTCTGGCCCTGTAGGAAACACAGTAGAGTAGAAGAGTGGTCTTTTCTCAAAAGCAGAGTGTGTTTCTTGTAAGGTGAGCTAGCGTTTGTTTCCCAGTCTTTAATGGGTTGAATCACATGCAGATTCTGGTCCTACGAGCAAGAGTTGTTTTCTGGTAAGGAAAGTCACTATTGCGCTTCCATGGTCATACACAGTGCAAATAGCACTCGCGTCTGTTCCGAGCAAGTACAGTGTATTGGACTGAAGAGAATCTACTGTTCTTGTCAGTTTCCTAAGCAGAGTTGAACGAGATATATCCCGTGTGTAGGAAGTACAGTTCTTTTGTTCTGAGCAATCTCACTGTTTGGACCCCATAGGAAACACAGTAGAGTAGAAGAGTGCTCTTCTCTCAAAAGCAGAGTGTGTTTCTTGAAGGCGAGCTAGCATTTGTTTCCCAGACCTAAATGGAGTTGAGTCACATGCAGTTTTTTGTCCTATGAGCAAGAGTTGTTTTCTGGTAAGACGAGTCACAATTGTGCTCCAATTGCCATACACAGTGCAAATAGCACTCGCGTCTGTTCCCCGCAATTACAGTGTATTGGACTGAAGAGGAGCTACTGTTCTTGTCAGTTTCCTAAGCAGAGTTGAACTAGTTATGGCCCGTGTGTGTAGGAAGCACAGTTCTTTTGTTCTGAGCAAGCTCACTGTTCTGGCCCTATAGGAAACACAGTAGAGTAGAAGAGTGCTCTTTTCTCTGAAGCAGAGTGTGTTTCTTATAAGGAGAGCTAGCATTTGTTTCCCAGTCCTTAATGGAGTTGAATCACATGCAGTTTCTGATACTATGAGCAAGAGTTGTTTTCTGGTAAGGAAAGTCACTATTGTGCTCCCATTGCCATACACAGTGCAAATAGCACTCCCGTATGTTCCCAGCAAGTATAGTGTATTGGACTGAAGAGGAGCTACTGTTCTTGTCAGTTTCCTAAGCAGATTTGAATTAGTTATGGCCCGTGTGTGTAGGTAGCACAGTTGTTTTGTTCTGAGCAAGCTCACTGTTAGGACCCCATAGGAAACACAGTAGAGTAGATGACAGCTCTTTTCACAAAAGCAGAGTGTGTTTCTTGTAAGGTGAGATAGCATTTGTTTCCAGGTCCTAAAAGGAGTGGAAACACATGCAGTTTCTGGTCCTATGAGAAAGAGTTTTTTTCTGGTAAGGAAAGTCACTATTGCACTCCCTTTGCCATACACAGTGCAAATAGCACTGGCATCTGTTCCCAGCAAGTACAGTGTATTGAACTGAAGAGGAGCTACTGTTCTTTTCAGTTTCCAAAGCAGAGTTGAACTAGATATGGTCCGTGTGTGTAGGAAGCACAGGTTTTTTTTTCTGAGCAAGCTCACTGTTCGGAACACATAGGAAACACAGTAGAATAGAAGAGTGCTCTTTTCTCAAAAGCAGAGGGTGTTTCTTGTAAGGCGAGCTAGCGTTTGTTTCCCAGTCCTAAATGAAGTTGAGTCACATGCAGTTTTTTGTCCTACGAGCAAGAGTTGTTTTCTGGTAAGACGAGTCACTATTGTGCTCTAATTGCCATACACATTGCAAATAGTACTCGCGTCTGTTCCCAGCAAGTACAGTGTATCGGACTGAATAGGCGCTACTGTTCTAGTCAGTTTCTAAGCAGAGTTGAACTAGATATGGTCCATGTGTGTAGGAAGCACAGTTCTTTTGTTCTGAGCAAGCTCACTGGTCGGACCCCTTAGGAAACACAGTAGAGTAGAACAGTGCTCTTTTCTCAAAAGCAGAGTGTGTTTCTTGTAAGGCGATCTAGCATTTGTTTCCTAGTCCTAAATGGAGTGGAATCACATGCAGTTTCTGGTCCTACGAGCAAGAGTTGTTTTCTGGTAAGGAAAGTCACTATTGTGCTCCAATTGCCATACACATTACAAATAGCACTCGCGTCTCTTCCCAGCAATTACAGTGTATTGGACTGAAGAGGAGCTACTGTTCTTGTCAGTTTCCTAAGCAGAGTTGAACTAGATATATCCCGTGTGAAGGAAGCACAGTTCTTTTGTTCTGAGCAAGCTCACTGTTCTAGCCCTATACGAAACACAGTAGAGTAGAAGAGTGCTCTTTTCTCAAAAGCAGAGTGTGTTTCTTGTAAGGCAAGCTAGCGTTTGTTTCCCAGTCCTAAATGGAGTTGAATCACATGCAGTTTCTGTTCCTACGAGCAAGGGTTGTTTTCTGGTAAGGAAAGTCACTATTGCGCTCCCATTGCCAAACACAGTGCAAATAGCACTCGCGTCTGTTCCAGCAAGTACAGTGTATTGGACTGAAGAGGAGCTACTGTTCTTGTCAGTTTCCTAAGCAGAGTTGAACGAGATATGGCCTGTGTGTGTAGGAAGCACAGTTCTCTTGTTCTGAACAAGCTCACTGTTCTGGCCCTATAGGAAACACAGTAGAGTAAAAGAGTGCTCTTTTCTCTAAAGCAGAGAGTGTTTCTTGTAAGGCGAGCTTGTGTTTGTTTCCTAGTCCTAAATGGAGTTGAATCACATGCAGTTTCGGGTCCTACGAGCAAGAGTTGTTTTCTGGGAAAGAAAGACACTATTGCACTCCCATTGCCATACACATTACAAATAGCACTCGCGTCTGTTCCCAGCAAGTACAGTGTATTGGACTGAATAGGATCTACTGTTCTTGTCAGGTTTATAAGCAGATTTGAACTAGATATGGCCGTGAGTGTAGGAAGCACAGTTTTTTTGTTCTGAGCAAGCTCACTGTTCGGACCCCATAGGAAACACAGTAGAGTAGAAGAGTGCTCTTTTCTCTAAAGCAGAGTGTGTTTCTTTTAATGCGAGCTAGCATTTGTTTCCCAGTCCTCAATGGAGTTGAATCACATGTAATATCTGATCCTATGAGCAAGAGTTGTTTTCTGGAAATGAAAGTCACTATTGCGCTACCATTGACATACACAGTGCAAATAGCACTGGCGTCTGTTCCCAGCAAGTATAGTCTTTTGGACTGAAGAGGAGCTACTGTTCTTGTCAGTTTCTTAAGCAGAGTTGAACTAGATATGGCCCGTGGGTGTAGGAAGCACAGTTTTTTTGTTCTGAGCAATCTCACTGTTGGGAACACAAAGGAAACACAGTAGAATTGAAGAGTGCTCTTTTCTCAAAAGCAGAGTGTCTTTCGTGGAAGGCGAGCTAGCGTTTGTTTCCCAGTCCTAAATGGAGTTGAGTCACATGCAGTTGTTTGTCCTACGAGCAAGATTTGTTTTCTGGTAAGACGAGTAACTATTGTGCTCCAAATACCATACACAGTGCAAATAGCACTGGCGTCTGTTCCCCGCAAGTACAGTGTATTGGACTGAAGAGGAGCTACTGTTCTTGTCAGTTTCCTAAGCAGAGTTGAACTAGATATGACCCGTGTGTGTAGGAAGCACAGTTCTTTTGTTCTGAGCAAGCTCACTGTTCGGACCCCGTAGGAAACACAGTAGAGTAGAAGAGTGCTCTTTTCTCAAAAGCAGAGTGTGTTTCATGTAAGGCGAGCTAGCATTTGTTTCCCAGTCCTAAATGGAGTTGAATCACATGCAGTTTCTGGTCCTACGAGCAAGAGATATTTTCTGGTAAGGAAAGTCACTATTGCGCTCCCATTGCCATCCACAGTGCAAATAGCACTCGCATCTGTTCCCACCAATACAGTGTATCGGACTGAAGAGGAGCTACTGTTCTTGTCAGTTTCCTAAGCAGAGTTGAACGAGATATGTCCCGTGTGTGTAGGAAGCACAGTTCTTTTGTTCTGAGCAAGGTCAGTGTTTGGAACCCATAGGAAACACAGTAGAGTAGAAGAGTGCTCTTTTCTCAAAAGCAGAGTGTGTTTTTTGTAAGGTAAGCTAGCGTTTGCTTCCCAGTCCTAAGTGGAGTTGAATCACATGCAGTTTCTGGTCCTACGAGCAAGAGTTGTTTTCTGGTAAGAAGAGTCACTATTGCGCTGCCATTGCCATACACAGGTCCAATAGCACTGGTGTCTGTTCCCAGCAAGTACAGTGTATTGGACTCAGAGGATCTACTGTTCTTGTCAGGTTCCTAAGCAGAGTTGAACTAGATATGGCCGTGTGTGTAGGAAGCACAGTTTTATTGTTCTGAGCAAGCTCACTGTTGGGAACACATAGGAAACACAGTAGAATTGAAGAGTGCTCTTTTCTCAAAAGCAGAGTGTGTTTCTTGAAGGCGAGCTAGCATTTGTTTCCCAGACCTAAATGGAGTTGAGTCACATGCAGTTTTTTGTCCTACGAGCAAGAGTTGTTTTCTGGTAAGACGAGTCACAATTGTGCTCCAATTGCCATACACAGTGCAAATAGCACTCGCGTCTGTTCCCTGCAAGTACACTGTATTGGACTGAAGAGGAGCTACTGTTCTTGTCAGTTTCGTAATCAGAGTTGAACTAGTTATGGCCCGTGTGTGTAGGAAGCACAGTTCTTTTGTTCTGAGCAAGCTCACTGTTCTGGCCCTATAGGAAACACAGTAGAGTAGAAGAGTGCTCTTTTCTCTGAAGCAGAGTGTGTTTCTTATAAGGAGAGCTAGCATTTGTTTCCCAGTCTTTAATGGAGTTGAATCACATGCAGTTTCTGATACTATGAGCAAGAGTTGTTTTCTGGTAAGGAAAGTCACTATTGTGCTCCCATTGCCATACACAGTGCAAATAGCACTCCCGTCTGTTCCCAGCAAGTATAGTGTATTGGACTGTAGAGGAGCTACTGTTCTTGTCAGTTTCCTAAGCAGATTTGAATTAGTTATGGCCCGTGTGTGTAGGTAGCACAGTTGTTTTGTTTTGTGCAAGCTCACTGTTCGGACCCCATACGAAACACAGTAGAGTAGATGACTGCTCTTTTCACAAAAGCAGAGTGTGTTTCTTGTAAGGTGAGAAAGCATTTGTTTCCAGGTCCTAAAAGGAGTGGAAACACATGCAGTTTCTGGTCCTATGAGCAAGAGTTTTTTTCTGGTAAGGAAAGTCACTATTGCACTCCCTTTGCCATACACAGTGCAAATAGCACTGGCATCTGTTCCCAGCAAGTACAGTGTATTGAACTGAAGAGGAGCTACTGTTCTTGTCAGTTTCCAAAGCAGAGTTGAACTAGATATGGTCCGTGTGTGTAGGAAGCACATGTTTTTTTTTCTGAGCAAGCTCACTGTTCGGAACACATAGGAAACACAGTAGAATAGAAGAGTGCTCTTCTCTCAAAAGCAGAGGGTGTTTCTTGTAAGGCGAGCTAGCGTTTGTTTCCCAGTCGTAAATGGAGTTGAGTCACATGCAGTTTTTGGTCCTACGAGCAAGAGTTGTTTTCTGGTAAGACGAGTCACTATTGTGCTCTAATTGCCATACAGAGGGCAAATAGCACTGTCATCTGTTCCCAGCATGTACAGTGTATTGGAATGAAGAGGATCTACTGTTCTTGTCCGGTTCCTAAGCAGAGTTGAACTAGATATGGCCATGTGTGTAGGAAGCACAGTTCTTTTGTTCTGAGCAAGCTCACTGTTCTGGCCCTATAGGAAACACAGTAGAGTAGAAGAGGGCCCTTTTCTCAAAAGCAGAGTGTGTTTCTTGTAAGGCGAGCTAGCGTTTGTTTCCCAGTCCTAAATGGAGATGAATCACATGCAGTTTCTGGTCCTACCAGCAAGAGTTGTTTTCTGGTAAGGAAATTTACTATTGCGCTCCCATTGCAATACACAGTCCAAATAGCACTCGCGTCTGTTCCCAGCAAGTACAGTGTATCGGACTGAAGAGGAGCTACTGTTCTGGTCAGTTTCCTAAGCAGAGTTGAACTAGATATGGCCCATGTGTAGGAAGCACAGTTCTTTTGTTCTGAGCAAGCTTACTCTTCTGGCCCTATAGGAAACACAGTAGAGTAGTAGAGTGCTTTTTCTCTAAAGCAGAGTGTGTTTCTTGTAAGGCCAGCTAGCGTTTGTTTCCCAGTCCTAAATAGAGTTGAATCACATGCAGTTTCTGGTCCTACGAGCAAGAGTTGTTTTCTGGTAAGAAGAGTCACTATTGCGCTGCCATTGCCATACACAGGACAAATAGCACTGGCGTCTGTTCCCAGCAAGTTCAGTGTATTGGACTGAAGAAGAGCTACTGTTCTTGTCAGGTTCCTAAGCAGAATTGAAATAGATATGGCCCGTGTGTGTAGGAAGCACAGTTCTTTTGTTCTGAGCAAGCTCACTGTTCGGAACCCATAGGAAACACAGTAGAGTAGAAGAGTGCTCTTTTCTCAAAAGCAGAGTGTGTTTCATGTAAGGCGAGCTAGCGTTTGTTTCCCAGTCCTAAATGGTGTTGAATCACATGCAGTTTCTGGTCCTACGAGCAAGAGTTGTTTTCTGGTAAGGAAAGTCACTATTGCACTCCTATTGCCATACACATTGCAAATAGTACTCGCGTCTGTTCCCAGCAAGTACAGTGTATCGGACTGAAGAGGAGCTACTGATCTTGTCAGTTTCCTAAGCAGAGTTGAACTAGATATGGTCGGTGTGTGTAGGAAGCACAGTTCTTTTATTCTGAGCAAGATCACTGTTTGGACCCCATAAGAAACACAGTAGAGTAGAAGAGTGCTCTGTTCTCAAAAGCAGAGTGTGTTTCTTGTAAGGAGAGCTAGCGTTTGTTTCCCATTCCTAAATGGAGTTGAATCCCATGCAGTTTCTGGTCCCACGAGCAAGAGTTGTTTTCTGGTAAGAAGAGTCAATATTGCACTGCCATTGCCATACACAGGACAAATAGCACTGGCGTCTGTTCCCAGCAAGTACAGTGTATTGAACTGAACAGGATCTACTGTTCTTGTCAGGTTCCTAAGCAGACTTGAACTAGATATGGCCGTGTGTGTTGGAAGCACAGTTTTTTTGTTCTGAGCAAGCTCACTGCTCTGAACACATAGGAAACACAGTAGAATAGAAGAGTGCTCTTTTCTCAAAAGCAGTGTGTGTTTCTTGTAAGGTGAGCTAGCGTTTGTTTCCTAGTCCTAAATGGAATTGAATCACATGCAGTTTCTGGTCCTACGAGCAAGAGTTTTTTTCTGGTAAGGAAAGTAACTATTGCCCTCCCATTGCCATACACAGTGCAAATAGCACTCGCGTCTGTTCCCAGCAAGTACAGTGTATCGGACTGAAGAGGAGCTACTGTTCTTGTCAGTTTCCTAAGCAGAGTTGAACTAGATATGGTCGGTGTGTGTAGGAAGCACAGTTCTTTTGTTCTGAGCAAGCTCACTGTTCTGGCCCTATAGGATACACAGTAGAGTAGAAGAGTGCTCTTTTATCAAAAGCAGAGTGTGTTTCTTGTAAGGCGAGTTAGCGTTTGTTTCCCAGTCCTAAATGGAGTTGAGTCACATGCAGTTTTTTGTCCTACGAGCAAGAGTTGTTTTCTGGTAAGACGAGTCACTATTGTGCTCTAATTGCCATACACATTGCAAATAGCACTCGCGTCTGTTCCCCGCATATACAGTGTATTGGACTGAAGAGGAGCTACTGTTCTTGTCAGTTTCATAATCAGAGTTGAAATAGATATGGCCCGTGTGTGTAGAAAGCACAGTTCTTTTGTTCTGAGCAAGCTCACTGTTTCGACCCCATAGGAAACACAGTAGAGTAGTAGAGTGCTCTTTTCTCAAAAGCAGAGTGTGTTTCATGTAAGGCGAGCTAGCATTTGTTTCCCAGTCCGAAATGGAGTTGAATCACATGCAGTTTCTGGTCCTACAAGCCAGAGTTGTTTTCTGGTAAGAAGAGTCACTATTGTGCTCCCATTGTCATACAGAGGGCAAATAGCACTGGCATCTGTTCCCAGCATGTACAGTGTATTGGAATGAAGAGGATCTACTGTTCTTGTCCAGTTCCTAAGCAGAGTTGAAATAGATATGGCCATGTGTGTAGGAAGCACAGTTCTTTTGTTCTGAGCAAGCTCACTGTTCTGGCCCTATAGGAAACACAGTAGAGTAGAAGAGGGCCCTTTTCTCAAAAGCAGAGTGTGTTTCTTGTAAGGCGAGCTAGCGTTTGTTTCCCAGTCCTATATGGAGTTGAATCACATGCAGTTTCTGGACCTACGAGCAAGAATTGTTTTCTGATAAGGAAAGTCACTATTTCGCTCCCATTGTCATACACAGTGCAAATAGCACACGCGTCTGTTCCCAGCAAGTACAGTGTATTGGACTGAAGAGGAACTACTGTTCTTGTCAGTTTCCTAAGCAGAATTGAACTAGATATGGCCCGTGTGTGTAGGAAGCACAGTTCTTTTGTTCTGAGCAAGCTCACTGTTCGGACCCCATAGGAAACACAGTAGAGTAGAAGAGTGCTCTTTTCTCAAAAGCAGAATGTGTTTCATGTAAGGCGAGCTAGCATTTGTTTCCCAGTCCGAAAATGGAGATGAATCACATGCAGTTTCTGGTCCTACGAGCAAGAGTTGTTTTCTGGTAAGGAAAGTCACTATTGCACTCCTATTGCCATACACATTGCAAATAGTACTCGCGTCTGTTCCCAGCAAGTACAGTGTATCGGACTGAAGAGGAGCTACTGATCTTGTCAGTTTCCTAAGCAGAGTTGAACTAGATATGGTCGGTGTGTATAGGAAGCACAGTTCTTTTATTCTGAGCAAGATCACTGTTTGGACCCCATAAGAAACACAGTAGAGTAGAAGAGTGCTCTTTTCTCAAAAGCAGAGTGTGTTTCTTGTAAGGAGAGCTAGCGTTTGTTTCCCAGTCCTAAATGGAGTTGAATCCCATGCAGTTTCTGGTCCTACGAGCAAGAGTTGTTTTCTGGTAAGAAGAGTCAATATTGCACTGCCAATGCCATACACAGGACAAATAGCACTGGCGTCTGTTCCCAGCAAGTACAGTGTATTGGACTGAACAGTATCTACTGTTCTTGTCAGGTTCCTAAGCAGACTTGAACTAGATATGGCCGTGTGTGTAGGAAGCACAGTTTTTTTGTTCTGAGCAAGCTCACTGCTCGGAACACATAGGAAACACAGTAGAATAGAAGAGTGCTCTTTTCTCAAAAGCAGTGTGTGTTTCTTGGAAGGCGAGCTAGTGTTTGTTTCCTAGTCCTAAATGGAATTGAATCACATGCAGTTTCTGGTCCTACGAACAAGAGTTGTTTTCTGGTAAGGAAAGTCACTATTGCGCTCCCATTGCCATACACCTGACAAATAGCACTCGCATCTTTTCCCAGCAAGTACAGTGTACTGGACTGAACAGGAGCTACTGTTCTTGTCAGTTTCCTAAGCAGAGTTGAACTAGATATGGTCCGTGTGTGTAGGAAGCACAGTTCTTTTGTTCTGAGCAAGCTTACTGTTTGGACCCCATAAGAAACACAGTAGAGTAGAAGAGTGCTCTTTTCTCAAAAGCAGAGTGTGTTTTATGTAAGGCAAGCTAGCGTTTGTTTCCCAGTCCTAAATGGAGTGGAATCACATGCAATTTCTGGTCCTATGAGCAAGAGTTGTTTTATGGTAAGAATAGTCACTATTGCGCTGTCATTGCCATACACAGGACAAATAGCACTGGCGTCTGATCCCAGCAAGTACAGTGTATTGGACTGAATAGGTGCTACTGTTCTTGTCAGTTTCCTAAGCAGACTTGAACTAGATATGGCCGTGTGTGTAGGAGGCACAGTTTTTTTGTTCTGAGCAAGCTCACTGTTCGGAACACATAGGAAAAACAGTAGAGTAGAAGAGTGCTCTTTTCTCAAAAGCAGAGTGTGTTTCTTGGAAGGCGAGCTAGCGTTTGTTTCCTAGTCCTAAATGGTGTTGAGTCACATGCAGTTTTTTGTCCTACAAGCAAGAGTTGTTTTCTGGTAAGACGAGTCACTATTGTGCTCCAATTGCCATACACAGTGCAAATAGCATTCGTGTCTGTTCCACGCAAGTACAGTGTATTGGACTGAAGAGGAGCTACTGTTCTTGTCAGTTTCCTAAGCAGAGTTGAACTAGATATGGACCGTGTGTGTAGGAAGCACAGTTCTTTTGTTCTGTGCAAGCTCACTGTTCTGGCCATATAGGAAACACAGTAGATTAGAAGAGTGCTCTTTTCTCAAAAGCAGAGTGTGTTTCTAGTAAGGCAAGCTAGTGTTCGTTTCCCAGTCCTAAATGGAGTTGAATCACATGCAGTTTCTGGTCCTACGAGCAAGACTTGTTTTCTGGTAAGGAAAGTCACTATTGCGCTCCCATTGCCATACACAGTGCAAATAGCACTCGCGTCTGTTCCCAGCAAGTACAGTGTATCGGACTGAAGAGGAGCTATTGTTCTTGTCAGTTTCCTAAGCAGACTTGAACTAGATATGTCCGTGTGTGTAGGAAGCACAGTTTTTTTGTTCTGAGCAATCTCACTGTACGGACCCCATAGGAAAAACAGTAGAGTAGAAGAGTGCTCCTTTCTCAAAAGCAGAGTGTGTTTCTTGTAAGGCGAGCTAGTGTTTGTTTCACAGTCCTAAATGGAGTTGAATCACATGCAGTTTCTGGTCCTATGAGCAAGAGTTGTTTTCTGGTAAGAAGAGTCACTATTGCGCTCCCATTGTCATACACAGTGCAAATAGCACTGGCGTCTGTTCCCAGCATGTACAGTGTATTGGACTAAAGAGGATCTACTGTTCTTGTCAGGTTCCAAAGCAGAGTTTAACTAGATATGGCCTTGTGTGTAGGAAGCACACTTCTTTTGTTCTGAGCAAGCTCACTGTTCTGGCCCTGTAGGAAACACAGTAGAGTAGAAGAGTGATCTTTTCTCAAAAGCAGAGTGTGTTTCTTGTAAGGCGAGCTAGCGTTTGTTTCCCAGTCTTAAATGGAGTTGAATCACATGCAGATTCTGGTCCTACGAGCAAGAGTTGTTTTCTGGTAAGGAAAGTCACTATTGCGCTTCCATGGTCATACACAGTGCAAATAGCACTCGCGTCTGTTCCGAGCAAGTACAGTGTATTGGACTGAAGAGAATCTACTGTTCTTGTCAGTTTCCTAAGCAGAGTTGAACGAGATAAATCCCGTGTGTAGGAAGTACAGTTCTTTTGTTCTGAGCAATCTCACTGTTTGGACCCTATAGGAAACACAGTAGAGTAGAAGAGTGCTCTTCTCTCAAAAGCAGAGTGTGTTTCTTGAAGGCGAGCTAGCATTTGTTTCCCAGACCTAAATGGAGTTGAGTCACATGCAGTTTTTTGTCCTACGAGCAAGAGTTGTTTTCTGGTAAGACGAGTCACAATTGTGCTCCAATTGCCATACACAGTGCAAATAGCACTCGCGTCTGTTCCCCGCAATTACAGTGTATTGGACTGAAGAGGAGCTACTGTTCTTGTCAGTTTCCTAAGCAGAGTTGAACTAGTTATGGCCCGTGTGTGTAGGAAGCACAGTTCTTTTGTTCTGAGCAAGCTCACTGTTCTGCCCTATAGGAAACACAGTAGAGTAGAAGAGTGCTCTTTTCTCTGAAGCAGAGTGTGTTTCTTATAAGGAGAGCTAGCATTTGTTTCCCAGTCCTTAATGGAGTTGAATCACATGCAGTTTCTGATACTATGAGCAAGAGTTGTTTTCTGGTAAGGAAAGTCACTATTGTGCTCCCATTGCCATACACAGTGCAAATAGCACTCCCGTATGTTCCCAGCAAGTATAGTGTATTGGACTGAAGAGGAGCTACTGTTCTTGTCAGTTTCCTAAGCAGATTTGAATTAGTTATGGCCCGTGTGTGTAGGTAGCACAGTTGTTTTGTTCTGAGCAAGCTCACTGTTCGGACCCCATAGGAAACACAGTAGAGTAGATGACAGCTCTTTTCACAAAAGCAGAGTGTGTTTCTTGTAAGGTGAGATAGCATTTGTTTCCAGGTCCTAAAAGGAGTGGAAACACATGCAGTTTCTGGTCCTATGAGCAAGAGTTTTTTTCTGGTAAGGAAAGTCACTATTGCACTCCCTTTGCCATACACAGTGCAAATAGCACTGGCATCTGTTCCCAGCAAGTACAGTGTATTGAACTGAAGAGGAGCTACTGTTCTTGTCAGTTTCCTAAGCAGAGTTGAACTAGATATATCCCGTGTGAAGGAAGCACAGTTCTTTTGTTCTGAGCAAGCTCACTGTTCTAGCCCTATACGAAACACAGTAGAGTAGAAGAGTGCTCTTTTCTCAAAAGCAGAGTGTGTTTCTTGTAAGGCAAGCTAGCGTTTGTTTCCCAGTCCTAAATGGAGTTGAATCACATGCAGTTTCTGTTCCTACGAGCAAGGGTTGTTTTCTGGTAAGGAAAGTCACTATTGCGCTCCCATTGCCAAACACAGTGCAAATAGCACTCGCGTCTGTTCCAGCAAGTACAGTGTATTGGACTGAAGAGGAGCTACTGTTCTTGTCAGTTTCCTAAGCAGAGTTGAACGAGATATGGCCTGTGTGTGTAGGAAGCACAGTTCTCTTGTTCTGAACAAGCTCACTGTTCTGGCCCTATAGGAAACACAGTAGAGTAAAAGAGTGCTCTTTTCTCTAAAGCAGAGAGTGTTTCTTGTAAGGCGAGCTTGTGTTTGTTTCCTAGTCCTAAATGGAGTTGAATCACATGCAGTTTCGGGTCCTACGAGCAAGAGTTGTTTTCTGGGAAAGAAAGACACTATTGCACTCCCATTGCCATACACATTACAAATAGCACTCGCGTCTGTTCCCAGCAAGTACAGTGTATTGGACTGAATAGGATCTACTGTTCTTGTCAGGTTTATAAGCAGATTTGAACTAGATATGGCCGTGAGTGTAGGAAGCACAGTTTTTTTGTTCTGAGCAAGCTCACTGTTCGGACCCCATAGGAAACACAGTAGAGTAGAAGAGTGCTCTTTTCTCTAAAGCAGAGTGTGTTTCTTTTAATGCGAGCTAGCATTTGTTTCCCAGTCCTCAATGGAGTTGAATCACATGTAATATCTGATCCTATGAGCAAGAGTTGTTTTCTGGAAATGAAAGTCACTATTGCGCTACCATTGACATACACAGTGCAAATAGCACTGGCGTCTGTTCCCAGCAAGTATAGTCTTTTGGACTGAAGAGGAGCTACTGTTCTTGTCAGTTTCTTAAGCAGAGTTGAACTAGATATGGCCCGTGGGTGTAGGAAGCACAGTTTTTTTGTTCTGAGCAATCTCACTGTTGGGAACACAAAGGAAACACAGTAGAATTGAAGAGTGCTCTTTTCTCAAAAGCAGAGTGTCTTTCGTGGAAGGCGAGCTAGCGTTTGTTTCCCAGTCCTAAATGGAGTTGAGTCACATGCAGTTGTTTGTCCTACGAGCAAGATTTGTTTTCTGGTAAGACGAGTAACTATTGTGCTCCAAATACCATACACAGTGCAAATAGCACTGGCGTCTGTTCCCCGCAAGTACAGTGTATTGGACTGAAGAGGAGCTACTGTTCTTGTCAGTTTCCTAAGCAGAGTTGAACTAGATATGACCCGTGTGTGTAGGAAGCACAGTTCTTTTGTTCTGAGCAAGCTCACTGTTCGGACCCCGTAGGAAACACAGTAGAGTAGAAGAGTGCTCTTTTCTCAAAAGCAGAGTGTGTTTCATGTAAGGCGAGCTAGCATTTGTTTCCCAGTCCTAAATGGAGTTGAATCACATGCAGTTTCTGGTCCTACGAGCAAGAGATATTTTCTGGTAAGGAAAGTCACTATTGCGCTCCCATTGCCATCCACAGTGCAAATAGCACTCGCATCTGTTCCCACCAATACAGTGTATCGGACTGAAGAGGAGCTACTGTTCTTGTCAGTTTCCTAAGCAGAGTTGAACGAGATATGTCCCGTGTGTGTAGGAAGCACAGTTCTTTTGTTCTGAGCAAGGTCAGTGTTTGGAACCCATAGGAAACACAGTAGAGTAGAAGAGTGCTCTTTTCTCAAAAGCAGAGTGTGTTTTTTGTAAGGTAAGCTAGCGTTTGCTTCCCAGTCCTAAGTGGAGTTGAATCACATGCAGTTTCTGGTCCTACGAGCAAGAGTTGTTTTCTGGTAAGAAGAGTCACTATTGCGCTGCCATTGCCATACACAGGTCCAATAGCACTGGTGTCTGTTCCCAGCAAGTACAGTGTATTGGACTCAGAGGATCTACTGTTCTTGTCAGGTTCCTAAGCAGAGTTGAACTAGATATGGCCGTGTGTGTAGGAAGCACAGTTTTATTGTTCTGAGCAAGCTCACTGTTGGGAACACATAGGAAACACAGTAGAATTGAAGAGTGCTCTTTTCTCAAAAGCAGAGTGTGTTTCTTGAAGGCGAGCTAGCATTTGTTTCCCAGACCTAAATGGAGTTGAGTCACATGCAGTTTTTTGTCCTACGAGCAAGAGTTGTTTTCTGGTAAGACGAGTCACAATTGTGCTCCAATTGCCATACACAGTGCAAATAGCACTCGCGTCTGTTCCCTGCAAGTACACTGTATTGGACTGAAGAGGAGCTACTGTTCTTGTCAGTTTCGTAATCAGAGTTGAACTAGTTATGGCCCGTGTGTGTAGGAAGCACAGTTCTTTTGTTCTGAGCAAGCTCACTGTTCTGGCCCTATAGGAAACACAGTAGAGTAGAAGAGTGCTCTTTTCTCTGAAGCAGAGTGTGTTTCTTATAAGGAGAGCTAGCATTTGTTTCCCAGTCTTTAATGGAGTTGAATCACATGCAGTTTCTGATACTATGAGCAAGAGTTGTTTTCTGGTAAGGAAAGTCACTATTGTGCTCCCATTGCCATACACAGTGCAAATAGCACTCCCGTCTGTTCCCAGCAAGTATAGTGTATTGGACTGTAGAGGAGCTACTGTTCTTGTCAGTTTCCTAAGCAGATTTGAATTAGTTATGGCCCGTGTGTGTAGGTAGCACAGTTGTTTTGTTTTGTGCAAGCTCACTGTTCGGACCCCATACGAAACACAGTAGAGTAGATGACTGCTCTTTTCACAAAAGCAGAGTGTGTTTCTTGTAAGGTGAGAAAGCATTTGTTTCCAGGTCCTAAAAGGAGTGGAAACACATGCAGTTTCTGGTCCTATGAGCAAGAGTTTTTTTCTGGTAAGGAAAGTCACTATTGCACTCCCTTTGCCATACACAGTGCAAATAGCACTGGCATCTGTTCCCAGCAAGTACAGTGTATTGAACTGAAGAGGAGCTACTGTTCTTGTCAGTTTCCAAAGCAGAGTTGAACTAGATATGGTCCGTGTGTGTAGGAAGCACATGTTTTTTTTTCTGAGCAAGCTCACTGTTCGGAACACATAGGAAACACAGTAGAATAGAAGAGTGCTCTTCTCTCAAAAGCAGAGGGTGTTTCTTGTAAGGCGAGCTAGCGTTTGTTTCCCAGTCGTAAATGGAGTTGAGTCACATGCAGTTTTTGGTCCTACGAGCAAGAGTTGTTTTCTGGTAAGACGAGTCACTATTGTGCTCTAATTGCCATACAGAGGGCAAATAGCACTGTCATCTGTTCCCAGCATGTACAGTGTATTGGAATGAAGAGGATCTACTGTTCTTGTCCGGTTCCTAAGCAGAGTTGAACTAGATATGGCCATGTGTGTAGGAAGCACAGTTCTTTTGTTCTGAGCAAGCTCACTGTTCTGGCCCTATAGGAAACACAGTAGAGTAGAAGAGGGCCCTTTTCTCAAAAGCAGAGTGTGTTTCTTGTAAGGCGAGCTAGCGTTTGTTTCCCAGTCCTAAATGGAGATGAATCACATGCAGTTTCTGGTCCTACCAGCAAGAGTTGTTTTCTGGTAAGGAAATTTACTATTGCGCTCCCATTGCAATACACAGTCCAAATAGCACTCGCGTCTGTTCCCAGCAAGTACAGTGTATCGGACTGAAGAGGAGCTACTGTTCTGGTCAGTTTCCTAAGCAGAGTTGAACTAGATATGGCCCATGTGTAGGAAGCACAGTTCTTTTGTTCTGAGCAAGCTTACTCTTCTGGCCCTATAGGAAACACAGTAGAGTAGTAGAGTGCTTTTTCTCTAAAGCAGAGTGTGTTTCTTGTAAGGCCAGCTAGCGTTTGTTTCCCAGTCCTAAATAGAGTTGAATCACATGCAGTTTCTGGTCCTACGAGCAAGAGTTGTTTTCTGGTAAGAAGAGTCACTATTGCGCTGCCATTGCCATACACAGGACAAATAGCACTGGCGTCTGTTCCCAGCAAGTTCAGTGTATTGGACTGAAGAAGAGCTACTGTTCTTGTCAGGTTCCTAAGCAGAATTGAAATAGATATGGCCCGTGTGTGTAGGAAGCACAGTTCTTTTGTTCTGAGCAAGCTCACTGTTCGGAACCCATAGGAAACACAGTAGAGTAGAAGAGTGCTCTTTTCTCAAAAGCAGAGTGTGTTTCATGTAAGGCGAGCTAGCGTTTGTTTCCCAGTCCTAAATGGTGTTGAATCACATGCAGTTTCTGGTCCTACGAGCAAGAGTTGTTTTCTGGTAAGGAAAGTCACTATTGCACTCCTATTGCCATACACATTGCAAATAGTACTCGCGTCTGTTCCCAGCAAGTACAGTGTATCGGACTGAAGAGGAGCTACTGATCTTGTCAGTTTCCTAAGCAGAGTTGAACTAGATATGGTCGGTGTGTGTAGGAAGCACAGTTCTTTTATTCTGAGCAAGATCACTGTTTGGACCCCATAAGAAACACAGTAGAGTAGAAGAGTGCTCTGTTCTCAAAAGCAGAGTGTGTTTCTTGTAAGGAGAGCTAGCGTTTGTTTCCCATTCCTAAATGGAGTTGAATCCCATGCAGTTTCTGGTCCCACGAGCAAGAGTTGTTTTCTGGTAAGAAGAGTCAATATTGCACTGCCATTGCCATACACAGGACAAATAGCACTGGCGTCTGTTCCCAGCAAGTACAGTGTATTGAACTGAACAGGATCTACTGTTCTTGTCAGGTTCCTAAGCAGACTTGAACTAGATATGGCCGTGTGTGTTGGAAGCACAGTTTTTTTGTTCTGAGCAAGCTCACTGCTCTGAACACATAGGAAACACAGTAGAATAGAAGAGTGCTCTTTTCTCAAAAGCAGTGTGTGTTTCTTGTAAGGTGAGCTAGCGTTTGTTTCCTAGTCCTAAATGGAATTGAATCACATGCAGTTTCTGGTCCTACGAGCAAGAGTTTTTTTCTGGTAAGGAAAGTAACTATTGCCCTCCCATTGCCATACACAGTGCAAATAGCACTCGCGTCTGTTCCCAGCAAGTACAGTGTATCGGACTGAAGAGGAGCTACTGTTCTTGTCAGTTTCCTAAGCAGAGTTGAACTAGATATGGTCGGTGTGTGTAGGAAGCACAGTTCTTTTGTTCTGAGCAAGCTCACTGTTCTGGCCCTATAGGATACACAGTAGAGTAGAAGAGTGCTCTTTTATCAAAAGCAGAGTGTGTTTCTTGTAAGGCGAGTTAGCGTTTGTTTCCCAGTCCTAAATGGAGTTGAGTCACATGCAGTTTTTTGTCCTACGAGCAAGAGTTGTTTTCTGGTAAGACGAGTCACTATTGTGCTCTAATTGCCATACACATTGCAAATAGCACTCGCGTCTGTTCCCCGCATATACAGTGTATTGGACTGAAGAGGAGCTACTGTTCTTGTCAGTTTCATAATCAGAGTTGAAATAGATATGGCCCGTGTGTGTAGAAAGCACAGTTCTTTTGTTCTGAGCAAGCTCACTGTTTCGACCCCATAGGAAACACAGTAGAGTAGTAGAGTGCTCTTTTCTCAAAAGCAGAGTGTGTTTCATGTAAGGCGAGCTAGCATTTGTTTCCCAGTCCGAAATGGAGTTGAATCACATGCAGTTTCTGGTCCTACAAGCCAGAGTTGTTTTCTGGTAAGAAGAGTCACTATTGTGCTCCCATTGTCATACAGAGGGCAAATAGCACTGGCATCTGTTCCCAGCATGTACAGTGTATTGGAATGAAGAGGATCTACTGTTCTTGTCCAGTTCCTAAGCAGAGTTGAAATAGATATGGCCATGTGTGTAGGAAGCACAGTTCTTTTGTTCTGAGCAAGCTCACTGTTCTGGCCCTATAGGAAACACAGTAGAGTAGAAGAGGGCCCTTTTCTCAAAAGCAGAGTGTGTTTCTTGTAAGGCGAGCTAGCGTTTGTTTCCCAGTCCTATATGGAGTTGAATCACATGCAGTTTCTGGACCTACGAGCAAGAATTGTTTTCTGATAAGGAAAGTCACTATTTCGCTCCCATTGTCATACACAGTGCAAATAGCACACGCGTCTGTTCCCAGCAAGTACAGTGTATTGGACTGAAGAGGAACTACTGTTCTTGTCAGTTTCCTAAGCAGAATTGAACTAGATATGGCCCGTGTGTGTAGGAAGCACAGTTCTTTTGTTCTGAGCAAGCTCACTGTTCGGACCCCATAGGAAACACAGTAGAGTAGAAGAGTGCTCTTTTCTCAAAAGCAGAATGTGTTTCATGTAAGGCGAGCTAGCATTTGTTTCCCAGTCCGAAAATGGAGATGAATCACATGCAGTTTCTGGTCCTACGAGCAAGAGTTGTTTTCTGGTAAGGAAAGTCACTATTGCACTCCTATTGCCATACACATTGCAAATAGTACTCGCGTCTGTTCCCAGCAAGTACAGTGTATCGGACTGAAGAGGAGCTACTGATCTTGTCAGTTTCCTAAGCAGAGTTGAACTAGATATGGTCGGTGTGTATAGGAAGCACAGTTCTTTTATTCTGAGCAAGATCACTGTTTGGACCCCATAAGAAACACAGTAGAGTAGAAGAGTGCTCTTTTCTCAAAAGCAGAGTGTGTTTCTTGTAAGGAGAGCTAGCGTTTGTTTCCCAGTCCTAAATGGAGTTGAATCCCATGCAGTTTCTGGTCCTACGAGCAAGAGTTGTTTTCTGGTAAGAAGAGTCAATATTGCACTGCCAATGCCATACACAGGACAAATAGCACTGGCGTCTGTTCCCAGCAAGTACAGTGTATTGGACTGAACAGTATCTACTGTTCTTGTCAGGTTCCTAAGCAGACTTGAACTAGATATGGCCGTGTGTGTAGGAAGCACAGTTTTTTTGTTCTGAGCAAGCTCACTGCTCGGAACACATAGGAAACACAGTAGAATAGAAGAGTGCTCTTTTCTCAAAAGCAGTGTGTGTTTCTTGGAAGGCGAGCTAGTGTTTGTTTCCTAGTCCTAAATGGAATTGAATCACATGCAGTTTCTGGTCCTACGAACAAGAGTTGTTTTCTGGTAAGGAAAGTCACTATTGCGCTCCCATTGCCATACACCTGACAAATAGCACTCGCATCTTTTCCCAGCAAGTACAGTGTACTGGACTGAACAGGAGCTACTGTTCTTGTCAGTTTCCTAAGCAGAGTTGAACTAGATATGGTCCGTGTGTGTAGGAAGCACAGTTCTTTTGTTCTGAGCAAGCTTACTGTTTGGACCCCATAAGAAACACAGTAGAGTAGAAGAGTGCTCTTTTCTCAAAAGCAGAGTGTGTTTTATGTAAGGCAAGCTAGCGTTTGTTTCCCAGTCCTAAATGGAGTGGAATCACATGCAATTTCTGGTCCTATGAGCAAGAGTTGTTTTATGGTAAGAATAGTCACTATTGCGCTGTCATTGCCATACACAGGACAAATAGCACTGGCGTCTGATCCCAGCAAGTACAGTGTATTGGACTGAATAGGTGCTACTGTTCTTGTCAGTTTCCTAAGCAGACTTGAACTAGATATGGCCGTGTGTGTAGGAGGCACAGTTTTTTTGTTCTGAGCAAGCTCACTGTTCGGAACACATAGGAAAAACAGTAGAGTAGAAGAGTGCTCTTTTCTCAAAAGCAGAGTGTGTTTCTTGGAAGGCGAGCTAGCGTTTGTTTCCTAGTCCTAAATGGTGTTGAGTCACATGCAGTTTTTTGTCCTACAAGCAAGAGTTGTTTTCTGGTAAGACGAGTCACTATTGTGCTCCAATTGCCATACACAGTGCAAATAGCATTCGTGTCTGTTCCACGCAAGTACAGTGTATTGGACTGAAGAGGAGCTACTGTTCTTGTCAGTTTCCTAAGCAGAGTTGAACTAGATATGGACCGTGTGTGTAGGAAGCACAGTTCTTTTGTTCTGTGCAAGCTCACTGTTCTGGCCATATAGGAAACACAGTAGATTAGAAGAGTGCTCTTTTCTCAAAAGCAGAGTGTGTTTCTAGTAAGGCAAGCTAGTGTTCGTTTCCCAGTCCTAAATGGAGTTGAATCACATGCAGTTTCTGGTCCTACGAGCAAGACTTGTTTTCTGGTAAGGAAAGTCACTATTGCGCTCCCATTGCCATACACAGTGCAAATAGCACTCGCGTCTGTTCCCAGCAAGTACAGTGTATCGGACTGAAGAGGAGCTATTGTTCTTGTCAGTTTCCTAAGCAGACTTGAACTAGATATGTCCGTGTGTGTAGGAAGCACAGTTTTTTTGTTCTGAGCAATCTCACTGTACGGACCCCATAGGAAAAACAGTAGAGTAGAAGAGTGCTCCTTTCTCAAAAGCAGAGTGTGTTTCTTGTAAGGCGAGCTAGTGTTTGTTTCACAGTCCTAAATGGAGTTGAATCACATGCAGTTTCTGGTCCTATGAGCAAGAGTTGTTTTCTGGTAAGAAGAGTCACTATTGCGCTCCCATTGTCATACACAGTGCAAATAGCACTGGCGTCTGTTCCCAGCATGTACAGTGTATTGGACTAAAGAGGATCTACTGTTCTTGTCAGGTTCCAAAGCAGAGTTTAACTAGATATGGCCTTGTGTGTAGGAAGCACACTTCTTTTGTTCTGAGCAAGCTCACTGTTCTGGCCCTGTAGGAAACACAGTAGAGTAGAAGAGTGATCTTTTCTCAAAAGCAGAGTGTGTTTCTTGTAAGGCGAGCTAGCGTTTGTTTCCCAGTCTTAAATGGAGTTGAATCACATGCAGATTCTGGTCCTACGAGCAAGAGTTGTTTTCTGGTAAGGAAAGTCACTATTGCGCTTCCATGGTCATACACAGTGCAAATAGCACTCGCGTCTGTTCCGAGCAAGTACAGTGTATTGGACTGAAGAGAATCTACTGTTCTTGTCAGTTTCCTAAGCAGAGTTGAACGAGATAAATCCCGTGTGTAGGAAGTACAGTTCTTTTGTTCTGAGCAATCTCACTGTTTGGACCCTATAGGAAACACAGTAGAGTAGAAGAGTGCTCTTCTCTCAAAAGCAGAGTGTGTTTCTTGAAGGCGAGCTAGCATTTGTTTCCCAGACCTAAATGGAGTTGAGTCACATGCAGTTTTTTGTCCTACGAGCAAGAGTTGTTTTCTGGTAAGACGAGTCACAATTGTGCTCCAATTGCCATACACAGTGCAAATAGCACTCGCGTCTGTTCCCCGCAATTACAGTGTATTGGACTGAAGAGGAGCTACTGTTCTTGTCAGTTTCCTAAGCAGAGTTGAACTAGTTATGGCCCGTGTGTGTAGGAAGCACAGTTCTTTTGTTCTGAGCAAGCTCACTGTTCTGCCCTATAGGAAACACAGTAGAGTAGAAGAGTGCTCTTTTCTCTGAAGCAGAGTGTGTTTCTTATAAGGAGAGCTAGCATTTGTTTCCCAGTCCTTAATGGAGTTGAATCACATGCAGTTTCTGATACTATGAGCAAGAGTTGTTTTCTGGTAAGGAAAGTCACTATTGTGCTCCCATTGCCATACACAGTGCAAATAGCACTCCCGTATGTTCCCAGCAAGTATAGTGTATTGGACTGAAGAGGAGCTACTGTTCTTGTCAGTTTCCTAAGCAGATTTGAATTAGTTATGGCCCGTGTGTGTAGGTAGCACAGTTGTTTTGTTCTGAGCAAGCTCACTGTTCGGACCCCATAGGAAACACAGTAGAGTAGATGACAGCTCTTTTCACAAAAGCAGAGTGTGTTTCTTGTAAGGTGAGATAGCATTTGTTTCCAGGTCCTAAAAGGAGTGGAAACACATGCAGTTTCTGGTCCTATGAGCAAGAGTTTTTTTCTGGTAAGGAAAGTCACTATTGCACTCCCTTTGCCATACACAGTGCAAATAGCACTGGCATCTGTTCCCAGCAAGTACAGTGTATTGAACTGAAGAGGAGCTACTGTTCTTTTCAGTTTCCAAAGCAGAGTTGAACTAGATATGGTCGGTGTGTGTAGGAAGCACAGGTTTTTTTTTCTGAGCAAGCTCACTGTTCGGAACACATAGGAAACACAGTAGAATAGAAGAGTGCTCTTTTCTCAAAAGCAGAGGGTGTTTCTCGTAAGGCGAGCTAGCGTTTGTTTCCCAGTCCTAAATGGAGTTGAGTCACATGCAGTTTTTTGTCCTACGAGCAAGAGTTGTTTTCTGGTAAGACGAGTCACTATTGTGCTCTAATTGCCATACACAGTGCAAATAGCACTCGCGTCTGTTCCCCGCAAGTACAGTGTATTGGACTGAAGAGGAGCTACTGTTCTTGTCAGTTTCGTAATCAGAGTTGAAATAGATATGGCCCGTGTGTGTAGGAAGCACAGTTCTTTTGTTCTGAGCAAGCTCACTGTTTCGACCCCATAGGAAACACAGTAGAGTAGAAGAGTGCTCTTTTCTCAAAAGCAGAGGGTGTTTCATGTAAGGCGAGCTAGCATTTGTTTCCCAGTCCTAAATGGAGTTGAATCACATGCATTTTCTGGTCCTCCAAGCCAGAGTTGTTTTCTGGTAAGAAGAGTCACTATTGTGCTCCCATTGTCATACAGAGGGCAAATAGCACTGGCATCTGTTCCCAGCATGTACAGTGTATTGGAATGAAGAGGATCTACTGTTCTTGTCCGGTTCCTAAGCAGAGTTGAACTAGATATGGCCATGTGTGTAGGAAGCACAGTTCTTTTGTTCTGAGCAAGCTCACTGTTCTGGCCCTATAGGAAACACAGTAGAGTAGAAGAGGGCCCTTTTCTCAAAAGCAGAGTGTGTTTCTTGTAAGGCGAGCTAGTGTTTGTTTCCCAGTCCTATATGGAGTTGAATCACATGCAGTTTCTGGACCTACGAGCAAGAATTGTTTTCTGATAAGGAAAGTCACTATTTCGCTCCCATTGTCATACACAGTGCAAATAGCACACGCGTCTGTTCCCAGCAAGTACAGTGTATTGGACTGAAGAGGAGCTACTGTTCTTGTCAGATTCCTAAGCAGAATTGAACTAGATATGGCCCGTGTGTGTAGGAAGCACAGTTCTTTTGTTCTGAGCAAGCTCACTGTTCGGACCCCATAGGAAACACAGTAGAGTAGAAGAGTGCTCTTTTCTCAAAAGCAGAATGTGTTTCATGTAAGGCGAGCTAGCATTTGTTTCCCAGTCCTAAATGGAGATGAATCACATGCAGTTTCTGGTCCTACGAGCAAGAGTTGTTTTCTGGTAAGGAAAGTCACTATTGCACTCCTATTGCCATACACATTGCAAATAGTACTCGCGTCTGTTCCCAGCAAGTACAGTGTATCGGACTGAAGAGGAGCTACTGATCTTGTCAGTTTCCTAAGCAGAGTTGAACTAGATATGGTCGGTGTGTGTAGGAAGCACAGTTCTTTTATTCTGAGCAAGATCACTGTTTGGACCCCATAAGAAACACAGTAGAGTAGAAGAGTGCTCTTTTCTCAAAAGCAGAGTGTGTTTCTTGTAAGGAGAGCTAGCGTTTGTTTCCCAGTCCTAAATGGAGTTGAATCACATGCAGTTTCTGGTCCTACGAGCAAGAGTTGTTTTCTGGTAAGAAGAGTCAATATTGCACTGCCAATGCCATACACAGGACAAATAGCACTGGCGTCTGTTCCCAGCAAGTACAGTGTATTGGACTGAACAGTATCTACTGTTCTTGTCAGGTTCCTAAGCAGACTTGAACTAGATATGGCCGTGTGTGTAGGAAGCACAGTTTTTTTGTTCTGAGCAAGCTCACTGCTCGGAACACATAGGAAACACAGTAGAATAGAAGAGTGCTCTTTTCTCAAAAGCAGTGTGTGTTTCTTGGAAGGCGAGCTAGTGTTTGTTTCCTAGTCCTAAATGGAATTGAATCACATGCAGTTTCTGGTCCTACGAACAAGAGTTGTTTTCTGGTAAGGAAAGTCACTATTGCGCTCCCATTGCCATACACCTGACAAATAGCACTCGCATCTTTTCCCAGCAAGTACAGTGTACTGGACTGAACAGGAGCTACTGTTCTTGTCAGTTTCCTAAGCAGAGTTGAACTAGATATGGTCCATGCGTGTAGGAAGCACAGTTCTTTTGTTCTGAGCAAGCTTACTGTTTGGACCCCATAAGAAACACAGTAGAGTAGAAGAGTGCTCTTTTCTCAAAAGCAGAGTGTGTTTTATGTAAGGCAAGCTAGCGTTTGTTTCCCAGTCCTAAATGGAGTGGAATCACATGCAATTTCTGGTCCTATGAGCAAGAGTTGTTTTATGGTAAGAATAGTCACTATTGCGCTGTCATTGCCATACACAGGACAAATAGCACTGGCGTCTGATCCCAGCAAGTACAGTGTATTGGACTGAATAGGTGCTACTGTTCTTGTCAGTTTCCTAAGCAGACTTGAACTAGATATGGCCGTGTGTGTAGGAGGCACAGTTTTTTTGTTCTGAGCAAGCTCACTGTTTGGAACACATAGGAAAAACAGTAGAGTAGAAGAGTGCTCTTTTCTCAAAAGCAGAGTGTGTTTCTTGGAAGGCGAGCTAGCGTTTGTTTCCTAGTCCTAAATGGTGTTGAGTCACATGCAGTTTTTTGTCCTACAAGCAAGAGTTGTTTTCTGGTAAGACGAGTCACTATTGTGCTCCAATTGCCATACACAGTGCAAATAGCATTCGTGTCTGTTCCACGCAAGTACAGTGTATTGGACTGAAGAGGAGCTACTGTTCTTGTCAGTTTCCTAAGCAGAGTTGAACTAGATATGGACCGTGTGTGTAGGAAGCACAGTTCTTTTGTTCTGTGCAAGCTCACTGTTCTGGCCATATAGGAAACACAGTAGATTAGAAGAGTGCTCTTTTCTCAAAAGCAGACTGTGTTTCTAATAAGGCGAGCTAGTGTTCGTTTCCCAGTCCTACATGGAGTTGAATCACATGCAGTTTCTGGTCCTACGAGCAAGACATGTTTTCTGGTAAGGAAAGTCACTATTGCGCTCCCATTGCCATACACAGTGCAAATAGCACTCGCGTCTGTTCCCAGCAAGTACAGTGTATCGGACTGAAGAGGAGCTATTGTTCTTGTCAGTTTCCTAAGCAGACTTGAACTAGATATGTCCGTGTGTGTAGGAAGCACAGTTTTTTTGTTCTGAGCAATCTCACTGTTCGGACCCCATAGGAAAAACAGTAGAGTAGAAGAGTGCTCCTTTCTCAAAAGCAGAGTGTGTTTCTTGTAAGGCGAGCTAGTGTTTGTTTCACAGTCCTAAATGGAGTTGAATCACATGCAGTTTCTGGTCCTATGAGCAAGAGTTGTTTTCTGGTAAGAAGAGTCACTATTGCGCTCCCATTGTCATACACAGGGCAAATAGCACTGGCGTCTGTTCCCAGCAAGTACAGTATATGGGACTGAAGAGGATCTAGTGTTCTTGTCAGTTTCATAAGCTGAATTGAACTAGATATGACCGTGTGTGTAGGAAGCACAGTTCTTTTGTTCAGAGCAAGCTCACTGTTTTGGCCCTATAGGAAACGCAGTAGAGTTGAAGAGTGCTCTTTTCACAAAAGCAGAGTGTTTATCTTGTAAGGCGAGCTAGCGTTTGTTTCCAGTCCTGAATGGAGTTGAATCACATGCAGTTTTTGGTCCTACGAGCTAGAGTTGTTATCTGGTAAGGAAAGTCACTATTGTGCTCCCATTGCCATACATAGTGCAAATAGCACTCGCGTCTGTTCCCAGCATGTACAGGTATTGGACTGAAGAGGAGCTACTGTTCTTGTCAGTTTCCAAAGCAGAATTGAACTAGATATGGCCGTGTGTGTAGGAAGCACAGTTCTTTTGTTCTGAGCAAGCTCACTGTTTTTGCCCTATAGGAAACACAGTAGAGTAGAAGAGTGCCCTTTTCTGAAAAGCAGAGTGTGTTTCTTGTAAGGCGAGCTACCGTTTGTTTTTCAGTCCTAAATGGAGTTGAATCACATGCAGTTTCTGGTCCTACGAGCAAGAGTTTTCTTCTGGTAAGAAGAGTCACTATTGCGCTCCATTTGTCATACACAGTGCAAATAGCACTCGCGTCTGTTCCCAGCAAGTACAGTGTATCAGACTGAAGAGAAGCTACTGTTCTTGTCAGTTTCCTAAGCAGAGTTGAACGAGATATGTCCTGTGTGTGTAGGAAGCACAGTTCTTTTGTTTTGAGCAAGCTCACTGTTTGGACCCCATAGGAAACACAGTAATGTAGAAGAGTGCTCTTTTCTCAAAAGCAGAGTGTGTTTCTTGTAAGGCGAGCTAGCGTTTGTTTCCCAGTCCTAAATGGAGTTGAATTCCATGCAGTTTCTGGTCCTACGAGAAAGAGTTGTTTTCTCGTAAGTAGAGTCACTATTGTGCTGCCATTGCCATACACAGGACAAATAGCACTGGCATCTGTTCTCAGCAAGTACAGTGTATTGGAATGAAGAGGATCTTCTGTTATTGTCAGTTTCCTAAGCAGAATTGAACTAGATATGGCCGTGTGTGTAGGAAGTACAGTTCTTTTGTTCTGAGCAAGCTCACTGTTTTGGCTCTATAGAAAACACAGTAGAGTAGAAGAGTGCTCTTTTCTCAAAAGTAGTGTGTGTTTCTTGTAAGGCGAGCTAGCGTTTGTGTCCCAGTCCAAAATGGATTTGAATCACATGCAGTTTTTGTTTCCATGAGCATGAGTTGTTTTCTGGTAAGGAAAGTCACTATTGCGCTCCCATTCCCCTACACAGTGCAAAAAGCACTCGCGTCAGTTCCCAGCAAATACACTGTATTGGACTAAAGTGGAGCTACTGTTCTTGTCAGTTTCCTAATCAGAGTTGAACTACATATGGCCCCTGTGTGTAGGAAACACAGTTCTTTGGTTCTGAGCAAGCTCACTGTTCGGATCCCATAGGAAACACAGTAGAGTAGAAGAGTGCTCTTTTCTCAAAAGCAGAGTCTGTTTCTTGTAAGGCGAGCTAGTGTTTGTTTCCCAGTCACAAATGGAGTTGAATCCCATGCAGTTTCTGGTCCTATGACCAAGAGTTGTTTTCTGGTAAGAAGAGTCACTATTGCGCTCCCATTGTCATACACAGGGCAAATAGCACTGGCGTCTGTTCCCAGCAAGTACAGTATATGGGACTGAAGAGGATCTAGTGTTCTTGTCAGTTTCATAAGCAGAATTGAACTAGATATGACCGTGTGTGTAGGAAGCACAGTTCTTTTGTTCAGAGCAAGCTCACTGTTTTGGCCCTATAGGAAACGCAGTAGAGTTGAAGAGTGCTCTTTTCACAAAAGCAGAGTGTTTATCTTGTAAGGCGAGCTAGCGTTTGTTTCCAGTCCTAAATGGAGTTGAATCACATGCAGTTTCTGGTCCTACGAGCTAGAGTTGTTTTCTGGTAAGGAAAGTCACTATTGTGCTCCCATTGCCATACATAGTGCAAATAGCACTCGCGTCTGTTCCCAGCATGTACAGGTATTGGACTGAAGAGGAGCTACTGTCCTTGTCAGTTTCCAAAGCAGAATTGAACTAGATATGGCCGTGTGTGTAGGAAGCACAGTTCTTTTGTTCTGAGCAAGCTCACTGTTTTTGCCCTATAGGAAACACAGTAGAGTAGAAGAGTGCCCTTTCCTGAAAAGCAGAGTGTGTTTCTTGTAAGGCGAGCTACCGTTTGTTTTTCAGTCCTAAATGGAGTTGAATCACATGCAGTTTCTGGTCCTACGAGCAAGAGTTTTCTTCTGGTAAGAAGAGTCACTATTGCGCTCCATATGTCATACACAGGGCAAAGAACACTCGCGTCTGTTCCCAGAATGTACAGGTATTGGACTGAAGAGGAGCTACTGTTCTTGTCAGTTTCCTAAGCAGAGTTGAACTAGATATCGCCCGTGTGTGTAGGAAGCAAAGTTCTTTTGTTCTGAGCAAGCTCATTATTCTGGCACTATAAGAAACACAGTAGAGTAGAAGAGTGCTCTTTTCTCAAAAGCAGAGTGTGTTTCTTGTAAGGCGAGCTAGTGTTTGTTTCTCAGTCCTAAATGGAGTTGAATCACATGCAGCTTGTGGTCCTACGAGCAAGAGTTGTTTTCTGGTAAGAAGAGTCACTATTGCGCTCTCATTGTCATACACAGTGCAAATAGCACTCGCGTCTGTTCCCAGCAAGTACAGTGTATTGGACTGAAGAGGTTCTACTGTTCTTGTCAGTTTCCTAAGGAGAGTTGAACTAGATATGGCTCCTGTGTGTAGGAAGCACAGTTCTTTTGTTTTGAGCAAGCTCACTGTTCGGACCCCATAGGAAACTCTTTAGATTAGAAGAGGGCTCTTTTCTCAAAAGCAGAGTGTGTTTCTTGTAAGGCGAGCTAGCATTTGTTTTCCAATCCTAAATGGAGTTGAATTACATGCAGTTTCTGGTCCTTTGAGCAAGAGTTGTTTTCTGGTAAGAAGAGTCACTATTGTGCTCCATATGTCATACACAGGGCAAATAGCACTCGCGTCTGTTCCCAGCATGTACAGTGTACTGGACTGAAGAGGATCTACTGTCCTTGTCAGGTTCCTAAGCAGAATTGATCTAGATATGGCCCGTGTATGTAGGAAGCACAGTTCATCTGTTCTGAGAAAGCTCATTGTTCTGACCCCATAAGAAAAACAGTAGAGTAGAAGAGTGACCTTTTCTCAAAAGCAGAGGGTGTTTCTTGTAAGGCGAGCTAGAGTTTGTTTTTCCATCCTAAATGGAGTTGAATCACATAAAGTTTCTGGTCCTACGAGCAAGAGTTGTTTTCTGGTAAGAAGAGTCACTATTGCACTCCCATTGCCATACACTGGGCAAATAGCACTGGCATCTTTTCCCAGCATGTACAGTGTATTGGACTGAAGAGGAGCTACTGTTCTTGTAGTTTCCTAAGCAGAGTAGAACTAGATATAGCCCGTGTGTGTAGGAAGCAAAGTTCTTTTGTTCTGAGCCAGCTCACTATTCTCGCACTATAGGAAACACAGTAGAATAGAAGAGTGCTCTTTTCTCAAAAGCAGAGTGTGTTTCTTGTAAGTCGAGCTAGTGTTTGTTTCACAGTCAGAAATGGAGTTGAATCCCATGCAGTTTCTGGTCCTACGAGCAAGAGTTGTTTTGTGGTAAGAAGAGTCACTATTACGCTCCCATTGCCATACACAGAGCAAATAGCACTCGCGTCTATTCCCAGCAAGTACAGTGTATTGGACTGAAGAGGAGCTACTGTTCTTGTCAGTTTCGTAAGCAGAGTTGAACTAGATATGGCAAGTGTGTGTAGGAAGCACAGTTCTTTTGTTCTGAGCAAGCTCACTGTTTGGACCCCATAGGAAACACTTTAGATTAGAAGAGGGCTCTTTTCTCAAAAGCAGAGTATGTTTCTTGTAAGGCGAGCTAGCGTTTGTTTCCCAGTCCTAAATGGAGTTGAATCACATGTTGTTTTTGGTCTTACGAGCAAGAGTTGTTTTCTGGTAAGAAGAGTCACTATTGCGCTCCCATTGCCATACACAGTGCAAATAGCACTCGCGTCTGTTCGCATCAAGTACAGTGTACTGGACTGAAGATGAGCTACTGTTCTTGTCAGTTTCCTACGCAGAGTTGAACTAGATATGGCCCCTGTGTGTAGGAAGCACAGTTCTTTTGTTCTGAGCAAGCTCACTGTTCGGACCCCATAGGAAACACAGTAGAGTAGAAGAGTGCTCTTCTCTCAAAAGCAGAGTGTGTTTCTTGAAGGCGAGCTAGCATTTGTTTCCCAGACCTAAATGGAGTTGAGTCACATGCAGTTTCTGGTCCTACGAGCAAGAATTGTTTTCTGGTAAAAGAGTCACTATTGCCCTCCCATTGTCATAAACTGGGCAAATAGCACTCCCGTCTGTTCCCAGCAACTACAGAGTGTTGGACTGTAGTGGATCTACTATTCTTGTCAGTTTCATAAGCAGAATTGAACTAGATATGACCGTGTGTGTAGGAAGCACAGTTCTTTTGTTCTGAGCAAGCTCATTGTTTTGGCACTATAGGAAACACAGTAGAGTAGAAGAGTGCTCTTTTCTCAAAAGCAGAGTGTGTTTCTTGTAAGGCGAGCCAGCCTTTGTTTCCCAGTCCTAAATGGAGTTGAATCACATGCAGCTTTTGGTCCTACGAGCAAGAGTTGTTTTCTGGTAAGAAGAGTCACTATTGCCCTCCAATTGTCATACACAGGGCAAATAGCACTGGCATCTGTTCCCAGCAAGTACGGTGTATTGGACTGAAGAGGAGCTACTGTTTCTGTCAGTTTCCTAAGGAAAGTTGAACTAGATATGGCTCGTGTGTGTAGGAAGCACAGTTCCTTTGTTCTGAGCAAGCTCACTGTTCCTAACCCATTGGAAACACTTTAGAGTAGAAGAGGGCTCTTTTCTCAAAAGCAGAGTGTGTTTGTTGTAAGGCGAGCTAGCATATGTTTCACAGTCCTAAATGGAGTTGAATCCCATGCAGTTTCTGGTCCTACAAGCAAAAGTTGTCTTCTGGTAAGAAGAGTCACTATTGTGCTCCCATTGTCATACACATTACAAATAGCACTGTCGTCTGTTCCCACCATGTACAGTGTATTGGACTGAGGAGGATCTACTGTTATTGTCAGTTTCCTAAGCAGAATTGAACTAGATATGGCCGTGTGTGTAGGAAGCAATGTTCTTTTGTTCTGAGCAAGCTCATTGTTTTGACTCTATAGAAAACACAGTAGAGTAGAAGAGTGCTCTTTTCTCAAAAGCAGTGTGTATTTCTTGTAAGGCGAGCTAGCATTTGTTTCCCAGTCAGAAATGGAGTTGAATCCCATACAGTTTCTCGTCCTATGAGCAAGAGTTGTTTTCTGGTAAGAAAAGTCACTATTGTCCTCCCATTGACATAAACAGTGCAAATAGCACTCGCGTCTGTTCCCAGGAAGTACAGTGTATTGGACTGAAGATGAGCTACTGTTCTTGTCAGTTTCTTAAGCAGAGTTGAACTAAATATGGCTCGTGTGTGTAGGAAGCACAGTTATTTTGTTCTGAGCAAGCTCACTTTTCGGACCGCATAGGAAACACAGTAGAGTAGAAGAGTGCTCTTTTCTCAAAAGCAGAGTGTGTTTCTTGTAAGGCGAGCTAGCGTTTGTTTCCCAGTCCTAAATGTAGTTGAATCACATGCAGTTTTTGGTCGTACAAGCAAGAGTTGTTTTCTGGGAAGAAGAGTCACTATTGCGCTCCCTTTGCCATACACAGTGCAAATAGCACTGGCGTCTATTCCCAGCATGTACAGTGTATTTGACCGAAGAGGAGCTACAGTTCTTGTCAGTTTCCTAAGCAGAGTTGAACTAGATATAGCCCGTGTGTGTAGGAAGCAAAGTTCTTTTGTTCTGAGCAAGCTCACTGTTCTGGCCCTGTAGGAAACACAGTATAGTAGAAGAGTGCTCTTTTCTCAAAAGCAGAGTGTGTTTCTTGTAAGGCGAGCTAGTGTTTGTTTCCCAGTCTGAAATGGAGTTGAATCCCATGCAGTTTTTGGTCCTACCAGCAAGAGTTGTTTTCTGGTAAGAAGAGTCACTTTTGGGCTCCCATTGCCATATACAGTGCAAATAGCTCTCGCGTCTGTTCCCAGCAAGTACAGTGTATTGGACAGAAGAGGAGCTACTGTTTTTGTCAGTTTCCTAAGCAGAGTTGAACTAGATATGGCCCGTGTGTGTAGGAAGCACAGTTCTTTTGTTCTGAGCAAGCACACTGTTTGCACCCCAAAGGAAACACAGAAGAGTAGAAGAGTGCTCTTTTCTCAAAAGCATAGTGTGTTTCTTGTAAGTCGAGCTAGCCTTTTGTTTCCCAGTCCTAAATGGAGTTGAATCCCATGCAGTTTCTGGTCCTACGAGCAAGAGTTGTTTTCTGGTAAGAAGAGTCACTATTGCGCTCCCATTGTCATACACAAGGCAAATAGCAATGTCGTCTATTCCCAGCATGTACAGTGTATTGGACTGAAGAGGATCTACTGTTCTTGTCAGTTTCCTAAGCAGAATTGAACCAGATATGGCCGTGTGTGTAGGAAGCACAGTTCTTTTGTTCTGAGCAAGCTCACTGTTTTGGCTCTATAGGAATCACAGTAGAGTAGAAGAGTGCTCTTTTCTCAAATGCAGAGTGTGTTTTTTCTAAGTTGAGCTAGCGTTTGTTTCCCAGTCCTAAATGGAGTTGAATCACATGCAGTTTTTGGTCCCATGAGCAAGAGTTGTTTTCTGGTAAGGAAATTCACTATTGCGCTCCCATTCCCCTACACAGTGCAAATAGCACTCGCGTCTGTTCCCAGCAAGTACAGTGTATTGGACTGAAGATGAGCTACTGTTCTTTTCAGTTTCCTAAGCAGAGTTGAACTAGATATGGCCCGTGTGTGTAGGAAGCACAGTTCTTTTGTTCTGAGCAAGCTCACTGTTTGGATCCCAAAGGAAACACAGTAGAGTAGAAGAGTGCTCTTTTCTCAAAAGCAGAGTGTGTTTCTTGTATGGCGAGCTAGTGTTTGTTTCCCAGTCCTAAATGGAGTTGAATCCCATGCAGTTTCTAGTCCTACGAGCAAGAGTTGTTTTCTGGTAAGAAGAGTCACTATTACGCTCCCATTGCCATACACAGTGCAAATAGCACTCGCGTCTGTTCCCAGGAAGTACAGTGTATTGGACTGAAGAGGAGCTACTGTTCTTGTCAGTTTTCTAAGCAGAGTTGAACTAGATATGGCTCGTGTGTGTAGGAAGCACAGTTCTTTTGTTCTGAGCAAGCTCACTGTTCGGACCGCATAGAAAACACTTTAGATTAGAAGAGGGCTCTTTTCTCAAAAGCAGAGTGTGTTTCTTGTAAGGCGAGCTAGCGTTTGTTTCCCAGTCCTAAATGGAGTTGAATCACATGCAGTTTCTGGTCCTACGAGCAAGAATTGTTTTCTGGTAAGAAGAGTCACTATTGCGCTCCCATTGTCATACACTGGGCAAATAGCACTCGTGTCTCTTCCCAGCAACTACAGTGTATTGGACTGAAGAGGATCTACTATTCTTGTCAGTTTCCTAAGTAGAATTGAACTAGATATGACCGTGTGTGTAGGAAGCACAGTTGTTTTGTTCTGAGCAAGCTCACTGTTTTGGCCATATAGGAAACACAGTAGAGTAGAAGAGTTCTCTTTTCTCAAAAGCAGAGTGTGTTTCTTGTAAGGCGAGCTAGCGTTTGTTTCCCAGTCCTAAATGGAGTTGAATCACATGTAGTTTTTGGTTCTACGAGCAATAGTTGTTTTCTGGTAAGAAGACTCACTAATGCGCTTCCATTGCCATACACTGGGCAAATAGCACTCGCGTCTGTTTCCAGCAACTACAGAGTATTGGACTGAAGAGGATCTACTATTCTTGTCAGTTTCATAAGCAGAATTGAACTAGATATGACCGTTTGTGTAGGAAGCACAGTTCTTTTGTTCTGAGCAAGCTCACTGTTTTGGCCCTATAGGAAACACAGTAGAGTAGAAGAGTGCTCTTTTCTCAAAAGCAGAGTGTGTTTCTTGTAAGGCGAGCTAGCGTTTGTTTCCCAGTCCTAAATGGAGTTGAATTACATGTAGTTTTTGGTCCTATGAGCAAGAGTTGTTTTCTGGTAAGAAGAGTCACTATTGTGCTCCCATTGCCATACACAGTGCAAACAGCACTCGCGTCTGTTCGCAGCAAGTACAGAGTATTGGACTGAAGATGAGCTACTGTTCTTGTCAGTTTCCTAAGCAGAGTTGAACTAGATTTGGCCCCTGTGTGTAGGAAGCACAGTTCTTTTGTTCTGAGCAAGCTCACTGTTCAGACCCCATAGGAAACACAGTAGAGTAGAAGAGTGCTCTTTTCTCAAAAGCAGAGTGTGTTTCTTGTAAGGCGAGCTAGTGTTTGTTTCTCAGTCCTAAATGGAGTTGAATCACATGCAGCTTGTGGTCCTATGAGCAAGAGTTGTTTTCTGGTAAGAAGAGTCACTATTGGGCTCTCATTGTCATACACAGTGCAAATAGCACTAGCGTATGTTTCCAGCAAGTACAGTGTATTGGACTGAAGAGGATCCACTGTTATTGTCAGTTTCCTAAGCAGAATTGAACTAGATATGGCCGTGTGTGTAGGAAGCACAGTTCTTTTGTTCTGAGCAAGCTCACTGTTTTGGCTCTATAGAAAACACAGTAGAGTAGAAGAGTGCTCTTTTCTCAAAAGCAGAGTATGTTTCTTGTAAGGCGAGCTAGTGTTTCTTTCCCAGTCCTAAATGGAGTTGAATCACATGCAGTTTTTGGTCCCATGAGCATGAGTTGTTTTCTGGTAAGGAAAGTCATTATTGTGCTCCCATTCCCCTACACAGTGCAAATAGCACTCGTGTTTGTTCCCAGCAAGTACAGTGTATTGGACTGAAGAGGAGCTACTGTTCTTGTCAGTTTCCTAATCAGAGTTGAACTAGATATGGCCCATGTGTGTAGGAAGCACAGTTCTTTTGTTCTGAGCAAGCTCACTGTTCGGATCCCATAGGAAACACAGTAGAGTAGAAGAGTGCTCTTTTCTCAAAAGCAGAGTCTGTTTCTTGTAAGGCGAGCTAGTGTTTGTTTCCCAGTCACAAATGGAGTTGAATCCCATGCAGTTTCTGGTCCTATGAGCAAGAGTTGTTTTCTGGTAAGAAGAGTCACTATTATGCTCCCAATGCCATATTCAGTGCAAATAGCACTCGCGTCTCTTCGCAGGAATTACAGTGTATTGGACTGAAGAGGAGCTACGGTTCTTGTCAGTTTCCTAAGCAGAGTTGAACTAGATATGGCTCCTGTGTGTAGGAAGCACAGTTCTTTTCTTCTGAGCAAGCTCACTGTTCGGACACCATAGGAAACACTTTAGATTAGAAGAGGGCTCTTTTCTCAAAAGCAGAGTGTGTTTCTTGTAAGGCGAGCTAGCGTTTGTTTCTCAATCCTAAATGGAGTTGAATTACATGCAGTTTCTGGTCCTACGAGCAAGAGTTGTTTTCTGGTAAGAAGAGTCACTATTGTGCTCCATATGTCATACACAGGGCAAATAGCACTCGCGACTATTCCCAGCATGTACAGTGTACTGGACTGAAGAGGATCTACTGTCCTTGTCAGTTTCCTAAGCAGAATTGATCTAGATATGGCCCGTGTGTGTAGGAAGCACAGTTCATCTGTTCTGAGAAAGCTCATTGTTCTGACCCCATAAGAAAAACAGTAGAGTAGAAGAGTGCCCTTTTCTCAAAAGCAGTGTGTGTTTTTTGTAAGGCGAGCTAGCGTTTGTTTTTCCATCCTAAATGGAGTTGAATCACATAAAGTTTCTGGTCCTATGAGCAAGAGTTTTTTTCTGGTAAGAACAGTCACTATTGCGCTCCCATTGCCATACACAGGGCAAATAGCACTGTCGTCTGTTCCCAGCATGTACAGTGTATTGGAATGAAGAGGAGCTACTGTTCTTGTCAGTTTCCTAAGCAGAGTAGAACTAGATATAGCCCGTGTGTGTAGGAAGCAAAGTTCTTTTGTTCTGAGCAAGCTCACTGTTTTGGCTCTATAGAAAACACAGTAGAGTAGAAGAGAGCTCTTTTCTCAGAAGCAGAGTGTGTTTCTTGTAAGGTGATCTAGCGTTTATTTCCCAGTCCTAAATGAAGTTGAATCACATGCAGTTTCTGGTCCTACGAGTAGAGCTGTTTTTTGGGAAGAAGAGTCACAATTGCGCTCCCATTGCCATACGAAGTACTAATAGCACTTGCGTCTGTTCCAATCAAGTACAGTGTATTGGACTGAAGAGGAGCTACTGTTCTTGTCAGTTTCCTAAGCAGAGTTGAACTAGATATGGCCCGTGTGTGTAGGAAGCACAGTTACTTTGTTCTGAACAAGCTCACTGTTCGGACCTCATAGGAAACACAATAGAGTAGAAGTGTGCACTTTTCTCAAAAGCAGAGCTTGTTTCGTGCAAGGCAAGATAGCATTTGTTTCCCAGTCCTAAGTGGAGTTGAATCACATGCAGTTTCTGGTCCTAAGAGCCAGAATTGTTTTCTGGTAAGAAGAGTCACTATTGCACTACCATTGCTTTACACAGTGCAAGTAGCACTCGCGTATGTTCCCAGCAAGTACAGTGTTTTGGACTGAAGAATATCTACTGTTCTTGTCAGTTTCATAAGCAGAATTGAACTAGATATGACCGTGTGTGTAGGAAGCACAGATCTTTTGTTCTGAGCAAGCTCACTGTTCTGACCCTTTAGGAAACACAGTAGAGTAGAAGAGAGCCCTTTTCTCAAAAGCAGTGTGTGTTTCTTGTAAGGCGAGCTAGCGTTTGTTTTTCAGTCCTAAATGGAGTTGCATCACATGCAGTTTCTGGTCCTACGATCAAGAGTTGTTTTCTGGTTAGAAGAGTCACTATTGCACTCCCATTGTCATACACATTACAAATAGCACTGGCGTCTGTTCCCAGCATGTACAGTGTATTGGACTGAAGAGGATCTACTGTTCTTGTCAGTTTCCTAAGCAGAATTGAACTAGATATGGCCGTGTGTGTAGGAAGCACAGTTCTTTTTTTCTGAGCATGCTCACTGTTTTGGCCCTATAGAAAATACTGTAGAGTAGAAGAGTGCCTTTTTCTCAAAAGCAGAGTGTGTTTCTCGTAAGGCGAGCTAGCATTTGTTTTTCAGTCCTAAACGTAATTGAATCCCATGCAGTTTCTGGTCCTACGAGCAAGAGTTGTTTTCTGGTAAGAAGAGTCACTATTGCGCTCCCATTGCCATATACAGTGCAAATAGCACTCGTGTCTGTTCCCAGCAAGTACAGTGTATTGGATGAAGAGGAGATACTGTTCTTGTCAGTTTCCTAAGTAGAGTTGAACTGATATGGCCTGTGTGTGTAGGAAGCACAGTTCTTTTGTTCTGAGCAAGCTCACTCTTTGGACCCCAAAGGAAACACCTAAGAGTAGAAGAGTGCTCTTTTCTCAAAAGCAGAGTGTGTTTCTTGTAAGGCGAGCTAGCGTTTGTTTCCCTGTCCTAAATGGAGTTGAATCACATGCAGTTTCTGGTCCTACGAGCAAGAGTTGTCTTCTGGAAAGAAGACACTATTGCGCTCCCATTGTCATACACATTACAAATAGCACCAGCGTCTGTTCACAGCATGTACAGTGTATTGGACTGAGGAGGATCTACTGTTATTGTCAGTTTCCTAAGCAGAATTGAACTAGATATTGCCGTGTGTTTAGGAAGCACAGTTCTTTTGTTCTGAGCAAGCTCACGGTTTTGGCTTTATAGAAAACACAGTATAGTAAAAGAGTGCTCTTTTCTCAAAAGCAGAGTGTGTTTCTTGTAAGGCGAGCTAGCGTTTGTTTCCCAGTCCTAAATGGAGTTCAATCACATGCAGTTTTTGGTCCCATGAGCAAGAGTTGTTTTCTGGTAAGGAAAGTCACTATTGCGCTCCAATTACCCTACACAGTGGAAATAGCACTCGCGTCTGTACCCAGAGTACAGTGTATTTGACTGAAGGGGAGCTACTGTTCTAGTCAGTTTCATAAGCAGAGTTGAACTAGATATGGCCCGTGTGTGTAGGAAGCACAGTTCTTTTGTTCTGAGCAAGCTCACTGTTTGGTCCCTAGGAAACACAGTAGAGTAGAAGAGTGCTCTTTTTTCAAAAGCAGAGTGTGTTTCTTGTAAGGCGAGCTAGCGTTTGTTTCGAGGTCCTAAATGGAGTTGAATCACATGCAGTTTCTGGTCCTACGAGCAAGAATTGTTTTCTGGTAAGAAGAGTCACTATTGCGCTCCCAATGTCATACACAGGGCAAATAGCACTGGCGTCTATCCCCAGCATGTACAGTGTATTGGACTGAAGAGGATCTACTGTCCTTGTCAGTTTCCTAAGGAGAATTCATCTAGATATGGCCCGTGTGTGTAGGAAGCACAGTTCTTTTGTTCTGAGCAACCTCACTGTTCTGAACCCATAAGAAACACAGTAGAGTAGAAGAGTACCGTTTTCTCAAAAGCAGAGTGTGTTTCTTGTAAGGCGAGCTAGCGTATGTTTCCCAGTCCTAAATGGAGTTGAATCACATGCAGTTTTTGGCCCTACGAGCAAGAGTTGTTTTCTGGTAAGGAAAGTCACTATTGTTGTCCCATTGCCATACACAGTGCAAATAGCACTGGCGTCTGTTCCCAGCAAGAACAGTGTATTGGACTGAAGAGGAGCTACTGTTCTTGTCAGTTTCCTAAGCAGAATTGAACTAGATATGGCCCGTGTGTGTAGGAAGCACATTTCTTTTGTTCTGAGCAAGCTCACTATTCTGGCTCTATAAGAAACACAGTAGAGTAGAAGAGTACCCTTTTCTCAAAAGCAGAGTGTGTTTCTTGTAAGGCGAGCTAGCGTATGTTTCCCAGTCCTAAATGGAGTTGAATCACATGCAGTTTTTGTTCCTACGAGCAAGAGTTGTTTTCTGGTAAGAAGACTCACTATTGCGTTCCCATTGCCATACACAGTGCAAATAGCACTGGTGTCTGTTCCCAGCAAGTACATTGTATTGGACTGAAGAGGATCTACTGTTCTTGTCAGTTTCCTAAGCAGAGTTGAACTAGATAAGGCCCGTCTGTGTTGGAAGCACGGTTCTTTTGTTTGGAGCAAGCTCACTGTTCGGAACCCATAGGAAACACAGTAGAGTAGAAGAGTGCTCTTTTCTCAAAAGAAGAGTGTGTTTATTGTTAGGCGAGGTGGTGTTTGGATCCCAGTTCTAAATGGAGTTGAATCACATGCAGTTTCTGGTCCTACGAGCAAGAGTTTTTTTCTGGTAAGAAGAGTCACTATTGCGCTCCCATTATCATACACAGGGCAAAGAGCACTGGCGTCTGTTCCCAGCATGTACAGTGTATTGCACTGTAGAGGAGCTACTGTTCTTGTCAGTTTCCTAAGCAGAGTTGAACTAGATATAGCCCGTGTGTGTAGGAAGCAAGGTTCTTTTGTTCTGAGCAAGCTCACTATTCAAACCCTATTGGAAACACAGTAGAGTAGAAGAGTGCTCTTTTCTCAAAAGCAGAGTGTGTTTCTTGTAAGGCGAGCTAGCATTTGTTTCCCAGTCCTAAATGGAGTGGAATCACATGCAGTTTCTGGTCCTAAGAGCTAGAGTTGTTTTGTGGGAAGAAGAATCACTATTGTGCTCCCATTGTCATACACAGTGCAAATAGCACTCGCGTATGTTCCCAGCAAGTACATTGTACTGGACTTTAGAGGAGCTACTGTTCTTGTCACTTTCCTAAGCAGAGTTGAACTAGATATGGCCCGTGTGTGTAGGAAGCACAGTTCTTTTGTTCTGAGCAAGCTCACTGTTCGGACCCCATAGGAAACACTTTAGAATAGAAGAGGGCTCTTTTCTCATAAGCAGAGTGTGTTTCTTGTAAGGCGAGCTAACGATTGTTTCGAAGTCCTAAATGGAGTTGAATCACATGAAGTATCTGGTCCTACGAGCAAGAGTTGTTTCCTGGTAAGAAGAGTCACTATTGTGCTCCCATTTTCATACACAGGGCAAATAGCACTGGCGTCTATTCCCAGCATGTACAGTGTATTGGACTGAAGAGGATCTACTGTCCTTGTCAGTTTCCTAAGGAGAATTGATCTACATATGGCCGGTGTGTGTAGGAAGCACAGTTCTTTTGTTCTGAGCAACCTCACTGTTCTGACCGCATAAGAAACACAGTAGAGTAGAAGAGTACACTTTTCTCAAAGGCAGAGTGTGTTTCTTGTAAGGCGAGCTAGCGTATGTTTCCCAGTCCTAAATGGAGTTGAATCACATGCAGTTTTTGGTCCTACGAGCAAGAGTTTTTTTCTGGTAAGGAAAGTCACTATTGTTGTCCCATTGCCATACACAGTACAAATAGCACTGGCGTATGTTCCCAGCAAGAACAGTGTATTGGACTGAAGAGGAGCTACTGTTCTTGTCAGTTTCCTAAGCAGAATTGAACTAGATATGGCCGTGTGTGTAGGAAGCACATTTCTTTTGTTCTGAGCAAGCTCACTATTCTGGCTCTATAGGAAACACAGTAGAGTAGAAGAGTGATCTTTTCTCAAAAGCAGAGTGTGTTTCTTGTAAGGCGAGCTAGCGTTTGTTTCCCAGTCCTAAATGGAGTTGAATCACATGCAGTTTCTGGTCCTACGTGCAAGAGTTGTTTTCTGGTAAGAAGAATCACTATTGCGCTCCCATTGTCATACACAGGGCAAGTAGCACTGGCGTCTGTTCCCAGCAAGTACATTGTATTGGACTGAAGAGGATCTACTGTTCTTGTCAGTTTCCTAAGCAGAATTGAACTAGATATAACCGTGTGTGTAGGAAGCACTGTTCTTTTGTTCTGAGCAAGCTCACTCTTTGGCCCTATAGGAAACACAGTAGAGTTGAGGAGTGCTCTTTCCTCAAAAGCAGCGTGTTTTTCTTGTAAGGTGAGCTAGCGTTTGTTTACAGTCCTAAATGGAGTTGAATCACATGCAGTTTCTGGTCCTACGAGCAAGAGTTGTTTTCTGGTAAGAAGAGTCACTATTGCGCTCCCATTGCCATACACAGTGCAAATAGCACTCGCGTTGTTCCCAGCAAGTACAGTGCATTGGACTGAAGAGGAGGTACTGTTCTAGTCAGTTTCCTAAACAGAGATGAACTAGATATGGCCCGTGTGTGTAGGAAGCACAGTTCTTTTGTTCTGAGCAAGCTCACTGTTCGGACCCCATAGGTAACACAGTAGAGTAGAAGAGTGCTCTTTTCTCAAAAGCAGAGTGTGTTTCTTGTAAGGCGAGCTAGCATTTGTTTCCCAGTCCTAAATGGAGTTGAATCACATGCAGTTTCTGGTCCTAAGAGCTAGAGTTGTTTTGTGGGAAGAAGAGTCACTATTGTGCTCCCATTGTCATACACAGGGCAAATAGCACTGGCGTCTGTTCCCAGCAAGTACACTGTACTGGACTGAAGAGGACCTACAGTTCTTGTCAGTTTCCTAAGCAGAGATGAACTATATATGGCCCGTGTGTTTAGGAAGCACAGTTCTTTTGTTCTGAGCAAGCTCACGGTTCGGACCCCATAGGAAACACTTTAGAATAAAAGAGGGCTCTTTTCTCAAAAGCAGAGTGTGTTTCTTGTAAGGCGAGCTAACAATTGTTTCGAAGTCCTAAATGGAGTTGAATTACATGCAATTTCTGGTCCTACGAGCAAGAGTTGTTTTCTGGTAAGAAGAGTCACTATTGCGCTCCCATTGTCATACACAGGGCAAATAGCACTGGCGTCTATTCCCTGCATGTACAGTGTGTTGGACTGAAGAGGATCTACTGTCCTTGTCAGTTTCCTAAGGAGAATTGATCTAGATATGGCCGGTGTGTGTAGGAAGCACAGTTCTTTTGTTCTGAGCAACCTCACTGTTCTGAACCCATAAGAAACACAGTAGAGTAGAAGAGTACCCTTTTCTCAAAGGCAGAGTGTGTTTCTTGTAAGGCAAGCTAGCGTATGTTTCCCACTCCTAAATGGAGTTGAATCACATGCAGTTTTTGGTCCTACGAGCAAGAGTTTTTTTCTGGTAAGAAAAGTCACTATTGTTGTCCCATTGCCATACACAGTACAAATAGCACTGGCGTCTGTTCCCAGCAAGAACAGTGTATTGGACTGAGGAGGAGCTACTGTTCTTGTCAGTTTCCTAAGCAGAATTAAACTAGATATGGCCCGTGTGTGTAGGAAGCACATTTCTTTTGTTCTGAGCAAGCTCACTATTCTGGCTCTATAGGAAACACAGTAGAGTAGAAGAGTGATCTTTTCTCAAAAGCAGAGTGTGTTTCTTGTAAGGCGAGCTAGCGTTTGTTTCCCAGTCCTAAATGGAGTTGAATCACATGCAGTTTCTGGTCCTACGAGCAAGAGTTGTTTTCTGGTAAGAAGAGTCACTATTGCGCTCCCATTGTCATACACAGGGCAAATATCACTGGCGTCTGTTCCCAGCAAGTACAGTGTATGGGACTGAAGAGGATCTACTGTTCTTGTCAGTTTCCTAAGCAGAATTGAACTAGATATGACCGTGTGTGTAGGAAGCACAGTTCTTTTGTTCTGAGCAAGCTCACTGTTCGGACCTGATAGGACACAGTAGAGTAGAAGTGTGCCCTTTTCTCAAAAGCAGAGCTTCTTTCGTGTAAGGCAAGATAGCGTTAGTTTCCCAGTCCTAAGTGGAGTTGAATCACATGCAGTTTCTGGTCCTAAGAGCCAGAATTGTTTTCTGGTAAGAAGAGTCACTATTGCACTCCCATTGCTGTACACAGTACAAATAGCACTCGCGTATGTTCCCAGCAAGTACAGTGCATTGGACTGAAGAGGAGGTACTGTTCTAGTCAGTTTCCTAAACAGAGATGAACTAGATATGGCCCGTGTGTGCAGGAAGCACAGTTCTTTTTTTCTGAGCAAGCTCACTGTTCTGGCACTATAGGAAACACAGTAGAGTAGAAGAGTGCTCTTTTCTCAAAAGCAGTGTGTGTTTCTTGTAAGGCGAGCTGGTGTTTGTTTCCCAGTCATAAATGGAGTTCAATCACATGCACTTTCTGGTCGTACGAGCAAGAGTTGTTTTCTGGTAAAAAGTGTCACTATTGTGCTCCCATTGCCGTACACAGTGCAAATACCACTGGCGTCTGTTCCCAGCATGTACAGTGTATTGGACTGAAGAGGATCTACTGTTCTTGTCAGTTTACAAAACAGAATTGAACTAGATATGGCCGTGTGTGTAGGAAGCACAGTTCTTTTGTTCTGAGCAAGCTCACTGTTCTGGCCCAATAGGAAACACAGTAGAGAAGAAGAGTGCTCTTTTCTCAAAAGCAGAGTGTGTTTCTTGTAAGGCGAGCTAGCGTTTGTTTCCCTGTCCTAAATGGAGTTGAATCATATGCAGTTTTTGGTCCTACGAGCAAGAGCTTTTTTCTGGTAAGGAAAGTCAATATTGAGCTCCCTTTGCCATACGCAGTGCAAATAGCACTCGCGTCTGCTCCCAGCAAGTACAGTGTATTGGACTGAAGAGGAGCTACTGTTCTTTTCAGTTTCCTAAGCAGAGTTGAACTAGATATGGCCCGTGTGTGTAGAAAGCACAGTTCTTTTGTTCTGAGCAAGCTCACTGTTCGGACCCCATAGGAAACACAGTAGAGTAAAAGTGTGCCCTTTTCTCAAAAGCAGAGCTTGTTTCGTGTAAGGCAAGATAGCATTTGTTTTCCAGTCCTAAGTGGAGTTGAATCACATGCAGTTTCTGGTCCTAAGAGCCAGAAATGTTTTCTGGTATGAAGAGTCACTATTGCACTCCCATTGCTTTACACAGTGCAAATAGCACTCGCGTATGTTCCCAGCAAGTACAGTGTTTTGGACTGAAGAAGATCTACTGTTCTAGTCAGTTCCCTATGCAGAGTTGAACTAGATATGGCCCGTGTGTGCAGGAAGCACAGTTATTTTGTTCTGAGCAAGCTCACTGTTTGGTCCCTAGGAAACACAGTAGAGTAGAAGAGTGCTCTTTTCTCAAAAGCAGAGTGTGTTTCTTGTAAGGCGAGCTAGCGTTTGTTTTTCAGTCCTAAATGGAGTTGAATCACATGCAGTTTCTGGTCCTACGAGCAAGAGTTGTTTTCTGGTAAGAAGAGTCACTATTGCGCTCCCAATGTCATACACAGGGCAAATAGCACTGGCGTCTATCCCCAGCATGTACAGTGTATTGGACTGAAGATGATCTACTGTCCTTGTCAGTTTCCTAAGGGAATTCATCTAGATATGGCCCGTGTGTGTGTAGGAAGCACATTTCTTTTGTTCTGAGCAACCTCACTGTTCTGAACCCATAAGAAACACAGTAGAGTAGAAGAGTACCCTTTTCTCAAAAGCAGAGTGTGTTTCTTGTAAGGCGAGCTAGCGTATGTTTCCCAGTCCTAAATGGAGTTGAATCACATGCAGTTTTTGGTCCTACGAGCAAGAGTTGTTTTCTGGTAAGGAAAGTCACTATTGTTGTCCCATTGCCATACACAGTGCAAATAGCACTGGCGTCTGTTCCCAGCAAGAACAGTGTATTGGACTGAAGAGGAGCTACTGTTCTTGTCAGTTTCCTAAGAAGAATTGAACTAGATATGGCCCGTGTGTTTAGGAAGCACATTTCTTTTGTTCTGAGCAAGCTCACTATTCTGGCTCTATAGGAAACACAGTAGAGTAGAAGAGTGATCTTTTCTCAAAAGCAGAGTGTGTTTCTTGTAAGGCGAGCTAGCGTTTGTTTCCCAGTCGTAAATGGAATTGAATCACATGCAGTTTCTGGTCCTACGTGCAAGAGTTGTTTTCTGGTAAGAAGAATCACTATTGCGCTCCCATTGTCATACACAGGGCAAATAGCACTGGCGTCTGTTCCCAGCAAGTACAGTGTATGGGACTGAAGAGGATCTACTGTTCTTGTCAGTTTCCTAAGCAGAATTGAACTAGATATGGCCGTGTGTGTAGGACGCACAGTTCTTTTTTTCTGAGCATGCTCACTGTTTTGGCCCTATAGGAAATACTGTAGAGTAGAAGAGTGCCCTTTTCTCAAAAGCAGAGTGTGTTTCTTGTAAGGCGAGCTAGCATTTGTTTTTCAGTCCTAAATGGAGTTGAATCACATGCAGTTTCTGGTCCTACGAGCAAGAGTTGTTTTCTGGTAAGAAAAGACACTATTGCGCTCCCATTCCCCTACACAGTGCAAATAGCACTGGCGTCTTTTCCCACCATGTACAATGTATTGGACTGAAGAGGATCTACTGTCCTTGTCAGATTCCTAAGCAGAGTTGAACTAGATATGGCCCGTGTGTGTAGGAAGCACAGTTCTTTTGTTCTGAGCAAGCTCACTGTTCTGGCCCTATAGGAAACACAGTAGAGTAGAAGAGTGCTCTTTTCTCAAAAGCAGAGTGAGTTTATTTAAAGGCGAGCTAGCGTTTGTTTCCCAGTTCTAAATGGAGTTGCATCACATGCAGTTTCTGGTCCTACGAGCAAGAGTTGTTTTCTGGAAAGAAGAGTCACTATTGTGCTCCCATTGTCATACACAGTGCAAATAGCACTCGCGTCTGTTCCCATCACGTACTGTGTATTGGACTGAAGAGGAGCTACTGTTCTTGTCAGTTTCCTAAGCAGAGTTGAACTGATATGGCCCGTTTGTGTAGGAAGCACAGTTCTTTGGTTCTGAGCAAGCTCACTGTTTGGACCCCAAAAAAAACACAGAAGATTAGAAGAGTGCTCTTTTCTCAAAAGCAGATTGTGTTTCTTGTAAGGCGAGCTAGCGTTTGTTTCCCAGTCCTAAATGGAGTTGAATCACATGCAGTTTCTGGTCCTACGAGCAAGAGTAGTTTTCTGGTAAGAAGAGTCACTATTGCGCTCTCACTGTCATACACATTACAAATAGCACTGGCGTCTGTTCCCAGCATATACAGTGTATTGGACTGAGTAGGATCTACTGTTATTGTCAGTTTCCTAAGCAGAATTGAACTAGATATGGCCGTGTGCAGGAAGCACAGTTCTTTTGTTCTGAGCAAGCTCACTGTTTTGGCTCTATAGAAAACACAGTAGAGTAGAAGAGAGCTCTTTTCTCAGAAGCAGAGTGTGTTTCTTGTAAGGTGATCTAGCGTTTGTTTCCCAGTCCTAAATGAAGTTGAATCACATGCAGTTTCTGGTCCTACGAGTAGAGCTGTTTTTTGGTAAGAAGAGTCACAATTGCGCTCCCATTGCCATACAAAGTACAAATAGCACTTGCGTCTGTTCCAATCAAGTACAGTGTATTGGACTGAAGAGGAGCTACTGTTCTTGTCAGTTTCCTAAGCAGAGTTGAACTAGATATCGCCCGTGTGTGTAGAAAGCACAGTTCTTTTGTTCTGAGCAAGCTCACTGTTCGGACCCCATAGGAAACACAGTAGAGTAAAAGTGTGCCCTTTTCTCAAAAGCAGAGCTTGTTTCGTGTAAGGCAAGATAGCGTTTGTTTCCCTGTCCTAAGTGGAGTTGAATCACATCCAGTTTCTGGTCCTAAGAGTCAGAATTGTTTTCTGGTAAGAAGAGTCACTATTGCACTCCCATTGCTTTACACAGTGCAAGTTCTTATTTTTCTGAGCATGCTCACTGTTTTAGCCCTATAGGAAATACTGTGTAGTAGAAGAGCTAACGTTTGTTTCTGAGAAAGCTCATTGTTCTGTCCCCGTAAGAAAAACAGTAGAGTAGAAGAGTGCTAGCTCGCCTTACAAGAAACACACTCTGCTTTTGAGAAAAGAGCACTCTTCTACTCTACTGTGTTTCCTATGGGGTCCAAATAGTGAGCTTGCTCAGAACAAAAGAACTGTGCTTCCTACGCACACAGGCCATATCTAGTTCAATTCTGCTTAGGAAAATGAAAAGAACAGTAGATCCTCTTCAGTTCAATACACTGTACTTGCTGGGAACAGACGCCAGTGCTATTTGCCCTGTGTATGACAATGGGAGCGCAATAGTGACTCTTCTTACCAGAAAACAACTCTTGCTCATAGGACCAAAAACTGCATGTGATTCAACTCCATTTAGGACTGGGAAACAAATGCTAGCTTGACTTACAAGAAACACACTCTGCTTTTGAGAAAAGAGCAGTCTTCTACTCTACTGTGTTTCCTATGGGGTCTGAACAGTGAGCTTGCTCAGAACAAAAGAACTGTGCTTCCTACACACACGGGCCATATCTAGTTCAACTCTGCTTAGGAAACTGACAAGAAAGGTAGATCTGCTTCAGTCCAATACACTGTACTTGCTGGGATTATATGCCAGTGCTATTTGCCTTGTGTATGACAATGGGAGCACAATAGTGACTCTTCTTACCAGAAAACAACTCTTGCTGGTAGGACCAGAAACTGCATGTGATTCAACTTCATTTAGGACTTGGAAACAAACGCAAGCTCAACTTACAAGAAACACACTCTGCTTTTGAGAAAAGAGCACTCTTTTACTCTACTGTGTTTCCTATAGGGCAAGAACAGTGAGTTTGCTCAGAACAAAAGAACTGTGCTTCCTAAAAATACGGCCATATCTAGTTCAATTCTGCTTAGGAAACTGACAAGAACAGTAGATCCTCTTCAGTCCAATACACTGTACTTGCTGGGAACAGACGCGAGTGCTATTTGCACTGTGTATGGCAATGGGAAAGCAATAGTGACTTTCCTTACCAGAAAAAAACTCTTGTTCGTAGGACCAAAAACTGCATGTGATTCAACTCCATTTAGGACTGGGAAACAAACGCTAGCTTGCCTTACAAGAAACACACTCTGCATTTGAGAAAAGAGCACTCTTCTACTCTAATGTGTTTGCTATAGGGCGAGAACAGTGAGCTTGCTCAGAACAAAAGAACTGTGTTTCCTACACACATGGGCCATATCTAGTTCAACTCTGCTTAGGAAACTGACAAGAATGGTAGCTCCTCTTCAGTCCAATACACTGTACTAGCTGGGAACAGACATGAGTGCTAATTCCACTGTGTATGGTAATAGGAGCGCAATAGTGACTCTTCTTATCAGAAAACACCTCTTGCTGGTAGGACCAGAAACTGCATGGGATTCAACTCCATTTCTGACTAGGAAACAAACGCTAGCTAGCCTTACAAGAAACACACTCTGCTTTTGAGAAATGATCACTCTTCTACTCTACAGTGTTTCCTATAGGGCCAAAACAGTTAGCTTGCTTAGAACAAAAGAACTGTGCTTCCTACACACACGGGCCATATCTAGTTCAATTTTGCTTAAGAAAATGAAAAGAACAGTAGATCCTCTTCATTTCAATACACTGTACTTGCTGGGAACAGACGCCAGTGCTATTTGCCCTGTGTATGACAATGGGAACGCAATAGTGACTCTTCTTACCAGAAAACAACTCTTGCTCATAGGACCAAAAACTGCATGTGATTCAACTCCATTTAGGACTGGGAAACAAATGCTAGCTTGACTTACAAGAAACACACTCTGCTTTTGAGAAAAGAGCAGTCTTCTACTCTACTGTTTTCCTATGGGGTCTGAACAGTGAGCTTGCTCAGAACAAAGAACTGTGCTTCCTACACACACGGGAGACATCTAGTTCAACTCTGCTTAGGAAACTGACAAGAAAGGTAGATCCGCTTCAGTCCAATACACTGTACTTGCTGGGATTAGACGCCAGTGCTATTTGCCTTGTGTATGACAATGGGAGCACAATAGTGACTCTTCTTACCAGAAAACAACTCTTGCTGGTAGGACCAGAAACTGCATGTGATTCAACTCCATTTAGGACTTGGAAACAAACGCTAGCTCAACTTACAAGAAACACACTCTGCTTTTGAGAAAAGAGCACTCTTCTACTCTACTGTGTTTCCTATAGGGCCAGAATAGTGAGTTTGCTCAGAACAAAAGAACTGTGCTTCCTACAAATACGGCCATATCTAGTTCAATTCTGCTTAGGAAACTGACAAGAACAGTAGATCCTCTTCAGTCCAATACACTGTACTTGCTGGGAACAGACGCGAGTGCTATTTGCACTGTGTATGGCAATGGGAAAGCAATAGTGACTTTCCTTACCAGAAAAAAACTCTTGTTCGTAGGACCAAAAACTGCATGTGATTCAACTCCATATAGGACTGGGAAACAAACGCTAGCTTGCCTTACAAGAAACACACTCTGCATTTGAGAAAAGAGCACTCTTCTACTTTAATGTGTTTGCCATAGGGCCAGAACAGTGAGCTTGCTCAGAACAAAAGAACTGTGTTTCCTACACACATGGGCCATATCTAGTTCAACTCTGCTTAGGAAACTGACAAGAACAGTAGCTCCTCTTCAGTCCAATACACTGCACTTGCTGGGAACAGACGCGAGTGCTATTTGAACTGTGTATGGCAATGGGAGCACAACAGTGACTTTCCTTACCAGAAAACAACTCTTGCTCGTAGGACCAAAAACTGCATGTGATTCAACTCCATTTAGGACTGGGAAACAAACGCTAGCTCGCCTTACAAGAAACACTCTCTGCTTTTGAGAAAAGAGCACTCTTCTACTCGACTGTGTTTCCTATGGGGTCCGAACAGTGAGCTTCCTCAGAACAAAAGAACTGTGCTTCCTACACACACCGGCCATATCTAGTTCAACTCTGCTTAGGAAACTGACAAGAACAGTAGCTCCGCTTCAGTCCAATACACTGTACTTGTTGGGAACAGACACGAGTGCTATTTGCACTGTGTATGGCAATGGGAGCACAACAGTGACTTTCCTTACCAAAAAACAACTCTTGCTCGTAGGACCAAAAACTGCATGTGATTCAACTCCATTTAGGACTGGGAAACAAACCCTAGCTCAACTTACAAGAAACACACTCTGCTTTTGAGAAAAGAGGCCTCTTCTACTCTACTGTGTTTCCTATAGGGCCAGAACAGTGAGTTTGCTCAGAAAAAAAGAACTGTGCTTCCTACAAATACAGTCTTATCTAGTTCAACTCTACTTAGGAAAGTGACCAGAACAGTAGGTCCTCTTCAGTCCAATACACTGTACATGCTGGGAACAGACGCCAGTGCTATTTGCCCTGTGTATGACAATGGGAGCGCAATAGTGACTCTTCTTACCAGAAAACAACTCTTGCTCGTAGGACAAGAAACTGCATGTGATTCAACTCCATTTAGACTGGGAAACAAATGCTAGCTCACCTTACAAGAAACACAGTCTGCTTTGGAGAAAAGAGCATTCTTCTACTCTACTGTGTATCCTATGGAATCCGAACAGTGAGCTTGCTCAGAATAAAAGAACTGTGCTTCCTACACATACGGCCATATCTAATTCAATTCTGCTTAGGAAACTGACAAGAACAGTAGATCCTCTTCAGTCCAATACACTGGACATGCTGGGAACAGACGCCAGTGCTATTTGCACTGTGTATGACAATGGGTGCGCAATAGTGACTCTTCTTACCAGAAAACTACTCTTGCTCGTAGGAAAAGAAACTGCATGTGATTCAACTCCATTTAGGACAGGGAACCAAACGCTAGCTCGCCTTACAAGAAACATACTCTGCTTTTGAGCAAAGAGCACTCATCTACTCTACTGTGTTTCCAATGGGGTCCGAACAGTGAGCTTGCTCAGAACAAAAGAACTGTGCTTCCTACACACAGGGGCCATATCTAGTTCAACTATGCTTAGGAAACTGACAAGAACAGTAGCTCCTCTTCAGTCCAATACACTGCACTTGCTGTGAACAGACGCGAGTGCTATTTGTACTGTGTATGGCAATGGGAGCACAATAGTGACTCTTCTTACCAGAAAACATCTCTTGCTCATAGGACCAGAAACTGCATGTGATTCAACTCCATTTAGCAATGAGAAGCAAACACTAGCTCGACTTACAAGAAACACACTCTGCTTTTGAGAAATGATCACTCTTCTACTCTACTGTGTTTCCTATAGGGCCAAAACAGTTAGCTTGCTCAGAACAAAAGAACTGTGCTTCCTACACACACGGGCCATATCTAGTTCAATTCTGCTTAGGAAACTGACATGAACAGTAGATCCTCTTCAGTCCAATACACTGTACATGCTGGGAACAGATGCCAGTGCTATTTGCCCTGTGTATGACAATGGGAGCTCAATAGTGACTCTTCTTAGCAGAAAACAACTCTTACTCGTAGGACAAGAAACTGCATGTGATTCATCTCCTTTTAGGTTTGGGAAATAAATGCTAGCTCGCCTTACAAGAAACACACTCTGCTTTTGAGAAAAGAGCAGTCTTCTACTCTACTGTGTTTCCTATGGGGTCCGAACAGTGGGCTTTCTCAGAACAAAAGAACTGTGTTTCCTACACACATGGATCATATCTAGTTCAACTCTGCTTAGGAAACTGACAAGAACAGTAGCTCCTCTTCAGTACAATACACTGCACTTGCTGGGAACAGACGCGAGTGCTATTTGTACTGTGTATGGCAATGGGAGCACAATAGTGACTCTTCTTACCATAAAACATCTCTTGCTCATAGGACCAGAAACTGCATGTGATTCAACTCCATTTAGCAATGAGAAACAAACACTAGCTCGACTTACAAGAAACACACTCTGCTTTTGGGAAAAGAGCACTCTTCTACTCTACTGTGTTTCCTATAGGGCCAAAACAGTGAGCTTGCTCAGAACAAAAGAACTGTACTTCCTACACACACGGCCATATCTAGTTCAATTCTGCTTAGGAAACTGACAAGAACAGTAGATCCTCTTCAGTCCAATACACTGTACTTGCTGGGAACAGACGCCAGTGCTATTTGCCCTGTGTATGACAATGGGAGCGCAATAGTGACTCTTCTTACCAGAAAACATCTCTTGCTCGTAGGACCAGAAACTGCATGTGATTCAACTCCATTTAGGAATGGGAAACAAACGCTAGCTTGCCTTACAAGAAAAACACTCTGCATTTGAGAAAAGAGCACTCTTCTACTCTAATGTTTTTGCTATAGGGCCAGAACAGTGAGCTTGCTCAGAAAAAAATAACTGTGCTTCCTACAAATACGGCCATATCTAGTTCAATTCTGCTTAGGAAACTGACAAGAACAGTAGATCCTCCTCAGTCCAATACACTGTACATCCTGTGAACAGACGCCAGTGCTATTTTCCCTGTGTATGACAATGGGAGCGCAATAGTGACTTTCTTTACCAGAAAACAACTCTTGCTCGTAGGACAAGAAACTGCATGGGATTCAACTCCATTTAGGACTGGGAAACAAACGCTAGCTCGCCTTACAAGAAACACACTCTGCTTTTGAGAAAAGAGCACTCTTCTACTCTACTGTGTTTCCTATAGGGCCAGAACATTGAGCTTGCTCAGAACAAAAGAACTGTGCTTCCTACACACACGGGCCATATCTAGTTCAACTCTGCTTTGGAAACTGACAAGAACAGTAGCTCCTCTTCAGTCCAATACACTGTACTTGCTGGGAACAGACGCGATTGCTATTTGCACTGTGTATGGCAATGGGAGCACAATAGTGACTTTCCTTACCAGAAAACAACTCTTGCTCGTAGGACCAAAAACTGCATGTAATTCAACTCCATTTAGGGCTGGGAAACAAACGCTAGCTCACTTTACAAGAAACACACTCTGCTTTTGAGAAAAGAGGACTCTTCTACTCTACTGTGTTTCCTATAGGGCCAGAACAGTGAGTTTGCTCAGAAAAAAAGAACTGTGCTTCCTACAAATACCGCCTTATCTAGTTCAATTCTGCTTAGGAAAGTGACAAGAACAGTAGGTCCTCTTCAATCCAATACACTGTACTTGCTGGGAACAGACGCGAGTGCTATTTGCACTGTGTATGGCAATGGGAGCACAATAGTGACTCTTCTTACCAGAAAACAACTCTTGCTCGTAGGACAAGAAACTGCATGTGATTCAACTCCATTTAGGACTGGGAAACAAACGCTAGCTCGCCTTACAAGGAACACACTCTGCTTTTGAGAAAAGAGCACTCTTCTACTCTACTGTGTATCCTATGGGATCCGAACAGTGAGCTTGCTCACAACAAAAGAAAAGGGCTTCCTATACACATGGGCCATATCTAGTTCAACTCTGCGTAGGAAACTGACAAGAACAGTAGCTCCGCTTCAGTCCAATACACTGTACTTGCTGGGAACAGACGCGAGTGCTATTTGCACTGTGTATGGCAATGGGAGCACAATAGTGACTTTCCTTACCAGAAAAAACTCTTGCTCGTAGGACCAAAAACTGCATGTGATTCAACTCCATTTATGACTGGGAAACAAACGCTAGCTCGCCTTACAAGAAACACACTCTGCTTTTGAGAAAAGAGCACTCTTCTACTCTCCTGTGTTTCCTATAGGGCCAGAACAGTGAGTTTGCTCAGAACAAAAGAACTGTGCTTCCTACAAATACGGCCATATCTAGTTCAATTCTGCGTAGGAAACTGACAAGAACAGTAGATCCTCTTCAGTCCAATACACTGTACTTGCTGGGAATAGATGCCAGTGCTATTTGCCCTGTTTATGACAATGGGAGCGCAATAGTGACTCTTCTTACCAGAAAACAACTCATGCTCGTAGGACCAGAAACTGCATGTGATTCAACTCCATTTAGGACTGGGAAACAAATGCTAGCTCGCCTTACAAGAAACACACTCTGCTTTTGAGAAAAGAGCACTCTTCTACTCTAATGTCTTTCCTATAAGGCCAGAACAGTGAGCATTCTCAGAACAAAAGAACTGTGCTTCCTACACACATGGGCCATATCTAGTTCAACTCTGCTTAGGAAACTGACAAGAACAGTAGCTCCTATTTAGTCCAATACACTGTACTTGCTGGGAACAGACGCGAATGATATTTGCACTGTGTATGTCAATGGGAGCGCAATAGTGACTTTCCTTACCAGAAAACAACTCTTGCTCGTAGGACAAGAAACTGCATGTGATTCAACTCCATTTAGGACTGGGAAACAAACGCTAGCTCGCCTTACAAGAAACACACTCTGCTTTTGACAAAAGAGCACTCTTCTACTCTACTGAGTTTCCTATGGGGTCCGAACAGTGAGCTTGCTCAGAACAAAAGAACTGTGCTTCCTACACACAGGGGCCATATCTAGATCAACTATGCTTAGGAAACTGACATGAACAGTAGTTCCGCTTCAGTCCAATACACTGTAGTTCCTGGGAACAGACGCCAGTGCTATTTGCCCTGTGTATGACAATGGGAGCGCAATAGTGACTCTTCTTACCAGAAAACAACTCTTGCTTTTAGGACAAGAAACTGCATGTGATTCCACTCCATTTAGGACTGGGAAACAAACACTAGCTCGCCTTACAAGAAACACACTCTGCTTTTGAGTAAAGAGCAGTCTTCTACTCTACTGTGTTTCCTATGGGGCCCGAACAGTGAGCTTGCTCAGAACAAAAGAACTGTGCTTCCTACAAACACGGGCCATATCTAGTTCAACTCTGCTTAGGAAACTGACAAGAACAGTAGCTCCTCTTCAGTCCAATACACTGTACTTCCTGGGAACAGACGCGAGTGCTATTTGCACTGTGTATGCCAATGGGAGCACAACAGTTACTTTTCTTACCAGAAAACAACTCTTGCTCGTAGGACCAAAAACTGCATGTGATTCAACTCCATTTAGGACTGGGAAACAAACGCTAGCTCGCCTTACAAGAAACACACTCTGCTTTTGAGAAATGATCACTCTTCTACTCTACTGTGTTTCCTATAGGGCCAAAACAGTTAGCTTGCTCAGAACAAAAGAACTGTGCTTCCTACAAATGCCGCCTTATCTAGTTCAATTCTGCTTAGGAAAGTGACAAGAACAGTAGGTCCTCTTCAGTCCAATACACTGTACATGCTGGGAACAGACGCCAGTGCTATTTGCCCTGTGTATGACAATGGGAGCACAATAGTGACTCTTCTTACCAGAAAACAACTCTTGCTCGTAGGACCAGAAACTGCACGTGATTCAACTCCATTTAGGACTGGGAAACAAATGCTAGCTCGCCTTACAAGAAACACACTCTGCTTTGGAGAAAAGAGCACTCTTCTTCTCTACTGTGTATCCTATGGAATCCGAACAGTGAGCTTGCTCAGAATAAAAGAACTGGGCTTCCTATACACATGGGCCATATCTAGTTCAACACTGCTTAGGAAACTGACAAGAATAGTAGCTCCGCTTCAGTCCAATACACTGTACTTGCTGGGAACAGACGCGAGTGCTATTTGCACTGTGTATGGAGATGGGAGCACAATAGTGACTCTTCTTACCAGAAAACAACTCTTGCTCGTAGGACAAGAAACTGCATGTGATTCAACTCCATTTAGGACTGGGAAACAAACGCTAGCTCACCTTACAAGAAAAACACTCTGCTTTTGAGAAAAGAGCACTCTTCTACTCTGCTGTGTTTCCAATGGGGTCCGAACAGTGAGCTTGCTCAGAACAAAAGAACTGTGCTTCCTACACACAGGGGCTATATCTAGTTCAACTATGCTTAGGAAACTGACATGAAGAGTAGCTCCGCTTCAGTCCAATACACTGTATTTGCTGGGAACAGACGCCAGTGCTATTTGCCCTGTGTATGACAATGGGAGCGTAATAGTGACTCTTCTTACCAGAAAACAACTCTTGCTCGTAAGACCAGAAACTGCATGTGATTCAACTCCATTTAGGAATGGGAAACAAACGCTAGGTCGCCTTGAAAGAAACACACTCAGCTTTTGAGAAAAGAGCACTCTTCTACTCGACTGTGTTTCCTATGGGGTCCGAACAGTGAGCTTGCTCAGAACAAAAGAACTGTGATTCCTACACACACGGGCCATATCTAGTTCAACTCTGCTTTGGAAACTGACAAGAACAGTAGATCCTCTTCAGTCCAATACACTGTACTTGCTGGGTCCAGACACAAGTGCTATTTGCACTGTGTATGGAAATGGGAGCGCAATAGTGACTCTTCTTACCAGAAAACAACTCTTGCTCGTAGGATCAGAAACTGCATGTGATTCATCTCCATTTAGGATTGGGAAACAAATGCTAGCTCGCCTTACAAGAAACACACTCTGCTTTTGAGTAAAGAGCAGTCTTCTACTCTACTGTGTTTCCTATGGGGTCCGAACAGTGAGCTTGCTCAGAACAAAAGAACTGTGCTTCCTACAAACACGGGCCATATCTAGTTCAACTCTGCTTAGGAAACTGACAAGAACAGTAGCTCCTCTTCAGTCCAATACACTGTACTTCCTGGGAACAGACGCGAGTGCTATTTGCACTGTGTATGCCAATGGGAGCACAACAGTTACACTCCTTACCAGAAAACAACTCTTGCTCGTAGGACCAAAAACTGCATGTGATTCAACTCCATTTAGGACTGGGAAACAAACGCTAGCTCGCCTTACAAGAAACACACTCTGCTTTTGAGAAATGATCACTCTTCTACTCTACTGTATTTCCTATAGGGCCAAAACAGTTAGCTTGCTCAGAACAAAAGAACTGTGCTTCCTACACACACGGGCCATATCTAGTTCAATTATGCTTAGGAAACTGACAAGAACAGTAGATCCTCTTCAGTCCAATACACTGTACTTGCTGGGAATAGATGCCAGTGCTATTTGCCCTGTTTATGACAATGGGAGCACAATAGTGACTCTTCTTACCAGAAAACAACTCTTGCTCATAGGACCAGAAACTGCATGTGATTCAACTCCATTTAGGACTGGGAAACAAACGCTAGCTCGCCTTACAAGAAACACACTCTGCTTTTGAGAAAAGAGCACTCTTCTACTCTAATGTCATTCCTATAAGGCCAGAACAGTGAGCATTCTCAGAACAAAAGAACTGTGCTTGCTACACACACGGGCCATATCTAGTTCAACTCTGCTTAGGAAACTGACAAGAACAGTAGCTCCGCTTTAGTCCAATACACTGTACTTGCTGGGAACAGACGCGAATGATATTTGCACTGTGTATGTCAATGGGAGCGCAATAGTGACTTTCCTTACCAGAAAACAACTCTTGCTCGTAGGACCAGAGACTGCATGGGATTCAACTCCATTTAGGACTGGGAAACAAATGCTAGCTCGCCTTACAAGAAACACACTCTGCTTTTGACAAAAGAGCACTCTTCTACTCTACTGAGTTTCCTATGTGGTCCGAACAGTGAGCTTGCTCAGAACAAAAGAACTGTGCTTCCTACACACAGGGGCCATATCTAGTTCAACTATGCTTAGGAAACTGACATGAACAGTAGCTCCGCTTCAGTCCAATACACTGTACTTGCTGGGAACAGACGCCAGTGCTATTTGCCCTGTGTATGACAATGGGAGCGCAATAGTGACTTTTCTTACCAGAAAACAACTCTTGCACGTAGTACAAGAAACTTCATGTGATTCAACTCCATTTAGGACTGGGAAACAAATGCTAGCTCGACTTACAAGAAACACACTCTGCTTTTGAGAAAAGAGCATTCTTCTACTCTATTGTGTTTCCTATGGGGTCCGAACAGTGAGCTTGCTCAGAACAAAAGAACTGTGCTTCCTACAAACACGGGCCATATCTAATTCAACTCTGCTTAGGGAACTGACAAAAACAGTTTCTCCTCTTCAGTCCAACTCACTGTACTTGCTGGGAACAGACGCGATGCTATTTGCACTGTGTATGCGAATGGGAGTGCAATAGTGACTTTCCTTACCAGAAAACAACTCTTGCTCATAGGACCAAAAACTGCATGTGATTCAACTCCATTTAGGACTGGGAAACAAACGCTAGCTCACCTTACAAGAAAAACACTCTGCTTTTGAGTAAAGAGCACTCTTCTACTCTACTATATTTCCAATGGGGTCCGAACAGTGAGCTTGCTCAGAACAAAAGAACTGTGCTTCCTACACACAGGGGCTATATCTAGTTCAACTATGCTTAGGAAACTGACATGTAGAGTAGCTCCGCTTCAGTCCAATACACTGTATTTGCTGGTAACAGACGCCAGTGCTATTTGCCCTGTGTATGACAATGGGAGCGCAATAGTGACTCTTCTTACCAGAAAACAACTCTTGCTCGTAAGACCAGAAACTGCATGTGATTCAACTCCATTTAGGAATGGGAAACAAACGCTAGGTCGCCTTGCAAGAAACACTCTCTGCTTTTGAGAAAAGAGCACTCTTCTACTCGACTGTGTTTCCTACGGGGTCCGAACAGTGAGCTTGCTCAGAACAAAAGAACTGTGCTTCCTACACACACGGGCCATATCTAGTTCAACTCTGCTTTGGAAACTGACAAGAACAGTAGCTCCGCTTCAGTCCAATACACTGTACTTGCTGGGAACAGACACAAGTGCTATTTGCACTGTGTATGGCAATGGGAGCGCAATAGTGACTCTTCTTACCAGAAAACAACTCTTGCTCGTAGGATCAGAAACTGCATGTGATTCATCTCCATTTAGGATTGGGAAACAAAAGCTAGCTCGCCTGACAAGAAACACACTCTGCTTTTGAGTAAAGAGCAGTCTTCTACTCTACTGTGTTTCCTATTGGGTCCGAACAGTGAGCTTGCTCAGAACAAAAGAACTGTGCTTCCTACAAACACGGGCCATATCTAGTTCAACTCTGCTTAGGAAACTGACAAGAACAGTAGCTCCTCTTCAGTCCAATACACTGTACTTCCTGGGAACAGACGCGAGTGCTATTTGCACTGTGTATGCCAATGGGAGCACAACAGTTACTTTCCTTACCAGAAAACAACTCTTGCTCGTAGGACCAAAAACTGCATGTGATTCAACTCCATTTAGGACTGGGAAACAAACGCTAGCTCGCCTTACAAGAAACACACTCTGCTTTTGTGAAATGATCACTCTTCTACTCTACTGTGTTTCCTATAGGGCCAAAACAGTTAGCTTGCTCAGAACAAAAGAACTGTGCTTCCTACACACACGGGCCATATCTAGTTCAATTATGCTTAGGAAACTGACAAGAACAGTAGATCCTCTTCAGTCCAATACACTGTACTTGCTGGGAATAGATGCCAGTGCTATTTGCCCTGTTTATGACAATGGGAGCGCAATAGTGACTCTTCTTACCAGAAAACAACTCTTGCTCATAGGACCAGAAACTGCATGTGATTCAACTCCATTTAGGACTGGGAAACAAACGCTAGCTCGCCTTACAAGAAACACACTCTGCTTTTGAGAAAAGAGCACTCTTCTACTCTAATGTCTTTCCTATAAGGCCAGAACAGTGAGCATTCTCAGAACAAAAGAACTGTGCTTGCTACACACATGGGCCATATCTAGTACAACTCTGCTTAGGAAACTGACAAGAACAGTAGCTCCGCTTTATTCCAATACACTGTACTTGCTGGGAACAGACGCGAATGATATTTGCACTGTGTATGTCAATGGGAGCGCAATAGTGACTTTCCTTACCAGAAAACAACTCTTGCTCGTAGGACCAGAAACTGCATGGGATTCAACTCCATTTAGGACTGGGAAACAAACGCTAGCTCGCCTTACAAGAAACACACTCTGCTTTTGACAAAAGAGCACTCTTCTACTCTACTGAGTTTCCTATGGGGTCCGAACAGTGACCTTGCTCAGAACAAAAGAACTGTGCTTCCTACACACAGGGGCCATATCTAGTTCAACTATGCTTAGGAAACTGACATGAAGAGTAGCTCCGCTTCAGTCCAATACACTGTACTTGCTGGGAACAGACGCCAGTGCTATTTGCCCTGTGTATGACAATGGGAGCGCAATAGTGACTTTTCTTACCAGAAAACAACTCTTGCTCGTAGTACAAGAAACTTCATGTGATTCAACTCCATTTAGGACTGGGAAACAAATGCTAGCTCGACTTACAAGAAACACACTCTGCTTTTGAGAAAAGAGCATTCTTCTACTCTATTGTGTTTCCTATGGGGTCCGAACAGTGAGCTTGCTCAGAAAAAAAGAACTGTGCTTCCTACAAACACGGGCCATATCTAATTCAACTCTGCTTAGGAAACTGACAAAAACAGTTTCTCCTCTTCAGTCCAACTCACTGTACTTGCTGGGAACAGACGCGATGCTATTTGCACTGTGTATGCGAATGGGAGCGCAATAGTGACTTTCCTTACCAGAAAACAACTCTTGCTCATAGGACCAAAAACTGCATGTGATTCAACTCCATTTAGGACTGGGAAACAAACGCTAGCTCACCTTACAAGAAAAACACTCTGCTTTTGAGAAAAGAGCACTCTTCTACTCTACTGTGTTTCCAATGGGGTCCGAACAGTGAGCTTGCTCAGAACAAAAGAACTGTGCTTCCTACACACAGGGGCTATATCTAGTTCAACTATGCTTAGGAAACTGACATGAAGAGTAGCTCCGCTTCAGTCCAATACACTGTATTTGCTGGGAACAGACGCCAGTGCTATTTGCCCTGTGTATGACAATGGGAGCGCAATAGTGACTCTTCTTACCAGAAAACAACTCTTGCTCGTAAGACCAGAAACTGCATGTGATTCAACTCCATTTAGGAATGGGAAACAAACGCTAGGTCACCTTGCAAGAAACACACTCTGCTTTTGAGAAAAGAGCACTCTTCTACTCGACTGTGTTTCCTATGGGGTCCGAACAGTGAGCTTGCTCAGAACAAAAGAACTGTGATTCCTACACACACGGGCCATATCTAGTTCAACTATGCTTTGGAAACTGACAAGAACAGTAGCTCCGCTTCAGTCCAATACACTGTACTTGCTGGGAACAGACGCAAGTGCTATTTGCACTGTGTATGGCAATGGGAGCGCAATAGTGACTCTTCTTACCAGAAAACAACTCTTGCTTGTAGGACCAGAAACTGCATGTGATTCATCTCCTTTTAGGATTGGGAAACAAATGCTAGCTCGCCTTACAAGAAACACACTCTGCTTTTGAGAAAAGACCCCTCTTCTCTACTGTGTTTCCTATGGGGTCCGAACAGTGAGCTTGCTCAGAACAAAAGAACTGTGCTTCCTACACACACGGGCCATATCTAGTTCAACTCTGCTTATGAAACTGATAAGAACTGTAGCTCCTCTTCAGTCCAATACACTGTGCTTGCTGGGTACAGACGCGAGTGCTATTTGCACTGTGTATGGCAATAGGAGCGCAATAGTGACTCTTCTTTTCAGAGAACAACTCTTGCTCATAGGACCAGAAACTGCATGGGATTCAACTCCATTTCTGATTGGGAAAAAAATGCTAGCTCTCCTTACAAGAAACACACTCTGCTTTTGAAAAAAGAGCTCTCTTCTACTTTACTGTGTTTCCTATGGTGTCCGAAGGTTGAGCTTGCTCAGAACAAAAGAACTGTGATTCCTACACACACGGCCATATCTAGTTCAACTCTGCTTAGGAAACTGACAAGAATGGTAGCTCCTCTTCAGTCCAATACACTGTACTTTCTGGGAACACACGCCAGTGCTATTTGCACTGTGTATGGCGGTGGGAGAGCAATAGTTACTTTCCTTACCAGAAAAAAAATCTTGCTCATAGGACGAAAAACTGCATGTGATTCAACTACATTTAGGACTGGGAAACAAACACTAGCTTGCCTTACAAGAAACACACTCTGCTTTGGAGAAAAGAGCACTCTTCTACTCTACTGTGTATCCTATGGGATCCGAACAGTGAGCTTGCTCAGAACAAAAGAACTGTGCTTCCTATATACATGGGCCATATCTAGTTCAACACTGCTTAGGAAACTGACAAGAACAGTAGCTCCTCTTCAGTCCAATACACTGTACTTGCTGTGAACAGACGCGAGTGCTATTTGCACTGTGTATGGCAATGGGAGCACAATAGTGACTTTCCTTACCAGAAAACAACTCTTGCTGGTAGGACCAAAAACTGCATATAATTCAACTCCATTTAGGAATGGGAAACAAACGCTAGCTCCCCTTACAAGAAACACACTCTGCCTTTGAAAAAAGAGGACTCTTCTACTCTACTGTGTTTCCTATAGGGCCAGAACAGTGAGTTTGCTCAGAAAAAAAGAACTGTGCTTCCTACAAATACCGCCTTATCTAGTTCAATTCTGCTTAGGAAAGTGACAAGAACAGTAGGTCCTCTTCAGTCCAATACACTGTACATGCTGGGAACAGATGCCAGTGCTATTTGCCCTGTGTATGACAATGGGAGCGCAATAGTGACTCTTCTTACCAGAAAACAACTCTTGCTCGTAGGACCAGAAACTGCATGGGATTCAACTCCATTTAGGACTGGGAAACAAATGCTAGCTCGCCTTACAAGAAACACACTCTGCTTTTGACAAAAGAGCACTCTTCTACTCTACTGAGTTTCCTATGGGGTCCGAACAGTGAGCTTGCTCAGAACAAAAGAACTGTGCTTCCTACACACAGGGGCCATATCTAGTTCAACTATGCTTAGGAAACTGACATGAACAGTAGCTCCGCTTCAGTCCAATACACTGTACTTGCTGGGAACAGACGCCAGTGCTATTTGCCCTGTGTATGACAATGGGAGCGCAATAGTGACTTTTCTTACCAGAAAACAACTCTTGCACGTAGTACAAGAAACTTCATGTGATTCAACTCCATTTAGGACTGGGAAACAAATGCTAGCTCGACTTACAAGAAACACACTCTGCTTTTGAGAAAAGAGCATTCTTCTACTCTATTGTGTTTCCTATGGGGTCCGAACAGTGAGCTTGCTCAGAACAAAAGAACTGTGCTTCCTACAAACACGGGCCATATCTAATTCAACTCTGCTTAGGGAACTGACAAAAACAGTTTCTCCTCTTCAGTCCAACTCACTGTACTTGCTGGGAACAGACGCGATGCTATTTGCACTGTGTATGCGAATGGGAGTGCAATAGTGACTTTCCTTACCAGAAAACAACTCTTGCTCATAGGACCAAAAACTGCATGTGATTCAACTCCATTTAGGACTGGGAAACAAACGCTAGCTCACCTTACAAGAAAAACACTCTGCTTTTGAGTAAAGAGCACTCTTCTACTCTACTATATTTCCAATGGGGTCCGAACAGTGAGCTTGCTCAGAACAAAAGAACTGTGCTTCCTACACACAGGGGCTATATCTAGTTCAACTATGCTTAGGAAACTGACATGAAGAGTAGCTCCGCTTCAGTCCAATACACTGTATTTGCTGGTAACAGACGCCAGTGCTATTTGCCCTGTGTATGACAATGGGAGCGCAATAGTGACTCTTCTTACCAGAAAACAACTCTTGCTCGTAAGACCAGAAACTGCATGTGATTCAACTCCATTTAGGAATGGGAAACAAACGCTAGGTCGCCTTGCAAGAAACACTCTCTGCTTTTGAGAAAAGAGCACTCTTCTACTCGACTGTGTTTCCTACGGGGTCCGAACAGTGAGCTTGCTCAGAACAAAAGAACTGTGCTTCCTACACACACGGGCCATATCTAGTTCAACTCTGCTTTGGAAACTGACAAGAACAGTAGCTCCGCTTCAGTCCAATACACTGTACTTGCTGGGAACAGACACAAGTGCTATTTGCACTGTGTATGGCAATGGGAGCGCAATAGTGACTCTTCTTACCAGAAAACAACTCTTGCTCGTAGGATCAGAAACTGCATGTGATTCATCTCCATTTAGGATTGGGAAACAAAAGCTAGCTCACCTGACAAGAAACACACTCTGCTTTTGAGTAAAGAGCAGTCTTCTACTCTACTGTGTTTCCTATTGGGTCCGAACAGTGAGCTTGCTCAGAACAAAAGAACTGTGCTTCCTACAAACACGGGCCATATCTAGTTCAACTCTGCTTAGGAAACTGACAAGAACAGTAGCTCCTCTTCAGTCCAATACACTGTACTTCCTGGGAACAGACGCGAGTGCTATTTGCACTGTGTATGCCAATGGGAGCACAACAGTTACTTTCCTTACCAGAAAACAACTCTTGCTCGTAGGACCAAAAACTGCATGTGATTCAACTCCATTTAGGACTGGGAAACAAACGCTAGCTCGCCTTACAAGAAACACACTCTGCTTTTGTGAAATGATCACTCTTCTACTCTACTGTGTTTCCTATAGGGCCAAAACAGTTAGCTTGCTCAGAACAAAAGAACTGTGCTTCCTACACACACGGGCCATATCTAGTTCAATTATGCTTAGGAAACTGACAAGAACAGTAGATCCTCTTCAGTCCAATACACTGTACTTGCTGGGAATAGATGCCAGTGCTATTTGCCCTGTTTATGACAATGGGAGCGCAATAGTGACTCTTCTTACCAGAAAACAACTCTTGCTCGTAGGACCAGAAACTGCATGTGATTCAACTCCATTTAGGACTGGGAAACAAACGCTAGCTCGCCTTACAAGAAACACACTCTGCTTTTGAGAAAAGAGCACTCTTCTACTCTAATGTCTTTCCTATAAGGCCAGAACAGTGAGCATTCTCAGAACAAAAGAACTGTGCTTGCTACACACATGGGCCATATCTAGTACAACTCTGCTTAGGAAACTGACAAGAACAGTAGCTCCGCATTATTCCAATACACTGTACTTGCTGGGAACAGACGCGAATGATATTTGCACTGTGTATGTCAATGGGAGCGCAATAGTGACTTTCCTTACCAGAAAACAACTCTTGCTCGTAGGACCAGAAACTGCATGGGATTCAACTCCATTTAGGACTGGGAAACAAACGCTAGCTCGCCTTACAAGAAACACACTCTGCTTTTGACAAAAGAGCACTCTTCTACTCTACTGAGTTTCCTATGGGGTCCGAACAGTGACCTTGCTCAGAACAAAAGAACTGTGCTTCCTACACACAGGGGCCATATCTAGTTCAACTATGCTTAGGAAACTGACATGAAGAGTAGCTCCGCTTCAGTCCAATACACTGTACTTGCTGGGAACAGACGCCAGTGCTATTTGCCCTGTGTATGACAATGGGAGCGCAATAGTGACTTTTCTTACCAGAAAACAACTCTTGCTCGTAGTACAAGAAACTTCATGTGATTCAACTCCATTTAGGACTGGGAAACAAATGCTAGCTCGACTTACAAGAAACACACTCTGCTTTTGAGAAAAGAGCATTCTTCTACTCTATTGTGTTTCCTATGGGGTCCGAACAGTGAGCTTGCTCAGAAAAAAAGAACTGTGCTTCCTACAAACACGGGCCATATCTAATTCAACTCTGCTTAGGAAACTGACAAAAACAGTTTCTCCTCTTCAGTCCAACTCACTGTACTTGCTGGGAACAGACGCGATGCTATTTGCACTGTGTATGCGAATGGGAGCGCAATAGTGACTTTCCTTACCAGAAAACAACTCTTGCTCATAGGACCAAAAACTGCATGTGATTCAACTCCATTTAGGACTGGGAAACAAACGCTAGCTCACCTTACAAGAAAAACACTCTGCTTTTGAGAAAAGAGCACTCTTCTACTCTACTGTGTTTCCAATGGGGTCCGAACAGTGAGCTTGCTCAGAACAAAAGAACTGTGCTTCCTACACACAGGGGCTATATCTAGTTCAACTATGCTTAGGAAACTGACATGAAGAGTAGCTCCGCTTCAGTCCAATACACTGTATTTGCTGGGAACAGACGCCAGTGCTATTTGCCCTGTGTATGACAATGGGAGCGCAATAGTGACTCTTCTTACCAGAAAACAACTCTTGCTCGTAAGACCAGAAACTGCATGTGATTCAACTCCATTTAGGAATGGGAAACAAACGCTAGGTCACCTTGCAAGAAACACACTCTGCTTTTGAGAAAAGAGCACTCATCTACTCTACTGTGTTTCCTATGGGGTCCGAACAGTGAGCTTGCTCAGAACAAAAGAACTGTGATTCCTACACACACGGGCCATATCTAGTTCAACTATGCTTTGGAAACTGACAAGAACAGTAGCTCCGCTTCAGTCCAATACACTGTACTTGCTGGGAACAGACGCAAGTGCTATTTGCACTGTGTATGGCAATGGGAGCGCAATAGTGACTCTTCTTACCAGAAAACAACTCTTGCTTGTAGGACCAGAAACTGCATGTGATTCATCTCCTTTTAGGATTGGGAAACAAATGCTAGCTCGCCTTACAAGAAACACACTCTGCTTTTGAGAAAAGACCCCTCTTCTCTACTGTGTTTCCTATGGGGTCCGAACAGTGAGCTTGCTCAGAACAAAAGAACTGTGCTTCCTACACACACGGGCCATATCTAGTTCAACTCTGCTTATGAAACTGATAAGAACTGTAGCTCCTCTTCAGTCCAATACACTGTGCTTGCTGGGTACAGACGCGAGTGCTATTTGCACTGTGTATGGCAATAGGAGCGCAATAGTGACTCTTCTTTTCAGAGAACAACTCTTGCTCATAGGACCAGAAACTGCATGGGATTCAACTCCATTTCTGATTGGGAAAAAAATGCTAGCTCTCCTTACAAGAAACACACTCTGCTTTTGAAAAAAGAGCTCTCTTCTACTTTACTGTGTTTCCTATGGTGTCCGAAGGTTGAGCTTGCTCAGAACAAAAGAACTGTGATTCCTACACACACGGCCATATCTAGTTCAACTCTGCTTAGGAAACTGACAAGAATGGTAGCTCCTCTTCAGTCCAATACACTGTACTTTCTGGGAACACACGCCAGTGCTATTTGCACTGTGTATGGCGGTGGGAGAGCAATAGTTACTTTCCTTACCAGAAAAAAAATCTTGCTCATAGGACGAAAAACTGCATGTGATTCAACTACATTTAGGACTGGGAAACAAACACTAGCTTGCCTTACAAGAAACACACTCTGCTTTGGAGAAAAGAGCACTCTTCTACTCTACTGTGTATCCTATGGGATCCGAACAGTGAGCTTGCTCAGAACAAAAGAACTGTGCTTCCTATATACATGGGCCATATCTAGTTCAACACTGCTTAGGAAACTGACAAGAACAGTAGCTCCTCTTCAGTCCAATACACTGTACTTGCTGTGAACAGACGCGAGTGCTATTTGCACTGTGTATGGCAATGGGAGCACAATAGTGACTTTCCTTACCAGAAAACAACTCTTGCTCGTAGGACCAAAAACTGCATATAATTCAACTCCATTTAGGAATGGGAAACAAACGCTAGCTCCCCTTACAAGAAACACACTCTGCCTTTGAAAAAAGAGGACTCTTCTACTCTACTGTGTTTCCTATAGGGCCAGAACAGTGAGTTTGCTCAGAAAAAAAGAACTGTGCTTCCTACAAATACCGCCTTATCTAGTTCAATTCTGCTTAGGAAAGTGACAAGAACAGTAGGTCCTCTTCAGTCCAATACACTGTACATGCTGGGAACAGATGCCAGTGCTATTTGCCCTGTGTATGACAATGGGAGCGCAATAGTGACTCTTCTTACCAGAAAACAACTCTTGCTTGTAGGACAAGAAACTGCATGTGATTCAACTCCATTTAGGACTGGGAAACAAATGCTAGCTCGCCTTACAAGAAACACACTCTGCTTTGGAGGAAAGAGCACTCTTCTTCTCTACTGTGTATCCTATGGAATCCGAACAGTGAGCTTGCTCAGAATAAAAGAACTGTGCTTCCTATACACATGGGCCATATCTAGTTCAACTCTGCTTAGGAAACTGACAAGAACAGTAGCTCCGCTTCAGTCCAATACACTGTACTTGCTGGGAACAGACGCGAGTGCTATTTGCACTCTGTATGGCAATGGGAGCACAATAGTGACTCTTCTTATCAGAAAAAAACTCTTGCTCGTAGGACAAGAAACTGCATGGGATTCAACTCCATTTAGGACTGGGAAACAAACCCTAGCTCGCCTTACAAGGAACACACTCTGCTTTTGAGAAAAGAGCACTCTTCTACTCTACTGTGTATCCTATGGGATCCGAACAGTGAGCTTGCTCAGAACAAAAGAACTGTGCTTCCTACACACACGGGCCATATATAGATCAACTCTGCTTAGGAAACTGACAAGAACAGTAGCTCCTCTTCAGTCCAATACACTGTACTAGCTAGGAACAGGCGCGAGTGCTATTTGCACTGTGTATGGCAATGGGAGCACAATAGTGACTTTCCTTACCAGAAAACAACTCTTGCTCGTAGGACCAAAAACTGCATGTGATTCAACTCCATTTAGGACTGGGAAACAAATGCTAGCTCGCCTTACAAGAAACACACTGTGCTTTTGAGAAAAGAGCACTCTTCTACTCTACTGTGTTTCCTATAGGGCCAGAACAGTGAGTTTGCTCAGAAAAAAAGAACTGTGCTTCCTAAAAATACTGCCTTATCTAGTTCAATTCTGCTTAGCAAAGTGACAAGAACTGTAAGTCCTCTTCAGTCCAGTACACTGTACATGCTGGGAACAGACGCCAGTGCTCTTTGCCCTGTGTATGACAATGGGGGCACAATAGTGACTCTTCTTACCAGAAAACAACTCTTGCTCGTAGGACCAGAAACTGCATGTGATTCAACTCCATTTAGGATTGGGAAACAAACGCTAGCTCGCCTTACAAGAAACATACTCTGCTTTTCAGAAAAGAGCACTCTTCTACTCTACTATGTTTCCTATGGTGTCCGAACAGTGAGCTTGCTCAGAACAAAAGAACTGTGCTTCCTACACACATGGGCCATATCTAGTTCAACTCTGCTTAGGAAACTGACAAGAACATTACCTCCGCTTCAGTCCAATTCACTGTACTTGCTGGGAACAGACACGAGTGCTATTTGCACTGTGTATGGCAATGGGAGCGCAATAGTGACTTTCCTTACCAGAAAACAACTCTTGCTCGTAGGACTAAAAACTGCATGTGATTCAACTCCATTTAGGACTGGGAAACAAACGCTAACTCGCCTTACAAGAAAGACACTCTGATTTTGAGAAAAGAGCACTCTTCTACTCGACTGTGTTTCCTATGGGGTCTGAACAGTGAGCTTGCTCAGAACAAAAGAACTGTGCTTCCTACACACAGGGGCCATATCTAGTTCAACTATGCTTAGGAAACTGACATGAATAGTAGCTCCGCTTCATTCCAATACACTGTACTTGCATGGAACAGACGCCAGTGCTATTTGCCCTGTGTATGACAATGGGAGCGCAATAGTGACTCTTCTTACCAGAAAACAACTCTTGCTTGTAGGACAAGAAACTGCATGTGATTCCACTCCATTTAGGACTGGAAAACAAACACTAGCTCGCCTTACAAGAAACACACTCTGCTTTTGAGAAAAGAGCAGTCTTCTACTCTACTGTGTTTCCTATGGGGTCCGAACAGTGAGCTTGCTCAGAACAAAAGAACTGTGCTTCCTACAAACACGGGCCATATCTAGTTCAACTCTGCTTAGGAAACTGACAAGAACAGTAGCTACTCTTCAGTCCAATACACTGTACTTCCTGGGAACAGACGCGAGTGCTATTTGCACTGTGTATGCCAATGGGAGCACAATAGTTACTTTCCTTACCAGAAAACAACTCTTGCTCGTAGGACCAAAAACTGCATGTGATTCAACTCCATTTAGGACTGGGAAACAAACGCTAGCTCGCCTTACAAGAAACACACTCTGCTTTTGAGAAATGATCACTCTTCTACTCTACTGTGTTTCCTATAGGGCCAAAACAGTTAGCTTGCTCAGAACAAAAGAACTGTGCTTCCTACACACACGGGCCATATCTAGTTCAATTATGCTTAGGAAACTGACAAGAACAGTAGATCCTCTTCAGTCCTATACACTGTACTTGCTGGGAATCGCTTCAGTCCAATACACTGTACTTGCTGGGAATAGATGCCAGTGCTATTTGCCCTGTTTATGTCAATGGGAGCGCAATAGTGACTCTTCTTACCAGAAAACAACTCTTGCTCGTAGCACCAGAAACTGGATGTGATTCAACTCCATTTAGGACTGGGAAACAAACGCTAGCTCGCCTTACAAGAAACACACTCTGCTTTTGAGAAAAGAGCACTCTTCTACTCTAATGTCTTTCCTATAAGGCCAGAACAGTGAGCATTCTCAGAACAAAAGAACTGTGCTTCCTACACACATGGGCCATATCTAGTTCAACTCTGCTTAGGAAACTGACAAGAACAGTAGCTCCGCTTTAGTCCAATACACTGTACTTGCTGGGAACAGACGCGAATGATATTTGCACTGTGTATGTCAATGGGAGCGCAATAGTGACTTTCCTTACCAGAAAACAACTCTTGCTCGTAGGACAAGAAACTGCATGTGATTCAACTCCATTTAGGACTGGGAAACAAATGCCAACTCGCCTTACAAGAAACACACTCTGCTTTTGACAAAAGAGCACTCTTCTACTGTACTGAGTTTCCTATGGGGTCCGAACAGTGAGCTTGCTCAGAACAAAAGAACTGTGCTTCCTACATACAGGGGCCATATCTAGTTCAACTATGCTTAGGAAACTGACATGAACAGTAGCTCCGCTTCAGTCCAATACACTGTACTTGCTGGGAACAGACGCCAGTGCTATTTGCCCTGTGTATGACAATGGGAGCGCAATAGTGACTTTTCTTACCAGAAAACAACTCTTGCTCGTAGTACAAGAAACTTCATTTGATTCAACTCCATTTAGGACTGGGAAACAAATGCTAGCTCGACTTACAAGAAACACACTCTGCTTTTGAGAAAAGAGCATTCTTCTACTCTTTTGTGTTTCCAATGGGGTCCTAACAGTGAGCTTGCTCAGAACAAAAGAACTGTGCTTCCTACAAACACGGGCCATATCTAGTTCAACTCTGCTTAGGAAACTGACAAGAACAGTTTCTCCTCTTCAGTCCAACTCACTGTACTTGCTGGGAACAGACGGGATGCTATTTGTACTGTGTATGCGAATGGGAGCGCAATAGTGACTTTCCTAACCAGAAAACAACTCTTGCTCGTAGGACCAAAAACTGCATGTGATTCAACTTCATTTAGGACTGGGAAACAAACGCTAGCTCACCTTACAAGAAACACACTCTGCTTTTGAGAAAAGAGGACTCTTCTACTCTACTTTGTTTCCTATAGGGCCAGAACAGTCAGTTTGCCCATAACAAAAGAACTGTGCTTCCTACAAATACTGCCTTATCTAGTTCAATTCTGCTTAGGAAACTGACAAGAACAGTAGATCCTCTTCAGTCCAATACCATATACATGCTGGGAAACGACGCCAGTGCTATTTGCCCTGTGTATGATAATGGGAGCACAATAGGGACTCTTCTTAACAGAAAACTACTCTTGCTCGTAGGACAAGAAACTGCATGTGATTCAACTCCATTTAGGACTGCGAAACAAACGCTAGCTTGCCTTACAAGAAACACACTCTGCTTTTTCGAAAACATCACTCTTCTACTCTACTTTGTTTCCTATAGGGGCAGAACAGTGAGCTTGCTCAGAACAAAAGAACTGTGCTTCCTACACACACGGCCATATCTAGTTCAATTCTGCTTAGGAAACTGACAAGAACAGTAGATCCTCTTCAGTCCAATACACTGTACTTCCTGGGAACAGACGCCAGTGCTATTTGCCCTAGTATCACAATGGGAGCGCAATAGTGACTAATCTTACCAGAAAACAACTCTTGCTCGTAGGTCCAGAAACTGCATGTGATTCAACTCGATTTAGGACTGGGAAACAAATGCTAGCTCGCCTTACAAGAAACACACTCTGCTTTTGAGAAAAGAGCACTCTTCTACTCTACTGTGTATCCTATGGGATCCGAACAGTGAGCTTACTCAGAACAAAAGAACTGTGCTTCCTACACACAGGGGCCATATCTAGTTCAACTCTACTTAGGAAACTGACAAGAACAGTAGCTCCTCTTCAGTCCAATACACTGTACTTGCTTGGAACAGACGTGAGTGCTATTTGCACTGTGTCTGGCAATGGGAGTGCAATAGTGACTTTCCTTACCAGAAAACAACTCTTGCTCGTAAGACCAAAAACAGGATGTGATTCAACTCCATTTAGGACAGGGAAACAAATGCTAGCTTGCCTTACAAGAAACACACTCTGCTTTTGAGAAAAGAGCACTCTTCTACTCTACTGTGTTTCCTATGGGGTCCGAACAGAGAGCTTGCTCAGAACAAAAGAACTGTGCTTCCTACACACACGGTCCATGTCTAGTTCAACTCTGCTTAGGAAACTGACAAGAAAGGTAGATCCTCTTCAGTCCAATACCCTGTACTTGCTGGGATTAGACGCCAGTGCTATTTGCCTTGTGTATGACAATGGGAGCACAATAGTGTCTCTTCTTACCAGAAAAGAACTCTTGCTGGTAGGACCAGAAACTGCATGGGATTAAACTCCATTTAGGACTGGGAAACAAACGCTAGCTCAACTTACAAGAAACACACTCTGCTTTTGAGAAAAGAGCAGTCTTCTACTCTAATATGCTTCCTATAGGGCCAGAACAGTGAGCATTCGCAGAACAAAAGAACTGTGCTTCCTACACACACGGTCCATATCTAGTTCAACTCTGCTTAGGAAACTGACAAGAACAGTAGATCCTCTTCAGTCCGATACACTGTACATGCTGGGAACAGATGCCAGTGCTATTTGCCCTGTGTATGACAATGGGAGCACAATAGTGACTCTTCTTACCAGAAAACAACTCTTGCTCGTAGGACCAGAAACTTCATGTGATTCAACTCCATTTAGGATTGGGAAACAAACGCTAGCTCGCCTTACAAGAAACATACTCTGCTTTTCAGAAAAGAGCACTCTTCTACTCTACTATGTTTCCTATGGTGTCCGAACAGTGAGCTTGCTCAGAACAAAAGAACTGTGCTTCCTACACACATGGGCCATATCTAGTTCAACTCTGCTTAGGAAACTGACAAGAACATTAGCTCCGCTTCAGTCCAATTCACTGTACTTGCTGGGAACAGACACGAGTGCTATTTGCACTGTGTATGGCAATGGGAGCGCAATAGTGACTTTCCTTACCAGAAAACAACTCTTGCTCGTAGGACTAAAAACTGCATGTGATTCAACTCCATTTAGGACTGGGAAACAAACGCTAACTCGCCTTACAAGAAAGACACTCTGATTTTGAGAAAAGAGCACTCTTCTACTCGACTGTGTTTCCTATGGGGTCTGAACAGTGAGCTTGCTCAGAACAAAAGAACTGTGCTTCCTACACACAGGGGCCATATCTAGTTCAACTATGCTTAGGAAACTGACAATAATAGTAGCTCCGCTTCATTCCAATACACTGTACTTGCAATGAACAGACGCCAGTGCTATTTGCCCTGTGTATGACAATGGGAGCGCAATAGTGACTCTTCTTACCAGAAAACAACTCTTGCTTGTAGGACAAGAAACTGCATGTGATTCCACTCCATTTAGGACTGGAAAACAAACACTAGCTCGCCTTACAAGAAACACACTCTGCTTTTGAGAAAAGAGCAGTCTTCTACTCTACTGTGTTTCCTATGGGGTCCGAACAGTGAGCTTGCTCAGAACAAAAGAACTGTGCTTCCTACAAACACGGGCCATATCTAGTTCAACTCTGCTTAGGAAACTGACAAGAACAGTAGCTACTCTTCAGTCCAATACACTGTACTTCCTGGGAACAGACGCGAGTGCTATTTGCACTGTGTATGCCAATGGGAGCACAATAGTTACTTTCCTTACCAGAAAACAACTCTTGCTCGTAGGACCAAAAACTGCATGTGATTCAACTCCATTTAGGACTGGGAAACAAACGCTAGCTCGCCTTACAAGAAACACACTCTGCTTTTGAGAAATGATCACTCTTCTACTCTACTGTGTTTCCTATAGGGCCAAAACAGTTATCTTGCTCAGAACAAAAGAACTGTGCTTCCTACACACACGGGCCATATCTAGTTCAATTATGCTTAGGAAACTGACAAGAACAGTAGATCCTCTTCAGTCCTATACACTGTACTTGCTGGGAATCCTCTTCAGTCCAATACACTGTACTTGCTGGGAATAGATGCCAGTGCTATTTGCCCTGTTTATGTCAATGGGAGCGCAATAGTGACTCTTCTTACCAGAAAACAACTCTTGCTCGTAGCACCAGAAACTGGATGTGATTCAACTCCATTTAGGACTGGGAAACAAACGCTACCTCGCCTTACAAGAAACACACTCTGCTTTTGAGAAAAGAGCACTCTTCTACTCTAATGTCTTTCCTATAAGGCCAGAACAGTGAGCATTCTCAGAACAAAAGAACTGTGCTTCCTACACACATGGGCCATATCTAGTTCAACTCTGCTTAGGAAACTGACAAGCACAGTAGCTCCCCTTTAGTCCAACACACTGTACTTGCTGGGAACAGACGCGAATGATATTTGCACTGTGTATGTCAATGGGAGCGCAATAGTGACTTTCCTTACCAGAAAACAACTCTTGCTCGTAGGACAAGAAACTGCATGTGATTCAACTCCATTTAGGACTGGGAAACAAACGCCAACTCGCCTTACAAGAAACACACTCTGCTTTTGACAAAAGAGAACTCTTCTACTGTACTGAGTTTCCTATGGGGTCCGAACAGTGAGCTTGCTCAGAACAAAAGAACTGTGCTTCCTACATACAGGGGCCATATCTAGTTCAACTATGCTTAGGAAACTGACATGAACAGTAGCTCCGCTTCAGTCCAATACACGGTACTTGCTGGGAACAGACGCCAGTGCTATTTGCCCTGTGTATGACAATGGGAGCGCAATAGTGACTTTTCTTACCAGAAAACAACTCTTGCTCGTAGTACAAGAAACTTCATTTGATTCAACTCCATTTAGGACTGGGAAACAAATGCTAGCTCGACTTACAAGAAACACACTCTGTTTTTGAGAAAAGAGCATTCTTCTATTCTTTTGTGTTTCCAATGGGGTCCTAACAGTGAGCTTGCTCAGAACAAAAGAACTGTGCTTCCTACAAACACGGGCCATATCTAGTTCAACTCTGCTTAGGAAACTGACAAGAACAGTTTCTCCTCTTCAGTCCAACTCACTGTACTTGCTGGGAACAGACGCGATGCTATTTGCACTGTGTATGCGAATGGGAGCGCAATAGTGACTTTCCTAACCAGAAAACAACTCTTGCTCGTAGGACCAAAAACTGCATGTGATTCAACTTCATTTAGGACTGGGAAACAAACGCTAGCTCACCTTACAAGAAACACACTCTGCTTTTGAGAAAAGAGGACTCTTCTACTCTACTTTGTTTCCTATAGGGCCAGAACAGTCAGTTTGCCCATAACAAAAGAACTGTGCTTCCTACAAATACTGCCTTATCTAGTTCAATTCTGCTTAGGAAACTGACAAGAACAGTAGATCCTCTTCAGTCCAATACCATATACATGCTGGGAAACGACGCCAGTGCTATTTGCCCTGTGTATGATAATGGGAGCACAATAGGGACTCTTCTTAACAGAAAACTACTCTTGCTCGTAGGACAAGAAACTGCATGTGATTCAACTCCATTTAGGATTGCGAAACAAACGCTAGCTTGCCTTACAAGAAACACACTCTGCTTTTTCGAAAACATCACTCTTCTACTCTACTTTGTTTCCTATAGGGGCAGAACAGTGAGCTTGCTCAGAACAAAAGAACTGTGCTTCCTACACACACGGCCATATCTAGTTCAATTCTGCTTAGGAAACTGACAAGAACAGTAGATCCTCTTCAGTCCAATACACTGTACTTCCTGGGAACAGACGCCAGTGCTATTTGCCCTAGTATCACAATGGGAGCTCAATAGTGACTAATCTTACCAGAAAACAACTCTTGCTCGTAGGTCCAGAAACTGCATGTGATTCAACTCGATTTAGGACTGGGAAACAAATGCTAGCTCGCCTTACAAGAAACACACTCTGCTTTTGAGAAAAGAGCACTCTTCTACTCTACTGTGTATCCTATGGGATCCGAACAGTGAGCTTACTCAGAACAAAAGAACTGTGCTTCCTACACACAGGGGCCATATCTAGTTCAACTCTACTTAGGAAACTGACAAGAACAGTAGCTCCTCTTCAGTCCAATACACTGTACTTGCTTGGAACAGACGTGAGTGCTATTTGCACTGTGTCTGGCAATGGGAGTGCAATAGTGACTTTCCTTACCAGAAAACAACTCTTGGTCGTAGGACCAAAAACTGCATGTGATTCAACTTCATTTAGGACTCAGAAACAAACGCTAGCTCACCTTACAAGAAACACACTCTGCTTTTGAGAAAAGAGGACTCTTCTACTCTACTTTGTTTCCTATAGGGCCAGAACAGTCAGTTTGCCCATAACAAAAGAACTGTGCTTCCTACAAATACCGCCTTATCTAGTTCAATTCTGCTTAGGAAACTGACAAGAACAGTAGATCCTCTTCAGTCCAATACCATATACATGCTGGGAAACGACGCCAGTGCTATTTGCCCTGTGTATGATAATGGGAGCACAATAGGGACTCTTCTTAACAGAAAACTACTCTTGCTCGTAGGACAAGAAACTGCATGTGATTCAACTCCATTTAGGATTGCGAAACAAACGCTAGCTTGCCTTACAAGAAACACACTCTGCTTTTTCGAAAACATCACTCTTCTACTCTACTTTGTTTCCTATAGGGGCAGAACAGTGAGCTTGCTCAGAACAAAAGAACTGTGCTTCCTACACACACGGCCATATCTAGTTCAATTCTGCTTAGGAAACTGACAAGAACAGTAGATCCTCTTCAGTCCAATACACTGTACTTCCTGGGAACAGACGCCAGTGCTATTTGCCCTAGTATCACAATGGGAGCTCAATAGTGACTAATCTTACCAGAAAACAACTCTTGCTCGTAGGTCCAGAAACTGCATGTGATTCAACTCGATTTAGGACTGGGAAACAAATGCTAGCTCGCCTTACAAGAAACACACTCTGCTTTTGAGAAAAGAGCACTCTTCTACTCTACTGTGTATCCTATGGGATCCGAACAGTGAGCTTACTCAGAACAAAAGAACTGTGCTTCCTACACACAGGGGCCATATCTAGTTCAACTCTACTTAGGAAACTGACAAGAACAGTAGCTCCTCTTCAGTCCAATACACTGTACTTGCTTGGAACAGACGTGAGTGCTATTTGCACTGTGTCTGGCAATGGGAGTGCAATAGTGACTTTCCTTACCAGAAAACAACTCTTGCTCGTAAGACCAAAAACAGGATGTGATTCAACTCCATTTAGGACAGGGAAACAAATGCTAGCTTGCCTTACAAGAAACACACTCTGCTTTTGAGAAAAGAGCACTCTTCTACTCTACTGTGTTTCCTATGGGTCCGAACAGAGAGCTTGCTCAGAACAAAAGAACTGTGCTTCCTACACACACGGTCCATGTCTAGTTCAACTCTGCTTAGGAAACTGACAAGAAAGGTAGATCCTCTTCAGTCCAATACCCTGTACTTGCTGGGATTAGACGCTAGTGCTATTTGCCTTGTGTATGACAATGGGAGCACAATAGTGACTCTTCTTACCAGAAAAGAACTCTTGCTGGTAGGACCAGAAACTGCATGGGATTAAACTCCATTTAGGACTGGGAAACAAACGCTAGCTCAACTTACAAGAAACACACTCTGCTTTTGAGAAAAGAGCAGTCTTCTACTCTAATATGCTTCCTATAGGGCCAGAACAGTGAGCATTCGCAGAACAAAAGAACTGTGCTTCCTACACACACGGTCCATATCTAGTTCAACTCTGCTTAGGAAACTGACAAGAACAGTAGATCCTCTTCAGTCCGATACACTGTACATGCTGGGAACAGATGCCAGTGCTATTTGCCCTGTGTATGACAATGGGAGCACAATAGTGACTCTTCTTACCAGAAAACAACTCTTGCTCGTAGGACCAGAAACTTCATGTGATTCAACTCCATTTAGGATTGGGAAACAAACGCTAGCTCGCCTTACAAGAAACATACTCTGCTTTTCAGAAAAGAGCACTCTTCTACTCTACTATGTTTCCTATGGTGTCCGAACAGTGAGCTTGCTCAGAACAAAAGAACTGTGCTTTCTACACACATGGGCCATATCTAGTTCAACTCTGCTTAGGAAACTGACAAGAACATTAGCTCCGCTTCAGTCCAATTCACTGTACTTGCTGGGAACAGACACGAGTGCTATTTGCACTGTGTATGGCAATGGGAGCGCAATAGTGACTTTCCTTACCAGAAAACAACTCTTGCTCATAGGACTAAAAACTGCATGTGATTCAACTCCATTTAGGACTGGGAAACAAACGCTAACTCGCCTTACAAGAAAGACACTCTGATTTTGAGAAAAGAGCACTCTTCTACTCGACTGTGTTTCCTATGGGGTCTGAACAGTGAGCTTGCTCAGAACAAAAGAACTGTGCTTCCTACACACAGGGGCCATATCTAGTTCAACTATGCTTAGGAAACTGACATGAATAGTAGCTCCGCTTCATTCCAATACACTGTACTTGCATGGAACAGACGCCAGTGCTATTTGCCCTTTGTATGACAATGGGAGCGCAATAGTGACTCTTCTTACCAGAAAACAACTCTTGCTTGTAGGACAAGAAACTGCATGTGATTCCACTCCATTTAGGACTGGAAAACAAACGCTAGCTCGCCTTACAAGAAACACACTCTGCTTTTGAGAAAAGAGCAGTCTTCTACTCTACTGTGTTTCCTATGGGGTCCGAACAGTGAGCTTGCTCAGAACAAAAGAACTGTGCTTCCTACAAACACGGGCCATATCTAGTTCAACTCTGCTTAGGAAACTGACAAGAACAGTAGCTACTCTTCAGTCCAATACACTGTACTTCCTGAGAACAGACGCGAGTGCTATTTGCACTGTGTATGCCAATGGGAGCACAATAGTTTCTTTCCTTACCAGAAAACAACTCTTGCTCGTAGGACCAAAAACTGCATGTGATTCAACTCCATTTAGGACTGGGAAACAAACGCTAGCTCGCCTTACAAGAAACACACTCTGCTTTTGAGAAATGATCACTCTTCTACTCTACTGTGTTTCCTATAGGGCCAAAACAGTGAGCTTGCTCAGAACAAAAGAACTGTGCTTCCTACACACACGGGCCATATCTAGTTCAATTATGCTTAGGAAACTGACAAGAACAGTAGATCCTCTTCAGTCCTATACACTATACTTGCTGGGAATCCTCTTCAGTCCAATACACTGTACTTGCTGGGAATAGATGCCAGTGCTATTTGCCCTGTTTATGTCAATGGGAGCGCAATAGTGACTCTTCTTACCAGAAAACAACTCTTGCTCGTAGCACCAGAAACTGGATGTGATTCAACTCCATTTAGGACTGGGAAACAAACGCTAGCTCGCCTTACAAGAAACACACTCTGCTTTTGAGAAAAGAGCACTCTTCTACTCTAATGTCCTTCCTATAAGGCCAGAACAGTGAGCATTCTCAGAACAAAAGAACTGTGCTTCCTACACACATGGGCCATATCTAGTTCAACTCTGCTTAGGAAACTGACAAGAACAGTAGCTCCGCTTTAGTCCAATACACTGTACTTGCTGGGAACAGACGCGAATGATATTTGCACTGTGTATGTCAATGGGAGCGCAATAGTGACTTTCCTTACCAGAAAACAACTCTTGCTCGTAGGACAAGAAACTGCATGTGATTCAACTCCATTTAGGACTGGGAAACAAACGCCAACTCGCCTTACAAGAAACACACTCTGCTTTTGACAAAAGAGCACTCTTCTACTGTACTGAGTTTCCTATGGGGTCCGAACAGTGAGCTTGCTCAGAACAAAAGAACTGTGCTTCCTACATACAGGGGCCATATCTAGTTCAACTATGCTTAGGAAACTGACATGAACAGTAGCTCCGCTTCAGTCCAATACACTGTACTTGCTGGGAACAGACGCCAGTGCTATTTGCCCTGTGTATGACAATGGGAGGGCAATAGTGACTTTTCTTACCAGAAAACAACTCTTGCTCATAGTACAAGAAACTTCATTTGATTCAACTCCGTTTAGGACTGGGAAACAAATGCTAGCTCGACTTACAAGAAACACACTCTGCTTTTGAGAAAAGAGCATTCTTCTATTCTTTTGTGTTTCCAATGGGGTCCTAACAGTGAGCTTGCTCAGAACAAAAGAACTGTGCTTCCTACAAACACGGGCCATATCTAGTTCAACTCTGCTTAGGAAACTGACAAGAACAGTTTCTCCTCTTCAGTCCAACTCACTGTACTTGCTGGGAACAGACGCGATGCTATTTGCACTGTGTATGCGAATGGGAGCGCAATAGTGACTTTCCTAACCAGAAAACAACTCTTGCTCGTAGGACCAAAAACTGCATGTGATTCAACTTCATTTAGGACTGGGAAACAAACGCTAGCTCACCTTACAAGAAACACACTCTGCTTTTGAGAAAAGAGGACTCTTCTACTCTACTTTGTTTCCTATAGGGCCAGAACAGTCAGTTTGCCCATAACAAAAGAACTGTGCTTCCTACAAATACCGCCTTATCTAGTTCAATTCTGCTTAAAAAACTGACAAGAACAGTAGATCCTCTTCAGTCCAATACCATATACATGCTGGGAAACGACGCCAGTGCTATTTGCCCTGTGTATGATAATGGGAGCACAATAGGGACTCTTCTTAACAGAAAACTACTCTTGCTCGTAGGACAAGAAACTGCATGTGATTCAACTCCATTTAGGACTGCGAAACAAACGCTAGCCCGCCTTACAAGAAACACACTCTGCTTTTTCGAAAACATCACTCTTCTACTCTACTTTGTTTCCTATAGGGGCAGAACAGTGAGCTTGCTCAGAACAAAAGAACTGTGCTTCCTACACACACGGCCATATCTAGTTCAATTCTGCTTATGAAACTGACAAGAACAGTAGATCCTCTTCAGTCCAATACACTGTACTTCCTGGGAACAGACACCAGTGCTATTTGCCCTAGTATCACAATGGGAGCGCAATAGTGACTAATCTTACCAGAAAACAACTCTTGCTCGTAGGTCCAGAAACTGCATGTGATTCAACTCGATTTAGGACTGGGAAACAAATGCTAGCTCGCCTTACAAGAAACACACTCTGCTTTTGAGAAAAGTGCACTCTTCTACTCTACTGTGTATCCTATGGGATCCGAACAGTGAGCTTACTCAGAACAAAAGAACTGTGCTTCCTACATACAGGGGCCATATCTAGTTCAACTCTACTTAGGAAACTGACAAGAACAGTAGCTCCTCTTCAGTCCAATACACTGTACTTGCTTGGAACAGACGTGAGTGCTATTTGCACTGTGTCTGGCAATGGGAGTGCAATAGTGACTTTCCTTACCAGAAAACAACTCTTGCTCGTAAGACCAAAAACAGGATGTGATTCAACTCCATTTAGGACAGGGAAACAAATGCTAGCTTGCCTTACAAGAAACACACTCTGCTTTTGAGAAAAGAGCACTCTTCTACTCTACTGTGTTTCCTATGGGGTCCGAACAGAGAGCTTGCTCAGAACAAAAGAACTGTGCTTCCTACACACACGGTCCATGTCTAGTTCAACTCTGCTTAGGAAACTGACAAGAAAGGTAGATCCTCTTCAGTCCAATACCCTGTACTTGCTGGGATTAGACGCCAGTGCTATTTGCCTTGTGTATGACAATGGGAGCACAACAGTGACTCTTCTTACCAGAAAAGAACTCTTGCTGGTAGGACCAGAAACTGCATAGGATTAAACTCCATTTAGGACTGGGAAACAAACGCTAGCTCAACTTACAAGAAACACACTCTGCTTTTGAGAAAAGAGCAGTCTTCTACTCTAATATGCTTCCTATAGGGCCAGAACAGTGAGCATTCGCAGAACAAAAGAACTGTGCTTCCTACACACACGGTCCATATCTAGTTCAACTCTGCTTAGGAAACTGACAAGAACAGTAGATCCTCTTCAGTCCGATACACTGTACATGCTGGGAACAGATGCCAGTGCTATTTGCCCTGTGTATGACAATGGGAGCACAATAGTGACTCTTCTTACCAGAAAACAACTCTTGCTCGTAGGACCAGAAACTTCATGTGATTCAACTCCATTTAGGATTGGGAAACAAACGCTAGCTCGCCTTACAAGAAACATACTCTGCTTTTCAGAAAAGAGCACTCTTCTACTCTACTATGTTTCCTATGGTGTCCGAACAGTGAGCTTGCTCAGAACAAAAGAACTGTGCTTCCTACACACATGGGCCATATCTAGTTCAACTCTGCTTAGGAAACTGACAAGAACATTAGCTCCGCTTCAGTCCAATTCACTGTACTTGCTGGGAACAGACACGAGTGCTATTTGCACTGTGTATGGCAATGGGAGCGCAATAGTGACTTTCCTTACCAGAAAACAACTCTTGCTCGTAGGACCAAAAACTGCATGTGATTCAACTCCATTTAGGACTGGGAAACAAACGCTAACTCGCCTTACAAGAAAGACACTCTGATTTTGAGAAAAGAGCACTCTTCTACTCGACTGTGTTTCCTATGGGGTCTGAGCAGTGAGCTTGCTCAGAACAAAAGAACTGTGCTTCCTACACACAGGGGCCATATCTAGTTCAACTATGCTTAGGAAACTGACATGAACAGTAGCTCTGCTTCATTCCAATACACTGTACTTGCATGGAACAGACGCCAGTGCTGTTTGCCCTGTGTATGACAATGGGAGCGCAATAGTGACTCTTCTTACCAGAAAACAACTCTTGCTTGTAGGACAAGAAACTGCATGTGATTCCACTCCATTTAGGACTGGAAAACAAACACTAGCTCGCCTTACAAGAAACACACTCTGCTTTTGAGAAAAGAGCAGTCTTCTACTGTACTGTGTTTCCTATGGGGTCCGAACAGTGAGCTTGCTCAGAACAAAAGAACTGTGCTTCCTACAAACACGGGCCATATCTAGTTCAACTCTGCTTAGGAAACTGACAAGAACAGTAGCTACTCTTCAGTCCAATACACTGTACTTCCTGGGAACAGACGCGAGTGCTATTTGCACTGTGTATGCCAATGGGAGCGCAATAGTGACCTTCCTTACCAGAAAACAACTCTTGCTCGTGGGACCAAAAACTGCATGTGATTCAATGCCGTTTAGGACTGGGAAACAAATGCTAGCTCGCCTTACAAGATACACACTCTGCTTTTGAGAAAAGAGCACTCTTCTACTCTACTGTATTTCCTATGTGGTCCGAACAGTGAGCTTGCTCAGAACAAAAGAACTGTGCTTCCTACACACACGGGCCATATCTAGTTCAACTCTGCTTAGGAAACTGACATGAACAGTAGCTCCTCTACAGTCCAATACACTGTACATGCTGGGAACAGACGCCAGTGTTATTTGCCCTAGTATCACAATGGGAGCGCAATAGTGACTAATCTTACCAGAAAACAACTCTTGCTCGTAGGTCCAGAAACTGCATGTGATTCATCTCCATTTAGGATTGGGAAACAAACGCTAGCTCGCCTTACAAGAAACACACTCTGCCTTTGAGAAAAGAGCACTCTTCTACTCTACTGTGTTTCCTATAGGGCCAGAACAGTGAGCATTCTCAGAACAAAAGAACTGTGCTTCCTACACACAGGGGCCATATCCAGTTCAACTCTGCTTAGGAAACTGACAAGAACAGTAGATCCTCTTCAGTCCAATACACTGTACATGCTGGGAACAGACGCAAGTGCTATTTGCCCTGTGTATGACAATGGGAGCACAATAGTGACTCTTCTTACCAGAAAACAACTCTTGCTCGTAGGACAAGAAACTGCATGTGATTCAACTCGATTTAGGACTGGGAAACAAATGCTAGCTCGCCTTACAAGAAACACACTCTGCTTTTGAGAAAAGAGCACTCTTCTACTCTACTGTGTATCCTATGGGATCCGAACAGTGAGCTTGCTCAGAACAAAAGAACTGTGCTTCCTACACACAGGGGCCATATCTAGTTCAACTCTACTTAGGAAATTGACAAGAACAGTAGCTCCTCTTCAGTCCAATACACTGCACTTGCTTGGAACAGACGTGAGTGCTATTTGCACTGTGTCTGGCAATGGGAGTGCAATAGTGACTTTCCTTACCAGAAAACAACTCTTGCTCGTAAGACCAAGAACAGGATGTGATTCAACTCCATTTAGGACAGGGAAACAAATGCTAGCTTGCCTTACAAGAAACACACTCTGGTTTTGAGAAAAGAGCACTCTTCTACTCGACTGTGTTTCCTATGGGGTCTGAACAGTGAGCTTGCTCAGAACAAAAGAACTGTGCTTCCTACACACAGGGGCCATATCTAGTTCAACTATGCTTAGGAAACTGACATGAACAGTAGCTCCGCTTTAGTCCAATACACTGTACTTGCTGGGAACAGACGCGAATGATATTTGCAATGTGTATGTCAATGGGAGCGCAATAGTGACTTTCCTTACCAGAAAACAACTCTTGCTCGTAGGACAAGAAACTGCATGTGATTCAACTCCATTTAGGACTGGGAAACAAACGCTAGCTCGCCTTACAAGAAACACACTCTGCTTTTGAGAAAAGAGCACTCTTCTACTCTACTGAGTTTCCTATGGGGTCCGAACAGTGAGCTTGCTCAGAACAAAAGAACTGTGCTTCCTACACACAGGGGCCATATCTAGTTCAACTATGCTTAGGAAACTGACATGAACAGTAGCTCCGCTTCATTCCAATACACTGTACTTGCTTGGAACAGATGCCAGTGCTATTTGCCCTGTGTATGACAATGGGAGCGCAATAGTGACTTTTCTTACCAGAAAACAACTCTTGCTCGTAGGACAAGAAACTGCATGTGATTCAACTCCATTTAGGACTGGGAAACAAACGCTAGCTCGCCTTACAAGAAACATACTCTGCTTTTCAGAAAAGAGCACTCTTCTACTCTACTGTGTTTCCTATGTGGCCAAAACAGTGAGCTTGCTAAGAACAAAAGAACTGTGCTTCGTACACAAACGGCCATATCTAGATCAATTCTGCTTAAGAAACTGACAAGAACAGTAGATACTCTTCAGTCCAATACACTGTACATGCTGGGAAACGACACCAGTGCTATTTGCCCTGAGTATGACAATGGGAGTGCAATAGTGACAATTCTTACCATAAAACAACTCTTGCTCATAGGACCAAAAACTGCAAGTGACTCAACTTTATTTAGGACTGGGAAACAAACGTTAGCTTGCCTTACAAGAAACACACTCTGCTTTTGAGAAAAGAGCACTCCTCTACTCTATGTGTTTCCCATGGGTTCCGAACAGTGAGCTTGCTCAGAACAAAAGAACTGTGCTTCCTACACACACGGGCCATATCTAGTTCAACTCTGCTTAGGAAACTGACAAGAACAGTAGCTCCTCTTCAGTCCAATACACTCTACTTGCAGGAAACAGACGCTAGTGCTATTTGCACTGTGTATGGCAATGGGAGCTCAATAGTGACTTTCCTTACCAGAAAACAACTCTTGCTCATAGGACCAGAAACTGCATGTGATTCAACTCCATTTAGAACTGGGAAATAAACGCTAGCTCACCTTACAAAAACACCCTCTGCTTTTGAGAAAAGAGCACTCTTCTACTCTACTGTGTTTCCTATAGGGCCAGAACAGAGAGCTTGCTCAGAACAAAGAACTGTGCTTCCTACACACAGGGGCCATATCTAGTTCAACTATGCTTAGGAAACTGACATGAACAGTAGCTCCGCTTCAGTCCAATACACTGTACTTGCTGGGAACAGACGCCAGTGCTATTTGCCCTGCGTATGACAATGGGAGCGCAATAGTGACTCTTCTTACCAGAAAACAACTCTTGCTTGTAGGACAAGAAACTGCATGTGATTGCACTGCATTTAGGACTGGAAAACAAACACTAGCTCGCCTTACAAGAAACACACTCTGCTTTTGAGAAAAGAGCAGTCTTCTACTCTACTGTGTTTCCTATGGGGTCCGAACAGTGAGCTTGCTCAGAACAAAAGAACTGTGCTTCCTACAAACACGGGCCATATCTACTTCAACTCTGCTTAGGAAACTGACAAGAACAGTAGCTACTCTTCAGTCCAATACACTGTACTTGCTGGGAACAGACGCGAGTGCTATTTGCACTGTGTATGCCAATGGGAGCACAATAGTTACTTTCCTTACCAGAAAACAACTCTTGCTCGTAGGACCAAAAACTGCATGTGATTCAACTCCATTTAGGACTGGGAAACAAACGCTAGCTCGCCTTACAAGTAACACACTCTGCTTTTGAGAAATGATCACTCTTCTACTCTACTGTGTTTCCTATAGGGCCAAAACAGTTAGCTTGCTCAGAACAAAAGAACTGTGCTTCCTACACACACGGGCCATATCTAGTTCAATTATGCTTAGGAAACTGACAAGAACAGTAGATCCTCTTCATTCCAATACACTGTACTTGCTGGGAATAGATGCCAGTGCTATTTGCCCTTTTTATGACAATGGGAACGCAATAGTGACTCTTCTTACCAGAAAACAACTCTTGCTCGTAGGACCAGAAACTGCATGTGATTCAACTCCATTTAGGACTGGGAAACAAACGCTAGCTCGCCTTACAAGAAACACACTCTGCTTTTAAGAAAAGAGCACTCTTCTACTCTAATGTCTTTCCTATAAGGCCAACAGTGAGCACTCTCAGAACAAAAGAACTGTGCTTCCTACACACCTGGGCCATATCTAGTTCAACTCTTCTTAGGAAACTGACAAGAACAGTAGCTCCGCTTTAGTCCAATACACTGTACTTGCTGGGAACAGACGCGAATGATATTTGCAATGTGTATGTCAATGGGAGCGCAATAGTGACTTTCCTTACCAGAAAACAACTCTTGCTCGTAGGACAAGAAACTGCTTGTGATTCAACTCCATTTAGGACTGGGAAACAAACGCTAGCTCGCCTTACAAGAAACACACTCTGCTTTTGACAAAAGAGCACTCTTCTACTCTACTGAGTTTCCTATGGGGTCCGAACAGTGAGCTTGCTCAGAACAAAAGAACTGTGCTTCCTACACACAGGGGCCATATCTAGTTCAACTATGCTTAGGAAACTGACATGAACAGTAGCTCCGCTTCAGTCCAATACACTGTACTTGCTTGGAGACAGATGCCAGTGCTATTTGCCCTGTGTATGACAATGGGAGCGCAATAGTGACTTTTCTTACCAGAAAACAACTCTTGCTCGTAGGACAAGAAACTGCATGTGATTCAACTCCATTTAGGACTGAGAAACAAACGCTAGCTCGCCTTACAAGAAACACACTCTGCTTTTTCGAAAACATCACTCTTCTACTCTACTTTGTTTCCTATAGGGGCCAGAACAGTGAGCTTGCTCAGAACAAAAGAACTGTGCTTCCTACACACACGGCATATCTAGTTCAATTCTGCTTAGGAAACTGACAAGGACAGTAGATCCTCTTCAGTCCAATACACTGTACATGCTGGGAACAGAGCCAGTGCTATTTGCCCTAGTACCACAATGGGAGCGCAATAGTGACTCTTCTTACCAGAAAACACTATTGCTCGTAGGACAAGAAACTGCATGTGATTCAACTCCATTTAGGACTGGAAAACAAACGCTAGCTCGCCTTACAAGAAACACACTCTGCTTTTGAGAAAAGAGCACTCTTCTACTCTACTGTGTTTCCTATAGGGCAAGAACAGTGATCATTCTCAGAACAAAAGAACTGTGCTTCCTACACACACGGGCCCATATCTAGTTCAACTCTGCTTAGGAAACTGACATGAACAGTAGCTCCTCTTCAGTCCAATACACTGTACATGCTGGGAACAGACGCCAGTGCTATGTGCCCTAGTATCACAATGGGAGCGCAATAGTGACTAATCTTACCAGAAAACAACTCTTTGCTCATAGTCCAGAAACTGCAAGTGATTCATCTCCATTTAGGATTGGGAAACAAACGCTAGCTCGCCTTACAAGAAACACACTCTGCTTTTGAGAAAAGAGCACTCTTCTACTCTACTGTGTTTCCTATAGGGCCAGAACAGTGAGCATTCTCAGAACAAAAAGAACTGTGCTTCTTACACACAGGGGCCATATCTAGTTCAACTCTGCTTAGTAAACTGACAAGAACAGTAGCTCCTCTTAAGTCCAATACACTGTACTTGCTTGGAACAGGACGTGAGTGCTATTTGCACTGTGTCTGGCAATGGGAGTGCAATAGTGACTTTCCTTACCAGAAAACAACTCTTGCTCGTAAGACCAAAACAGGATGTGATTCAACTCCATTTAGGACAGGGAAACAAATGCTAGCTTGCCTTACAAGAAACACACTCTGCTTTTGAGAAAAGAGCACTCTTCTACTCTACTGTGTTTCCTATAGGGCCAGAACAGTGAGCATTCTCAGAACAAAAGAACTGTGCTTCCTACACACAGGGGCCATATCCAGTTCATCTCTGCTTAGGAAACTGACAAGAACAGTAGATCCTCTTCAGTCCAATACACTGTACATGCTGGGAACAGACGCAAGTGCTATTTGCCCTGTGTATGACAATGGAGCACAAAAGTGACTCTTCTTACCAGAAAACAACTCTTTGCTCGTAGGACAGAAACTGCATGTGATTCAACTCGATTTAGGACTGGGAAACAAATGCTAGCTCGCCTTACCAAGAAACACACTCTGCTTTTGAGAAAAGAGCACTCTTCTACTCTACTGTGTATCCTATGGGATCCGAACAGTGAGCTTGCTCAGAACAAAAGAACTGTGCTTCCTACCACACAGGGGCATATCTAGTTCAACTCTACTTAGGAAATTGACAAGAACAGTAGCTCCTCTTCAGTCCAATACACTGCACTTGCTTGGAACAGACGTGAGTGCTATTTGCACTGTGTCTGGCAATGGGAGTGCAATAGTGACTTTCCTTACCAGAAAACAACTCTTGCTCGTAAGACAAGAACAGGATGTGATTCAACTCCATTTAGGACAGGGAAACAAATGCTAGCTTGCCTTACAAGAAACACACTCTGGTTTTGAGAAAAGGAGCACTCTTCTACTCGACTGTGTTTCCTATGGGGTCTGAACAGTGAGCTTGCTCAGAACAAAAGAACTGTGCTTCCTACACACAGGGGCCATATCTAGTTCAACTATGCTTAGGAAACTGACATGAACAGTAGCTCCGCTTCAGTCCAATACACTGTACTTGCTGGGAACAGACGCCAGTGCTATTTGCCCTTTGTATGACAATGGGAGCGCAATAGTGACTCTTCTTACCAGAAACACTCTTGCTTGTAGGACAAGAAACTGCATGTGATTCCACTCCATTTAGGACTGGAAAAACAAACACTAGCTCGCCTTACAAGAAACACACTCTGCTTTTGAGAAAAGAGCAGTCTTCTACTCTACTGTGTTTCCTATGGGGTCCGAACAGTGAGCTTCCTCAGAACAAAGAACTGTGCTTCCTACAAACACGGGCCATATCTACTTCAACTCTGCTTAGGAAACTGACAAGAACAGTAGCTACTCTTCAGTCCAATACACTGTACTTGCTGGGAACAGACGCGAGTGCTATTTTCACTGTGTATGCCAATGGGAGCACAATAGTTACTTTCCTTACCAGAAACAACTCTTGCTCGTAGGACCAAAAACTGCATGTGATTCAACTCCATTTAAGACTGGGAAAACAAACGCTAGCTTGCCTTATAAGAAACACACTCTGCTTTTTCGAAAACATCACTCTTCTACTCTACTTTGTTTCCTATAGGGGCAGAACAGTGAGCTTGCTCAGAACCAAAAGAACTGTGCTTCCTACACACACGGGCCATATCTAGTTCAATTATGCTTTAGGACAATTATGCTTAGGAAACTGACAAGAACAGTAGATCCTCTTCAGTCCAATACACTGTACTTGCTGGGAATAGATGCCAGTGCTATTTGCCCTTTTTATGACAATGGGAACGCAATAGTGACTCTTCTTACCAGAAAACAACTCTTGCTCGTAGGACCAGAAACTGCATGTGATTCAACTCCATTTAGGACTGGGAAACAAACGCTAGCTCGCCTTACAAGAAACACACTCTGCTTTTGAGAAAAGAGCACTCTTCTACTCTAATGTCTTTCCTATAAGGCCAACAGTGAGCATTCTCAGAACAAAAGAACTGTGCTTCCTACACACCTGGGCCATATCTAGTTCAACTCTTCTTAGAAACTGACAAGAACAGTAGCTCCGCTTTAGTCCAATACACTGTACTTGCTGGGAACAGACGCGAATGATATTTGCAATGTGTATGTCAATGGGAGCGCAATAGTGACTTTCCTTACCAGAAAACAACTCTTGCTCGTAGGACAAGAAACTGCTTGTGATTCAACTCCATTTAGGACTGGGAAACAAACGCTAGCTCGCCTTACAAGAAACACACTCTGCTTTTGAGAAAAGAGCACTCTTCTACTCTACTGAGTTTCCTATGGGGTCCGAACAGTGAGCTTGCTCAGAACAAAAGAACTGTGCTTCCTACACACAGGGGCCATATCTAGTTCAACTATGCTTAGGAAACTGACATGAACAGTAGCTCCGCTTCATTCCAATACACTGTACTTGCTTGGAACAGATGCCAGTGCTATTTTGCCCTGTGTATGACAATGGGAGCGCAATAGTGACTTTTCTTACCAGAAAACAACTCTTGCTCGTAGGACAAGAAACTGCATGTGATTCAACTCCATTTAGGACTGGGAAACAAACGCTAGCTCGCCTTACAAGAAACATACTCTGCTTTTCAGAAAAGAGCACTCTTCTACTCTACTGTGTTTCCTATGTGGCCAAAACAGTGAGCTTGCTAAGAACAAAAGAACTGTGCTTCGTACACAAACGGCCATATCTAGATCAATTCTGCTTAAGAAACTGACAAGAACAGTAGATACTCTTCAGTCCAATACACTGTACATGCTGGGAAACGACACCAGTGCTATTTGCCCTGAGTATGACAATGGGAGTGGCAATAGTGACAATTCTTACCATAAAACAACTCTTGCTCATAGGACCAAAAACTGCAAGTGACTCAACTTTATTTAGGACTGGGAAACAAACGTTAGCTTGCCTTACAAGAAACACACTCTGCTTTTGAGAAAAGAGCACTCCTCTACTCTATGTGTTTTCCCATGGGTTCCGAACAGTGAGCTTGCTCAGAACAAAAGAACTGTGCTTCCTACACACACGGGCCATATCTAGTTCAACTCTGCTTAGGAAACTGACAAGAACAGTAGCTCCTCTTCAGTCCAATACACTCTACTTGCAGGAAACAGACGCTAGTGCTATTTGCACTGTGTATGGCAATGGGAGCTCAATAGTGACTTTCCTTACCAGAAAACAACTCTTGCTCATAGGACCAGAAACTGCATGTGATTCAACTCCATTTAGAACTGGGAAATAAACGCTAGCTCACCTTACAAAAACACCCTCTGCTTTTGAGAAAAGAGCACTCTTCTACTCTACTGTGTTTCCTATAGGGCCAGAACAGAGAGCTTGCTCAGAACAAAAGAACTGTGCTTCCTACACACAGGGGCCATATCTAGTTCAACTATGCTTAGGAAACTGACATGAACAGTAGCTCCGCCGCTTCAGTCCAATACACTGTACTTGCTGGGAACAGACGCCAGTGCTATTTGCCCTGCGTATGACAATGGGGAGCGCAATAGTGACTCTTCTTACCAGAAAACAACTCTTGCTTGTAGGACAAGAAACTGCATGTGATTCCACTGCATTTAGGACTGGAAAACAAACACTAGCTCGCCTTACAAGAAACACACTCTGCTTTTGAGAAAAGAGCAGTCTTCTACTCTACTGTGTTTCCTATGGGGTCCCGAACAGTGAGCTTGCTCAGAACAAAGAACTGTGCTTCCTACAAACACGGGCCATATCTACTTCAACTCTGCTTAGGAAACTGACAAGAACAGTAGCTTACTCTTCAGTCCAATACACTGTACTTGCTGGGAACTAGACGCGAGTGCTATTTGCACTGTGTATGCCAATGGGAGCACAATAGTTACTTTCCTTACCAGAAAACAACTCTTGCTCGTAGGACCAAAAACTGCATGTGATTCAACTCCATTTAGGACTGGGAAACAAACGCTAGCTCGCCTTACAAGTAACACACTCTGCTTTTGAGAAATGATCACCTCTTCTACTCCTACTGTGGTTTTCTATAGGGCCAAAACAGTTAGCTTGCTCAGAACAAAGAAACTGTGCTTCCTACACCACACGGGCCATATCTAGTTCAATTATGCTTAGGAAACTGACAAGAACAGTAGATCCTCTTCAGTCCAATACACTGTACTTGCTGGGAATAGATGCCAGTGCTATTTGCCCTTTTTATGACAATGGGAACGCAATAGTGACTCTTCTTACCAGAAAACAACTCTTGCTCGTAGGACCAGAAACTGCATGTGATTCAACTCA